>NC_046206.1:4238243-4540975 GCF_011004875.1 Balearica regulorum gibbericeps
TTATAGGGAACAGTGCAAACAGACAGAGAAACAGTCTCTGCCTCAGAGCACTTACAACCCAGAAAATAACATCCTAAACAGTCCCATCTGGTGCAATAAGGCCCAGTTTGTTCCATTCACATTCGGGTTTTGGCTTTCCTCCTGTCTCCTGGTGCTTTCACAGAAGAAGATATGGGGCAGGGGAAGATGCAGGCTGACAATTTGAAAGAAAAAGAAGCTGCAGCCTCCCCTGCAGTCAATGCCTTTTAACTAATGGCTATGTATTCATTGCTATCCCACAATGGAAGCACCATGCCCAGGGCATTACTAAATAGGAAAAAGATGCAAGCTCAAGTAATTAGAGGGAAAGTATTGTGCAATGCAGGATCATTAACTCCAGAGCAGAGGAGCTCAGAGTTTTGAACTCTTCTTGTACCAGGTCATATTGGGTCTGAATTAACTAACAGCTGCAGAATTGTCTCTTCTGTTTACTCCAGGGGTAGCCTTGGGCTAAATGGAAGAAGCTCCGACAAAGCCAGATAAGCTGGGATCCATTTGCCACACTGAGTGGCACTGATGGAAAGACTCACGAACGGTAACATTATCTTCACCCATTACACTAGTGCCTGACATGTCTTAACAGACTTATCACTCCAGACTTTTGCAGTTCCATTTCTGCAGTGATTTCAAAGCACTCTCCAGCTCATGAGGGAAAGGTCGCTACATTTTGAGTGCTCTTATTCTGCAGAACAGCAGAGGCACCAGTTGAAACCAGTGTTTTCAAATGCACCCCCAGAATTTTCCATGCTTAAAGGACACCTGACAGCACATAGTTGGTGTGACCAAGCTCATGTGTCCCTAGACTTGCATCTTCAGAAGTACTGACCCTTCGTAACACTTGAAACAGACACTCAAAACAGGCACTTAACAATGGAGCCTGAATTACTAAATCAGAGTCACTAGCCAAACTAAGAATGGAATCTAGACATCCTGAATGCTGCTTTGACCAAAAAGCACTCACAATTGCTTAAAATTCCCCTTTGGAAAAGAAATTTTTTTTAAAAAAAATCACAGCATTTGTCAACACAAAAGCAATGCTTTGTCTGGTTGAAATTCCCTTTGTCTCCAAGCAAGAGCTTGAAACAATGGAAATGAAGAGGGGGTTTTGCCCACAGCAGAATGAGTCAAAGCTGCACTGTGGAAACATCCATCTAGACCGGATAGATTCAGTAAAACAGTTCCTCATGTGAAATGCTGAGACTCCTGGGATTAGTACCAACCTCTCTGCAAATGCCACCTCAGTCACATTCTGCAGTGGAATCTACCTACTCCAGGCATCAAAACAGAAAACACCACAAAAACAGAGCTGATGACCAGGATACTTTGAAGGTCTTGGAACAAGAATAATGCCAAATTGCTTATCTGGAATTGAATTTCTGAACTTTGCTGACAAAATGCAGTCTGCTTTGTGCTAAAGTGGCAAATACCCAGCATGCATATGTTACAGCAGCATCAGATCTACAAGACGACACTAGTCTTCCCTTGCAGGAAAAGGGAAGAAGCTGGCACAGGCAGCTCTCAGTGACATCCAACCCCAGGCAGACCAGAATAAACACATGAAAATGATGAACACTATCACTCCTTGGAAGAACAGGGGATTTATGGCAGTTACAAGTAACCACCATAACTTCATTCAGCCAGATCACCAATGCATATCATTCCCACTTTTTAAAAAAGTGGGGAGCCATGGGTTCTCAGCCACCACATGAAGTTAAGCATTCATTTGATGCTGCTTTTGAAATCTGCTAAGGTCTAGCATGCAACTCCCACTGTAAATTGACTCAGGTTCCTTAATATCTGTCTCCTAGCATCGAGACCAGGTCTGCTGCTCATCACCTATTAGTACGATGTAAAACTGTCTCCCCAGTGTTTACAGAGCCCTGATCTTAGCTAGGGCCTTTAAGAACTACTATAAAGCAAATAAAGCAAGCAGTTGCTAATAATAACCCCTACACTCAGCAGGCCCAGCTTCGCTCACAGCCTAGTGCAGTACGACTAAGGAAATGAAAGGCTTCACTGTGATTGAAAGCTGTGACACCATTTTAAGACTGTTTTTACAACTACAGCAGTCTGAATTAGGTAGTGATCTCACTTCCACTGGCAATCACATCTTGTTTCATTTTTTGAAGGACACAATAGCTCATAGGCTCACCACTGGATAAAACACACTGCACCAAATTCTTCACTTCATGCACCTAGAAGTCAGGCAGGTTTCCTCAGCAGACTCTCATTCCCCAGTTCGAGCACACCAAGCTGTTTGCTTTCCACGAGCAGTGTTTTTGCACGCTCATGTCTTACCAGACCAACAGAGCATTTAGCAGACATTCACTGAAGCTGCACATTGCTGCACTGAAATGAGTCCTAGTGCCAGTTAATGCCTGGGGAAAAAAAATGAAGCAATTTCCTTAATATTACTCAACAAGGCAGGATCAACAGCAGGATTCCCAGCACCCAGCCAGACCCTGGCCTCTAGCCTCACTTCAGCAGATTTGCTCTGGAATTACCCTACCACAGCCGAGCTCCAAATCTGGCTCCATACCTTTTTCTGCAGAGGTTGGATAAATGATCCTTTGTTCAGAAAAAAAAGCCCTGATGTTGGAGAACATGGCTCCTTTTTCCTCTTGTCCCTGGAATTGTGATTGGAAATAATTGGAAGTGTCACTGGAAGTAATCAGAAGTGACAGTCCCTGGGCTATAAGGCTTTTGCTTCAAGTCTAACGATTCCCCCGCAAAACAAAACCTAAATTTAAACAATGAAGTCATAAAGTGATTTGCCTTCAAGGTTGAAAACCCTGCAATATTTTTTTTAAAAAAACAAAAAAGTGCCTGATTCTGGTTTAGTTCAATATTCAAGGTTTGCTGTGTTATATGAAAGCCTTCCCTCTGTACACACAAAACCACCCCACCATTTCCTGGCACTCTGCAGCCCTACCCTACAGATAAAGGTTCATATCTATATTAGACACTTCTATAGCCTTTAAAATTTTATCAAGTCTTAACAAAAGAATAGCCCGAGCAGTTTGAGCTCAGACTCAGCCAGCATGCATCTCAAATATTCCAAATACTGGAAAACCACCTAATTCCGATATTTTTGCTGAGGCACAACGAAGGGAAAGGAACAGAGCCACTCTTTTCCAGACTCCAGTTCTCAAAGGCCTCTCACCAGCCCAGTTTGTACTAAATGCCATCCAGGTGCACAAGGAAAGACAGTCTCTGCTCAGAAGAACTTACAGCCTAAATAGTCAAAAAGTAAAAGGCACAAGGTAGTGGAAAAAACTACAGAGGGACCAACATAACTTGCCAAGATCTAGAACAGAGCAGGGAACTGCAGAGAGATTCCCAGCCCATGCATTGACTACTCCCTAATGCTTTTCTCATTACAGGCGATCACTCCACAGGTACATGCTAGCTAGAAAGACTAGATTTTCCTCTTTCATATACAGAACAAAGTAATTCAGAGACTAAACACACACAGTCCAGAATTTCCTCCACCATGAGTGGAGTTTCTCAGCACATTGGTACTAAAAAGCCATTAATGCTTTACCAAGTATCTTATTACAAAGGATAAGTCAAACCATCCCATTGCTTAGAAGTCATCCCTCCAGATGGCAGCTCAAGGACCCCAGCCTGATGAATTGCAGCTGATGGATTCAGCTGTTTGTCAATGACCTGCCCATCACTACTTCTACCCATGTTTAAGGACATAGTAAAAGGAAAATGGCTTTAAGTCAGAGCTGCAAGTGTTCTAGACACATAGCACAACTGCTACCATGCCTTTCGGCAGTGTGCCCCCACCCATGCCTTCGCTTCCGCCTCTGTTAGATGGGCTTTATATACTTCTCTACCCAATACGGCCCTGCCAGACCAAATGAGTTAGCCAAAGCTTTATATAAGTGTGACACTTATCACAAAGCACGCTACAAAAGTAGCAGCAGTGCAGTATTATGGCAGACCAAATGCAGTCTAGTCATTGCCATCAGTTGCCTCTAACTGTGCACGCTCCATTTCAAAAGACTGTTTCCAGGAGAGCAGCCTCTCTTCTGCCAACACATATTATAAGCACAACAGAATTTTCACTGACCTTTTCCTACCAAAGGCAATTAAACTGCAGGCACTAATGTGAACCTCAACCTTTCTACCTAGTCAGTCACAAACAAGTCACATACGCTAAGGCTTCATACTCATTTTCCAGCCACAAAAATGGATGTCAGCTACACATAAGAGACAGGCTGAAAGTATACTGTAATGTATATTGATTCTTGTAGGACAGCAATTCTGACATCATCAATCTGGGTCTGGCCCATTAAGAGAAATGCTGAGTTACAACATTTGCCTTTTTAAACTGCCAAATGCTTTCCTAGAGAAGATGGAGCAGATGAGGACAGGACTTGTTTTGTGACCTTCTATCCCATTCGCCATCTTCAATGCATCTTACAATTGCTTAGTCCTCTTTGCCACTTGTTGCAAAGAAAAAAAGATCTACCTAATCAGTAGATACCAAGGTACAAAAAAGTGGCTTGAAAAAACCTAGCTTTGCTGAAACAAGGCAGTATGCCATCCTCCTCACATTGCCCAGTTGCTTTTTCTAGCACCTAGACAGTGAGCTTCTGGGAAGGAGCTTTATTCTGCATGGTAACCTTCTGCTAGAGCTCCCAGTCACTATTGCATATACCTTCTCTGCGTTCTGCCCAGGGAAAGCATGTTATAGGCAAGGTTTGACCCTCTGGCTGGCAGAGGTGAGCTGTTATTCCTCTCAGCAGAATGAAGGGAGAAGAGAGTGAGAGATGAACAAAATAGAAATTCATCCTCCTCACTTCTGTTGACTTTCCATCACTTCACACATTTTCCCTTGTTGTGCTTCCTGCACAGCCCTTTCTGCATACTCCACTATCCTGTCATTTGAGCATCTATTCACAGACCCCAGTGACCTGACTTCACCCTTGGCTTTTTGCTGGGCTGCTTCTATAAACTAACCATTTCTAAAAACAGATTAAGAAACAGCTTTGAGGAAAAGAAAAAAAAGACCCATTCATCTTTTCGACAGGGCACCGCCAAATTCCCGCTGCACCCAAAGTAGCTTCTTTTGTAACACATTAGTGCATGCAAGATATGCACAATATTGTGTGCACACGAGCCAAGCTTTCTCTGCAAGTGCATGAAATACATTGCAGATACACAAGCAATGACTACTGCCTTGGCTAACACAGGGCCTGGTTTAGCTAGGAATCTAGGGTATAGTTTGACTAAGGCTGTGGGGACTATTTCTGAAGAGAAAACGCACAGAAAGCAGCTTGCAGCACCCTACTTCATCAGTACCAGACACACACTTGCAATCATTTAGTAGGGTGTACCAAGCACACTTACACACAAAAGATTTTTCAAATACACACAGAGCTTTGTCAGAGTGACTGTTTACATTTCTTTTCAGGCAGTTCCTGAAAACTCAAATGCCAGATTGCAAACCTGCTAAGTTCCCTATAAAGCCCTGTGTTTGCCTTGAGGAAAACAGGGGCATTTGTCGTGATCCTGAGGATAAACATCATGATATCTCCAAGCTAGTTGTGCAATGACATTTCTGGGAAGCTTGCGATGCTCTTACACAAAAATGTCCTTTTGAAGTGGGCCAGAGTACCCCACAGGAACAGACCACTAATTCTACACGGGGGAAAGACAAGGTCCAGGCCAGGCAAAAAGGCAAGACAGCAGTTATTTTCCATGGGAAATTCAGAAAAGTTGCCCCCTCTCCCTCTCCCTCCCCCCTCCGTTCTATTTCCCATAAAATGAATTCATCTTCAGAATTTCAACTCAACTTTAGCATGCTGCTTTTCCTCACTCTGGAACATTACCTTTTTTCCCCCCCTCCTTTTCTTCCTCATGGTAAAATGGAAAAGAGGAAGAACAGATAAAAATAACCCCCAAAATAAACTTCGGTTTAGATGCTAAAAATCCAAACTATTTCATAAAAACAAAGCACTACCAGAGAAAAATAGGCCATTTATTGTCAAGTATCTTGACAGAAAATATTTGATGCAAACCATCCCTGGCTGTAGAAGAATTTTACTGTCTCACAAGGAGTGTTAACCCTGATATCCTGCCAGATAGCAACTCAATTACGTCTAGCTCCTTTGAATTCCCCCCGAAGTGCCAAATGGATACACTGCTTCTCTTTGCTGCCTTTCCTTAGGTATTCCTAGAGTAGTGTTCGACTGAAAAGCTCTTTGCCCTGTCCTAGAACTAAATTCACACTACTCTAAGAGGCTGAATCTCGCAGACAGTTGATGTTTTGCTGACTGCTTTTGGAATTTTCATGACACAAAAGCGTTGTCAATTATCAGTTATATGAAGCTGTCCTTGGCAAAATAGTCTTTTGAGCTAAATACACCAAAAAAGTTACCTGCATTCCTTCAGAATCTAACAACACAAAGAGAAGGTGAAATTCGCACAGTAAAGTCACACACAAAACCCTTTTTCACAACTACAGATTTTTCTTTTTGTACTCTACTGAGCCAAGGCTTCAGGGTTGGTTTTTTTTAAGCACTGTACAGACAAGCGGCAAAATCCTTGTCCCACCAAGCTTTTAAGTACATCATGAAACAAACAGGCAAAGGCAACTGAGAAGGAGCCATGAGAAACCTAGGAAATACCAAGTGTATTATATACTCTTAGTTATCACTGAGACATTCTGGAAATACCTGGAAAATCAACAGAAAGATAAGACCTATCAGCTTAGCTTTCAGGTTACTTAAAACACTCCCCCTTGCTTTTTGCTAGTTCCAGGCAGAAGTATTCCATTAAAACACAAAATTTCCCAGTAACTTCTCTGGGAGCAGGAGTGCTATTTAAAAAAAGAACAACAAACCACCACCAGTGCAGTGGTCCTTGGCTTTGCTGGAGTGTAGCACTGCAAGGATTTAAGGAGAAGGATCTCAAGGAGATGTGATAGGGCACACTGCAGGTTGCCTGTGCAGGAGAGAAGGCCAGAGTCAGTATACTAAAGCACAGCCCCAGGCTGACCTTCCACTGCTGAATGCTGCAGAGCTGCCTCCGTATCATCACGGATTTTCAAGCTAGAAGTCTGGTGAATACCTAGGCAAATGCATGCTGTCAGACCCAATCGCTCATGCCAACAAGAACTGGAAGGATCTGCGCCATAACCTTTTTCCCAGTGCAGTGAGACAATTGGAGTCTTGGTGTTCAATGCAGCAACTGTATACCCCTGGGACAGTGCTGTAAGAGAGTCACTGACCTCAGAGCTTAGAGGGCAGAGCTCAGCTACACCGGCACAAAAGGTACACAGCTATTACAGCTGAACCCACTCCAGCACCATCACCCCCGTATAACATACCGATTCTAACAAACACATCTTTGTCGGAGAACTGGAAGTCAGACAAGGTACACTGCAGCGAGCAACCCCTAACACTAATGTAAAGGTTCACTGCCAATAGCAGGACCCCAGAAACCTGGATGACCGATTTGGCTTGGCACATCTACTGCTTTGAATCGTGAACCCGTTGGTTTCTGAAGGGCAGGGTACTACACTAGCCAACAAGCAAAGACAAAGCATGTAATACCAGTGTCAACGCCAGGCACACAAGCATGACCCATATGAACATATTCAATTACAAGAATATTAGCTTTTACTTCAATGGAAGGCTTATTAAAAAATATTCAAAATTGACTTGGAGGGGGTCAGAAGGCAAAGGAGACTTCCAGCACCTGAAAATTTAAACCAATTCAGTAAAACTTTTGACTGAAAGCATTTGCTAGTTTTTTTTACTGCCTGAGAAATGTAACATTCTATTTTGAAGCCTTTATGCTCAGAAGTGAAGAATCACAGATATTTCCCTTGGAAATCTCCATTTTGATTTTTAAGAGTACAGTGTGTTACAGGAAGAGTTTGAAAGAATTTCAACCAGCTGTGGGCCAAGATGAGAATCAGATGTCAAACATTTACATCTAAGCACACACATCACCATACATCACCTTCCACTCCTCACTCCTTCCTGCTTCATTTACCTAGCCTTTACTAGGGAGGTAAGCATGGTCCTGCTCTTGCCCACACTTAGCAAAGTCTTTCATCTTGTCTTATTTTAAAGTCTCTTTAAAATTAATTGGCTCCAGTTTCCTGTCTCTTCTCACAGCTGTTCACTTGCCCCAGAGAGGTAAACAGTGTAAGAGACAAGGACTGTATATATTAGCCATGCTATTAGTATGTTTAATAATGAAACCCCAAACCAGGCAAATTTCCTTTCAAGTTTGTTTGGCTTCTCTAAATCCTTTTTCAACACTACTCTTTCACTATGAGCAAGAAAAGCAAGCTACCATCAGCACTTCTATACCTTTTTACTGCAGAAAACCAATTAGACATTAGCTAGCAAATGAGACTTCCCAGCCTCCTTGTTTTCAGGAGCATCTAGGAACAGGGAACCACCATACTGCCTCACTTTTCCCTGGAACATGCTTCTAATATTGGTGAACAAAGCTGGATGCAGAGCAGAAAGACCGAGTTATCTGTTGACAGGTAAACCACAGGCAATCAAAAGGGCAGGTCAATGACTAATGTAGTACCAGGAAACAAAACGTTCCAGGGTTTGCTGTGAGCTTTGGATAATCACATAGTGTGGACAACCCCCACAGAGGCTGAGAAACTCCTCACAGGTGAGGGCATAAGCTGTTGAGGGCAGGGACTGTCTTGTTTCATGTTTGTGTTACTAGCATAATAGAGACACCTGTAAGCCCAAGACATAAGAATAACGATGATAAAGCCCAGTGTGTTTTATAGATAAAAGCAGCACTAGTCACACAAAAGTTGTCATTACAGCCAAAAGTACCTTTTATGTGGCAACAGCTTATTCCTTTTGCTCCAAGCCTTCAACATATGGGAATATTCAGCAGCTGAATAGGGTTGGTAGATCAAATACTGCATTTCCCATTTGTTTCCATCAGAGAAGTAAGCAACTGCCTCAGTTTCCAGAGAGCAGCTTTCCTATCCATTTCTGCAGGACTGCCCCAGCCCAGACACCACTGGCAGAAGCCTAGCTGTTCATCCTAACCTTGCTGTCTCATCTCCTGGAGTCTTCTTTAAACACTATCCCTATTACATTAAGACAGAAAAATGGCCAAGGCAAATGTGCATGGGACACAAACTGCTGCCTGCACTTCCCTGCAGATTCTGTAGCACATCCAAGCTCCCCGTCACACTCCTACAGAGAAACCCTTTGCTAACAGCAAACCCTAGAGTAAAACCCTTTCCCACAGTTTATTCAGCAGCTCTACAAATGCTGCCTGTCTTTCAGATATCTAGATATCTGGCTAGTTCATGTTCCACACCTTAAGGACCAGGGCTGTCCTCTGCAGCATTTCTTTACAGCTGTCCAAAACCTCTCTTCTACCTGTGCCCAGCCACACCAGTTTACCACCCTGCAGGGCTCAACTCTTCCCAGGGAATCAAAGACCAACTCACTTTTTCACACCTGTACTCGGGTTCCCAGGGGACAGGAAGATCCAGGAATCACTGCCTTTGCCCAACTTCAACAGATTTCAAAGCTGTCTGCCTGTCAGCACAATCTGGTGAGCAGAATGGAGACAGAAGCTCACTCATCACATCATGGTGCCTCTGGAGATGCAGAAATCCAGGCTGCTTCCAAGTCAGGCTTGTAAGCAAGCCCCCCTCAAAGACCCCAGTGCTGCAAACTCTTTTGTTCATAGGCTATGGCTTTAACAAACAGCTCTTCAGCCCTTCTGCCTTCACTCTCCCCTCCTTTGCCATTCTCCGCTCCTCTCCTATACAACAGTCAACCTCTTTTCCTTCTCTCAGCAGCCCTCTTTCTTCCCATTTCTTGCCTTCCCCCTTTATCTCCCTTCTGCCCCCAACTCCTCCCTCTTGCACTTCAACACATCTGTTTCTAATCTTAGGCATCAGTTGGAAACAATAACCCCTTTTTATTTTAAATCTGAATATTAAATGCCCAAGCAAATCAAAACAGAGTTAAACAAATTTGACACTATGCCTGAAACAAAGGCATTTTGTTCACCTTGTTATGCCAAAGAGGTTCAAGCTCCTCACTAGTTCGTGGCTTAAAAACGCTGCCCTCTTTCAACAAGAAACACACATTCCGAAAGAAGTCTGTTAACCACCACTTCTAGAAAATTAATTCCAACATTAAAAAGATCTCTGGCTATCAACCTGCTAATAAATACAGCAACAAGAAACACATAAAACCCCCTGAACACCACTGATATTAAGAGTTTTCCATAAAAGTTTTTTCTTTACAAATCCCTTTCTCGAGCTCATCAGAAATGAATTTCAGTCATGCAGAGAGGGCACATGGAAGTTTGATTAAATGCACTAAACAAAACCAAAAAGCAACCTACCTAAAAAGAGAATTGAAAGTGCAGACATTCCGTCTCCAAGCAAGAGGGACTTTTCCTCCCTTTTTCTTCCTTTCTCCCAGGAACAGCAGGCAGACCTGCACAGGATTCAAAGGAACGCCTCTGGAATGCACTGAGTGTAATTGCATCCATGTGCCAGAAAAATAACCAACTTCACTCTTTTTTCCTTTCTGCTATTCATCTCCTTGTCCATATTCCATCCAGATTCAGTGAGAGTTTTTAGATCTCTGCAGCTGGTAATTCGGGCCCTTGAGTTTCTGAAAAAAGAAGAGAGACAGAGGCAGTGCAGCAAGGAGTTCACATCTACGGCAGCATAGAACAATTTTGCTTGTCTGAAAAGAAAAGGAGAGAAGCAGGGGAAAACACTGCTCAATGTTCACCACATGGCTGCCTCCCAGCAGAGCCCCTCCCTACCATCAACTGGGATTAATAGTGAAGACCAGTCATGTGGGTGAGGTAGAGCTCATTTCTAGCAATAATATATCTATTTACCTTTGGAGGAGAAACAAGAGAATTTCTCTAGTGTCAAAACAGTTAAGTTTGGAGGCAGTAAAAATCCAGCATGGGGAAAAAAAAATCAGATTCGTCACTCAAGGGCTAGAGAGACTCTCGGAAAAAAGCACACATGCTCTTCAGAATGATAAACACATTCACATGTATACATTATCTTTATTCTCCTTTGTAGCTAGTAAATCACAGAATTAAAGCTTTTAGTCTTACTGGAAGACTTTCTCCATTTGCTTCATGATTTTCTTTTTTTTTAGTTTCTAGGAGAGAAAATTCCCAAAAATTGATTTAATTTTGCATTTCATCTGTGCTGCACTGACAAGAGAAAAAGCCAAATCAAACAGAAATCGGTTGTCTACATTTAGTGACTGCTGTGGGATGCAACCTAAAACTCACTCCCAAAGGCCATTTCAAGGTAGCCCAAGACCTTCACAGCCCATCTTCAGCTCTACTCTGGTGCAGTTAGCAACAAGTGTGTTTTCAAAACTACCTCAGATACTCCATTCCATTTCTGCCATTGCAGCAGTGAAGATAAACCTCTCAGTTTCTGCAAGAAGGATCAAATGCAGTAGGGAGTAAAGCTCCCAGAAGATGACTTTGACCATCTACTAAGCTGAATCAGCCAGATCAGAACTTTAATTCTTTAGTAAAACATGTATCAAACTTGCTGCTCATAGCAAGGCCATGGAAACAAGGATGTTTAAATGTGTGCATATACACAACTCTTCTGAGGTACAGCACTTTACAGATACACAGGTCATGCTTAGACCACCTTTATATCCATATGCCCTAGGATACATCTGCTTTTTAGATAAGTGAAGTACTTCCAGCTAGCCTACTTGGGTATTAACAGAGGAGTAACACTGGCTACCTGAAACTCTACAGCAGCAGCAGAACCATTCAGGAAGCTGAGTAAGCATTTGGGTGGCTATCCTGCCCTGATCTGGGTGTTGCCACAGCTATACAGATACACCAGGACCCCAGCTAGTTAGTTTAAATCTGCTAATACACATCTACATAAGCAGCAACTGCGTATTATTCTAAAAAATAGGCACACTCATAAAATAAGTGTCCATCATTACGACTGCAAATCAAACAAATGTACCCATCTTGGGGCCAAAGGAAAGCTTTGGAACACAGCAGAAAAATCCTTTCCCTTTGGAACACTTACAAATATATTTCTAAGACCTAAAAGGAAGAGTAGGCCATATGCAAGGCTGCTAGCCTGTGCTCTGAGACCTCACACTTCAAGCTCTCTTTAGCTCCCTGTGTAACCCCATCTACATGTAGTTTCTGTGTACCTCACTTGTAAAATCAGCAATAGTATGCTGCTCTCCCTCTTCAGGATTAAAACCAAATGCAGCAATCCTCACAAAGCCCACAATGCTTAGAAGCTCTACAGGAATTCAACACCTTACCTCTTCATTACAGTACAAGCCTTCCAAGCATCTACTGGAAGACAAGAAACACTGCTACTCTAGACCAAAATCAGACCCTAGATTCAGGTAGATCCCATGAGAGAGAAATAACATGGATAAAAATTATCCTTCTGCATCCTGTTTCATTAAAGTTTCCTTCGCCCCTCCTAGCCTCAGATAGAAACAAAAGCAGCATCTGGCTCCTCCTTTCCAAAACAGCTGTCCTCTGTGTAACAGTGAGAAAATATTTTAAACAGCATATTCAACTAATATAGACTGATGATGGAAAAGCAATCATTATTAGGTGAATATAGCGGTTCCTACAGAGCAGCTGTATCTATCACCTTTACCCACAGTGTAAGAGCCAATTCCTTCAGAACTTTTCCCCACACACTTGACCAAACAGGCTGCCGGTTTTCAAACAGTTGAGTGGATCTGAGAGAACATCATTGATTTCCAGTGCAGGACATAAATCAATGGAGAAAAGTGCATTTAATCCCTTCCCCCACTCTCCAGAAGCCAAGCAGCACTGAGCTTGTCTCTCTGCATTACAAGTCTGACAGAAGATGTCCCAAGCTATGCTGTAAATACCCAGCATGCTGCTTTAAAGCTTTAATAGAATCAATGCATCAGAAACCAAGACAGAGAGAAGCCTTGTCACCATGCGCTCACTGCCCAGCCTCCACTGAAATCCACAGAGCTGGGATGTTGGAGGGATGTGCACAAAGGAGGAGGGGGGGAATGTGGAGCATGAGAGAGGAGGCCATGCATGCAAAATCTCTATCATCTCAGACAAGCCATTCCACAGCCTGTTCTCACATCATATTCAGCCCCTTCAGGAAGCTCCTCAAGAGCACGTTATTCTTCGGGGTTCAGTGGGGATTCTCCCTCTGGCGTTCATACCTATTATGGCAAGGGCATCTCACTTGTTTGCATAACAGTTCCAGCAAGAAGGCTAGTAAGGGCTAGTAAGTACATATAAGGACACCCATGCCACTCACCAGCACATCCTCTTAGGACCTTTGCTAATTGTGTTTGGGGAAATACATCATATCTGCAGCCCATTATTTTTCCAGAAGGAGCAAATTCTTTAGTAGGCTTGCGAGTGCTTTCACCTGTTACTATGCAATGCTGGCACAGCATGGGAGACAGGTATCACGCACTTCTTAGCAGGGAGAAGAGCAAGATAGAAAAACTAATGTTTGACACCATAAGCATTAAGGAAAGAGGCTTCATGAAAACCTTCATGGACTGAGTTCGGTTTTTGGAGTTCCTGTACTCCCATTGACAGGCCCATACTCCTAAGTCTGGAGTAGGCTCAGATTAAAATAGCTGTACACAAACATCTATAGAAATCCTCACAGGCCACAGACCAGTTTTTTTATGGTCTTCCCTGGTGCTTTCTCAGTTTCAGTCCCTTTCACATTTACACGAGTAACCTCTTTCAGGAAAATTTGTTCTCTTAAATCTGCATGCCCCAAGAGCCTGCCCAGCACTTGTTAGCTTGTTCCTGCATCTCAACTAGTAGAGGCATGGCAGGGGGGTCCTTTCCCTAACTGCTACTAGGGGTTTTTTGTACCAGGTTGTTCCTCTCACCTTGCTCCTCCTGCTCCAGGGAAACAGCTCCTTGAGATGTAGCTGCCAAAATGTATCCAGAAGCCATATTTTCTTCCCGAACTGATATTATATAGCAGTAACAGAGGCTATTACTACTCAGCTACCTTCTTGGGTTAAGTCTTTATTAACTCTGTTCTTCAAAACTCCCACTACAAACTTATCTCACACAGTTTAAATTAAATAAGCAGCTTACTGATACAGCCAGTAGAAGAACAGGGTTCATCCACCACAAGAGCACTTTGAATCTCTCAAGCAAAACCACATTCTGTTCGGCTTTTGGCTTTGCAACAGAGAAAAAGCACAAAAAATACCATGACAAAGGAAAGGCAAACCACAGAAACAAATAAGTCCCTAAACAAGAGAACTCAAAACAGGCAAGAAGAAATTTTAGGGTAGAAAATAAAACCCTTCACACAGATTTCTTCCCACAATAAGCCACTAGCAGAAAGGTTACTTTATACTACCTCAGGACTCAGATACTGAGTTTTTGTTTTAGAAGCTCTCATCTCTCAAGTAGGCTTGAATAATTGATCATAAAAGCACTATTAGACATTTAATATTAGTAAAAAGTCTCACTTCAACAAGCCTTAGCACTCAGTAAGTGTATCTCTAAGAGATAAACCGAACAACCAAAAAAGCTCCCTCTAGTTTGAGGTGCCTCAGTCTGTACAGGGCACTACTCCACATTTGTGTTTATGTTTGCTCTACAGGAGCATACTCTTAGTACTTTTTGTATAACCTTATTTTCTATATAAATCTGTAACTATATCCTCAATTTGTATCTTGAGGAACAAAAAAATATGAAGTTCCACAGAGACAGCATTTCTAATCATTATTAACTTTACATTGTTGCTACAATAGGCAAGAACTGAGCACAACATAAACTACTTACAATGCACTATTGATTTTAAAGTAGAAGGCAAACCAGGGCAAAACCTACAATGTTTCATTTTCGTTAACACCAAAAGCTTTAAATATTTTTACAATGCAAGACTTTAGTTTTCAAGCAAAATGCTAGCAGATCTTTCCTGAGAAGGAAAGCATTCCCTAAGCTAAAACATTACTACCTAGTCTAATCAGACACAAAAGCAAACAATAACACCTCCTTATCTTTAGAGTTCAGACCTCTTCCAACAAGAAAAAAAAAAAACCAACAACTGAAATAACCAGGAATGCTGGGTTTTATTCTGTTTCCTCTGAAAAACCTGCCAATGAAACACCAGGCTTTAATATCCCAGCTGTGAGATTGGAAAAGTGGCGAGTGAAGCTTATCTACGAATCCCAGGTGTGGCACATATGAGATTACCCAGGGAGGGTCAGAACACAAGTTAAAAAGCAGGAGAGAAGGATAGGTAGTTTCTTAGGTGGGGGAGTTATGGTAGAAGGGTATTTAATGGGTTGAAAATTTTGGTTGTTTTTTAAAATTTATGTTTTAGTGCATATATAATAGATGGTAAGAAAAAAGTTAGAGCAAAAGTTGAATAAACTGGCTAGGAAGAAGTATGTTTGTGAAAGTAATGGCTAAGAAAAAGAAGAAAACTTGTTTGTTGTTTTTATTGTAAGGTAAGAAAAATCTGGTTTTTTAATACATCAGTCTGAGTTTAATTAAAAATGCTTTAAATAGGTAGGTTGCTTTTTTGTTTTTATTTGAAGTGAAAAGTAAAACACCTTTTATTTTGTACTACTGACCTGCTTGACCTAGTAAACATCAACCATGTAAAGGTGTAAGATCTATCTTATGATAATATTATGCATAATATTTAAGTTGTTTTTATCTAAATATGAAGTAAATAATAATTATAGAATACAATGATATTTAGAAAACCAGAGAAGCTTTCAGTTAATCAAGGTCACCTGAGTTTCTGCTACTAGGTAGTAGGGTCTCAGTTTTTAAAGAGTATCTCTGAGAGAACTTTTTTCTTCTTTTGTAGTTCTAAAGTACAGCTTCTATGTGTTGAGGAATGGTTTGAGCATGTGAAATTAATTTTAGTGTAAGTAAAATATAGGAAAGCATAGAAAGATGCTGGAGATAAATTGTATGAGATTATTTAAGTGTTACTTTACCTAACCCATAGCTTGGGTAACTGGTGTTTTTCTTGTAAGTGCTTGTGACTTCTGAGTATTAATAGTTTAGTTTTGATGGTGCTTTTTCTGTTAGCGTAGCTTTCTGTTGGAGAAGCTCTTGATGAGAGAAAACAGATAATACAGTTCCTAATAAATTCAACACTTCAAATTACTCTTCTTTTCTTAGCATGTAGCTGTTTCTTTGAAATAGCTTAGTAACTTAGCACATTCGAGTTGCTGTCTTCATCTTCCTGCTAGCCCTGTCGCTGATGTGATACTGAGCACATTACCCCCTTTCCATTTTTTCTTTTCTGTTTTTCTTCTGCACTCCTTTTACATAGCACAGTAATTGCTAGCATAATAACTAGCAATGTGGAAACTGTGTCTTAGATGGAGCTTTCAAACACTGTTGTGAAACAAACACTGCTAAGTCTGCTTGCCAAGCGTTTTTAGGGTACAAAATACTGTTAATTCTGGATATGAGTTCCTTCAGGAATAGATGAAACGTAAAGCAGAAATTTGCTCAGATCCTTAGCAGCAAAAGAAAGCAATAATGATGTTTACAGATAAGATGTTAATACTGAAGGACAGAATTTTTTAATTAACTTTAAAATATAGTCCTATAGTACTGATTAATAGACTTTCAAAACTCCTTGCAGCTGGTTTTTGTACTGGAGTGTCTTTTTTTCAAGTGCAATGGAGGTAAGAAGGCTCACTGTGAGCACTGTCTTGACTCTGTAGAAATTTCCTTATTCAAAGGACTCAGTAAAGGTTACTTGATGAAGTCTGACCTGCAAAAAAATTAAGGAGGTTTTTTTACCTCAAGAACAAATGTTTAAGCCTTTTTAAACAAAACTGTTGAAGGTGAACTTTCACATTCGAGTTTTTTGTTCTGCTCAGCTTTAAAGAAATATTTTGATACTTTCAATATAAATATCAGTGCTGCTTTAGAACAAATTTTAATAATATGATCCAGAACAGCAAGCTATAATGTGATTCTGAATTGCTTTCAGGTAACTTCTGTCCAAGTACTTCTGCCCTTTTAAACTCTCTTCTACTAATAAACAACTAGACTGATGCTTACATTCTTGACCACTTTCATCATAGGATGCAGCCTGTACGACACAGTATTACCAGCTGCCTGTAGAAAAGTAAGTCCTTTGGCTTGGTTAATGGAATCTAACACATTTTGGCTGGCAAACAAGATTTTCCTCTCAATATTAGAAGAGATTATTTAGAAGTGCTTAGGAAAGAAGCATCTTAAAAACAAAGGGAAGGAAGAGTTTTCCTGTAAATATGCTTAGCAGTAAACTTGAAGTTGCTGTATATACTTGCAGGGCAATCTAGGAATACCCATGCTGACACTGAAATGGCAAGTCCCGAGCCACACCAGGGTTCTTTTGTACTTCTCATTTATCCAGCTGTAGAGAAGGAGGGAGGAGGAACCAGCAGATTCTGCCTCTCTCGCCTGCTCTGGGATACAAGTAGATGTTAAGTTGTGCCTCAGGTTACATATCTCCAAATACATTGGAAAAAGGTTTTTTGAGCTGCTTAGATCCTGTTATTAAGCACTTTGACACTGTAAGATCAAGGTTGCTTCTTTGTAGGTTATAGGTAGTTTGGTTAGATGGGATCTGTTTCTTCCTTTGCTTTACAATTGTTGCACTTGAGTTGCATTTTCTTTCTTAGCATTCAAATTTTCTAACCTCAGTGGCTAGAATGACTGGATAATTCCATCTGGTATCCAGCGTTGCAAGAAACATTTACAAAGCTATTAGGACAAATTTCTTGTTCGCCAATGCCATGAGGAGCATATAGTTCCTCACAGAGTCAGTTTTAAGAATTCTCAACAGTGACATGAATGCTGAAGTATGCATGTTTCTACTGAAATTGCTCGATATCTAGATTTAATGACTGTTCACGGCTGTCTTTTGATATTTTACTGGGTAAGAGTGGCATATTTTGCTCTTGCGGTTGGAGCTTCTTGAACACATTGTTGAAATATTTTGTTCATTGCTATTCAGCTATTGTACCAATGCTGTGCAGCGGGCAACTGTGCTGACAGGCTCAAATGTGTGGAGTGTTTTAAATTGACCTAAAATTTAAGATGTTTCATGTCTGTGTTTGCATGTTTGAGCCATCATAACTGGCATGAAAATGCTGCCCTTTGCCTACAGTATGAGTACTGCTTAGATAGCCATGTGTTACTCATTGATCGGGGACTTCAGGTAGCCCCTGTTATTTGTCCATTGCTGCTTTTATTGGAGTTAATCCAACCAGATCTGGGTACAAGATGGGGGAAAAAAAAAATTAGGAAAATACTTTTAAATGTGCTGTGTGTCTTAGTATGTCAGTGAATGACTCCTCTAGCAGGACATAATTTCTTCAAACATTGACTGCAATTGCATTAACTACCAGGTGACAAATTCCACATGTGTAACCCAACTCACTCTCAGTGCATGTGATGAGTTTAAGCTGTTTATTTGTTTATCTATGTTTTCAATAGGAAACAAATGGACTTGGTTGTCTTGTGTTTGAGGCTACATTGTGGGTACTTTGTCACTAAATTCTATATGCAATCCTAAGTACAAGGATTGTTTTATTTGATGATGGCTTTATTGTGCAAGTTGCTGCTTAAGACTGTATGTAACTGTTAAATTTAATTACTGCAAGCTATGATTTAGTGTGCTCTTGCACTAAGTAAAGCAAGGTAAACCTCTGTTTAAGTAACCTGAGGTACTTCTAAGAATTCGTGAGATCCCTGAGACTTTTGGGTGTCTGATCCAGGAAAACTGATGGTTCTGACTTTTAACAATAGTAGTAATGTGCTGATTGCCTGAAAATGGGAGGCATCCAGCCTGTTCAGAAATGACTGTATCAATTATAAAATGCTGGCTTTTCAGTATGGACTCTTAATGGGTTTGGGTTTGTGCCCTGTGTGTCCATATGCTTCAAAAAATGTTGAAGCTTGTGAACTTGCCTGGGCACACTTACATGTGCAAACATGTCATGGTACACTCATGCATATGAGCTGCATAATCTCTCAGCTTTTCTATTGCAGTTTGCTTGAGGCAAATGTCCTGTGAAGTTATGTTTAAATAATGCCATCTAAGATAATCATTTAATGTATATTACTAATTTAATGTGAGCTTTACGGAGTGAAGGTTCCAAGACCTGTTCTTTCAGCTTCTATTAAAATGCTAGCATGGTCACTAAGGCTATGACACTGACTCTGTATGGCTAAAAGACATTCAGAAAGGTTTGCTGCTCAGTTGCTAAACCTTTTCTGACAGTCCCAGTTGCACCACAGCCATTTAAACCCAAAGGACTCTCTTGAGAAGTGACAAGAAATCTTGAACGCAGACAAGGGATGCAGGCCGTGGGAACCTATGATGCCAATGTGGGCAATCTTCTTAAAGTTCCTTTTACAGCTCTGCCTTTGTTATCAAGTTGTGACTAGGTGAAATCCACCCCATTCTTCAGAAGAGCTCAGGCAGTGAAATAAAAAAAGGCAGTGAACGCTGCAGGCTAATGCAGGAAAGCCCTTGACTCGGGCCCCGTAGTACCGTGTTCTTGTCTGGTGGTCTGAGTGATAGTCAAATCATTCAGGCATCAGTGGGCAGCCTGGAATAATCAAGATCGTGGTTAATGGGAGTAGTTGGGTAGTAATTTGGTAACTCAGGCCAGTACATTGGGGGCAATTCCTTTCTAGACAAGCCAGCTGTCTCACAGGAGGCAGTACCTCAGTAGAAGCTGTCTCTCTTGACCCTTGCCTTAGCTTGCTGAAGTAAGGTGCCTGTCTCCTGTTATTTAACAAGAACATTCTAGCTATTTCTCTTTTTATCTCCTCTGAGGTATTATAGCCTGGTTTCTGTTGGAATCTTTTGTATAGATGTCAAGATTGGTGTGTTGGACTCACTCCATTTAGGACTGAACAAGTTCTGAAGGAGTTTTATTCTCTCTTTGCTTCTTAATGTGGGTCTGCTAAATCTCGCTGAACAGAGTTACTGTTCTGTTCTTTGCTTTCTTCCACCTACTGTGACTATTCTTGAGAGATGGCATGGGTTTAAGTATTTGGAAAAGGCTTACTGCACATGTACTGGGCTGTGAATTAATCATGTTATTAAATGAGTAATCTTTCTCAAAGGTATTCCTGGCTACTTGAAACTGGATTTCTGTTGATTACAGATTGAGTTCTACTTTAAGGAAAGCAGATAGACAAGATGGATTTGCTCAGATTTCTTGACAGCTGAATTACAATAGCCTAGCATCTCTAAGGAAACCAACTTTCATGGTCCCAGTAGTAAGGAGAGAAGCAGAAGGATCTCCTTCCTGTGTGCATAGAAATATTCATGAAGATGTTGAGATTGCTAGGCTGGAGTGAGAGCACTCTATCAATAAATAAAGAGCATCAGTATCTTATGACATTAATGAGAAAAGAATGACATCCTTTTTGCTTTTATTTCCTTCTATTTTAGAACATTCAGATTATAATATTCAGCTCAAAATGACACTTGAAGCAAGTTTCTGAGGATTCGATGAAAAAAAAAAAGCACTTTGTGTTGCACTAAAGGAGTGCATTAAGCTCAGTGGGGGATGAACAGCTGTGTAAGACATCCTAAAGCCCCCTCCATGGGGCACCTCAGTGTCTGAGATGGCTGGCAGGTTCGAATGCCCTAACTTTAGGCTGGAGAGGTCCTGGAGAAATATCAGGAATGCAGGTTCCCCGATAAGCGTGTGTAGGGAAGGAAGCAAGCAAGCGGAGTGAGCTGGTGGATTTTTCGGTATACTGTCAGGAATGGTAACTGTAGCAAATTTCAGTTGCATTTTTTGGAAGAATCAAGGTGTTTTTAAAAAGTAATCAGTCCAGTACTAGTTAAGAGATGAGCCCTATCTAGTAAAATCTTGCTCTCGTATCACAACTGTTATCTCCTAGATGAGAGAACCATTTTTAGACTATTCTGTTACTGAGTTTCTTTCAAGGACTCCTTGCCCCTTGCAGATTTCCCTGTCCAAGTGATATTTATTGGCCATTTACTTAAGATTTAGGCAGCCTACGGGCTATCGTTTGAGTCCTAATCTGAAATACATCACCTGAAAGGCAGCACAATTTTAATTTGGAGTTGTCTGCTTTTCTCATATAAAGAGCTGTACCACTGTAGAGTGCTAGTACCACCTTGCTGATTCTGTATTCTGTAGTCCCCTTTTAAAGAGGAATGCTGGTCTGTGTCATTTTTTCCATGTACTACCTCCTCTACAGGGCTAGAGATCTTGATCTCTGAGAGGGAATTGGGGGGGGCGGGGAAATCCAAGTGTTTCAGTGTGATTCACTTCTAATCCAAATGTATTTAAACCTCAAGCTGACAAACCTCCACACAAATGTTGATTATGCCCAATAGTTTTCTGCCTCAACCTCCTATAACTATTTGCATGCTTGTTTCTTTCCTATTTGCAGCACAGAAATGCTCTGGAAGTGCTGATATATAGCACAGGAAGATGCTGTTCACTTAGTACAGATGTAGCCCAGGCTGGGAAGAGCTAAAATGCGTAATCCTATAGGTTTTTTTAACAAAACTGACTTTTCCAGCTGAGATTCTCCCCTTGAAGACTAATAAGGGCACTTGAGGGTTGCTAAATATCTGGGGAAGTTGGAGGTTCTGCCATTGCGAACTTCTGGCATCTTTTCCAGCCCCTGAAATGAGATAGATAACTTGGTTATTGTGAAAGAATTGCAAAGGGGACAGCCAGCTCCATTCCTGCAGAGGATAATCTCACCAGGATATTGTTAAAGTCCTAGGCTCACAAATACAATCTGAGAGGCAGCAATCTTGTCTGTGCGTGCTGTATGTACCTCCTCTATAGAAGGTTGCCACTGTGAAAGTGATGCCCGACCTAAGTACACATGGCTGTTCTGGTACATCAGTGGAGTGGTGAAAGAGGAGGGGCTTGGCACACAAACTCCTGTTCTGAATGACTTTACCTGGAGGTAATCTTTTCTGCCAGGCTGAGTCTGACATTAAAAATGGAAGAGGCCAGGGACATTTTCCACCCAAAGCTCAATGGAAAGTGGCAGGTGTCAGATTTTTGCAAATTTCTTTCTCTTAACTCACAGGCTTCTGCTGACAAGGACTCGAAGGCTCCAACCTGGAAAAGCTCCAAACTAAATTTCTGCAACTAACTTAAAATACAAAATATTCTTAAAAGGTGGAGGAGAGTGGGAAGGACAGAGAGGTTAAAGGTAGAAATGGAAATTCTTCAGCTCAGAGAAGCAGTGTGGGGAGAAATCTCATTTCTACACTGCTAGTCAGCTGAAGATGTTCACTTGCATGGTGGTCTAGTCATTCAGCATGCTGTGCCTTTGCCAGAAACACTGGACTTGGAACAGGATTTTCCTTCTCTTGTCATTCAAGTGCTCTTGGAGAAAACTGCTCATCAGTCAGGTCCTTTAGCTAACCCCTCCTGGGTTACCAGCTGCACCTTCTTTTGTGTTTTAGATGTAAATATGTGTATCCTGCATGTAAGCTCATTCTCAGTACCATACTATTTAGTAGTCTGCCATCAGATGAGGAACAGATGCTAGAAGAAAGTACATCCCAAATTTAGGTGACTCATTTCCTGCTTCTAAGAGATGCATGATGGATCTGTCTTGGGCAACGCTTGTCTTTTGTCATGGCAATAAATTTCATGGAATTAAAAAACTGTGCAGACTATCACTTGGATAAGATGCAGTCTTAGGACTTGAGACATGTGATGAAGATAACCAGTTACTGTGCATCTGTTGCACAGTGATACGTATTTATACTCTTAGGCTGCTATGATTGCAAGGTTATGCAGCTCAGTTTAGATGGTGATGGGAGACGTTCAGTGCTTAGGCTGTGGTGCTTGGGAACCTCTGTATTAAGCTAGTGTTCAAACCATGTCATGCTTAATGCCAGCTTTCAGACAGCTGCTTTGATGTAGGGTGTAAATTCCCACCTAGGAGGGAGTGCTCTTCCCTCCCCACCTCCCACTAGTGCTTTTAGAAGAATGAAGTAAAACCAAATATTAAACCTTCGACTTGAGAGATATGTTAGCCCGAGACATACAATCTAGAATCTGGGCTCCACAGGTAGGAAGGTTACTGTGTGTTGATTACTTGGAGGAAACTGCTTTGCCTAACAGTTCAGTTTTTCCACCCTTCTGTCCCTTGCATCTTGTTGGTGGACAGGAATTAAATAATTGACACTTGTGATGTTCCTGTGAAACCTTCAGATGTGGCCCCCTTTCAAAGCAGAAGAGTTTCATCAGACATATTGCAGCTAGCTGTATGAGCTTCAACTCCCCTTCTCTGGCAAGAAACTGCATGCAGAGGGTGTTCAGTTGGTAGAACTCCTAAGCAATATTGCTGTTCTGAAAATGCTAGAGATGAGGTTTGGCTTCTTGCCCTTCGATCTAGTTGTTCCTTACATGTTACTATTCTTGTTCCTTAGATTATAATTATTTCCTCTAAGTTTGGTAACCTGAGGATAAGAAGTTGGAGTTGGGGGAGGAAGAAAAAACCCTAGTTCTTTCCTCTTGGAGAAGTGGTTTTGGTTGCTTTTGTGATAAATGTTTTTAGTGAACTTTTAAACAAGTTGTCACAACGTTTGCTGTGAAAATTAGCAAGTGTCTCCATAAACAGGTTGTACAGTGATAGCAGTGAGACATGCTGTTACTTTGACAGTGGCCCAAACATAAAGGGTTTTTAATTATATACCTACCCAGCCTCAGCCAAAGAGGACAGCTGCTAGTTGAGAGCTCACAAGGTAGCAGAAACCTTCAGGTGAAGAGTGTGTGCATGTGTCCTGGCGATAATTATTTCTGAAGCAGCAGCACATTCATCATTGTATCACATCCTATTCCACTACTGCAAGGTTACTTATGAGTCCTTAGTTGTGGTCATGCACGAGAATATTCTCCCTGCCTGGTGGAAGATAAAAATCTAAAGAATAGAACAAGTGTACTTGATCAGAGCAGAAGCCTAGAAATTGCAGTATTCCCTGTGTAATGCTGGTTGGTAGTAAGAGCTTAGTGGATGGGTATAAGAAGCAGGCAAGCACGGTATGACCTTCTCCTTTGCATCATCCTCATGTCTTACAAGGAACAATGTGGAGATTCATTGAGCCAGAGGCTCTGACTGCCTCCCAATGTTTGGTTGAAAAAATAAACCATTTTAACTCAATGGAGCTGGGGAAATTGGAAGGAGATAACCTACTGTTTTAATCTAGTCTCTTCATGACTCAGTGCTGTTGCAAGTATCTGGCTCAATGTTTTATCTCGCATCCCATGTTATTGCTTCTGTGAAACATCAGGAAGCATGAACAGTCTTAGGCTTTAATGTTAGTCACCGTATGCTTAGTTATGCTTTAGATAAGATGGCCTATCAACATCTGCTTGTGTTACAGGATAAAGTGTGCCTGTGCATTACCATATTTGAATTCCTTGAAGTACCTCATGGTTTTGTACTTAGCTACATTATTCCTTTGCTTAAAAAGATTCCATGCTGTATGTAATAGCACACTGATTACCACATCTGTGATTCTCTATTAATGGAAAATTGGTCCTTTAACTCTAGTGTGTGTAAAAAGTTGAGCTCTGCATGTTCTTTCAGCATATAGCTGAATTATTTATGACTGACCTTTGAAAAGGAAGGAAAAAAGAAAACCTGGTTAATGGAAATGCTTTCAAAATGTAAATACCTTTCATAAGTATGTTGTGTGTCTGTTTGGAATGGAAGACAAAATAATATGTCAGGGAGATAAAGCAAAAAGCTGTTTGGAACATAAATTGTAGGAACTTGTGCCCCCCTGCCTCTGAGCAGGGGGATACTGGGTGGTCTGTCAGTGGGGGTGGCGGACAGGGTGAATTCTGGCACTTGTAAAGCATACAGATGTAGCTTTTTCTCTCATGCTGCTAGCATCTGCTGGGTAATGTAGTCGGGAGGGGGGGGCCTAGCTATGTCCTTCCGAAACAACTTTCTCCTTTGCAAGCAATAATGAATGTGATAGCATGTTCTCTGCTCGTGCAGGTCAGTACTCCCTATTGTGTGTGCTTTGTTCAGTTATGTCTAAGTGAAGGTGTTGCTGATGCTGAAGTGTTGGCTGTGGTTTGGCCCTTACCTTGCCTCACTTCAATGAGGTCAAGGAGGAATGCTGAGTAGTTAGAGGTTGGGGAGCAACAGCTGCATCAGTGTCTGAGATTGGTGCCATTTCCTACAGTGTGTCTGAAGTCACCTCAGTGCCAAGGACAGCAGTCTGTATTCTTTCCAGTGTCTTTGCAAGGACCCCTTATATTACTTCCCAGGCTGTTCCACTACTGCGATGTGAAAAATTTTTCCCCTTAGAGTGTGGAGGATAGGGGTGGGAGGGAACGCTGAGGGGTGGAAAGGTTGATGTGGAGGGAGCAGCAAATATTCCTGATCTTTGAGAATCAGAGAGACTAGCTGTGAAACGCAGACTCTTCTCCGCACTATCAAGGTCAAGTGATTTGTTGCTTGGTGCTCTATCTTGAAAGTGGGTGTTCATTCAAAGGTCTAGATTGACAGCTCTGCAGCCCTCAATTTATCTGTTCCTTAGAATAACGTGGCAGCAGATTTGACATGACCTCACATGATTGGATGTCTGAGGGGAAGAAAGGGGGTTGAAGCACTTTATGTAATAGAGAAGGAAGACAGGAGATTACCTTGGATATCTCATCTGCTGATCAAAAATGTGATGTCAATGTTGTGATGTGAACTTAAAGCTGGATGTGCACCTCAAAAATTGGATTCCATGATGCTTGCTGAGGTTTTTGGGCCTGCATCCTTCTGACACGGCTACATGGACCTTTGGGGAGCTGTCCCTTGACAGCTGAATGCAGAAGTTCCACACTTGACTGAACATAACTAGAAGCCTGTTAAAAGGAAAAATATGTTTCAGGCAGATATGCAAGTTGTTACAGATAATGTTAGAGATACTGTGGTTTTTTCAATGTGTAACTGCAAAAAGGAAAGAAAAATGTTGCTTAATGAATAATTCAAAGATCATGCTCTGTTAGGATTAGTCCCCTAACTGGGCAGATGCCTATCAACATTCCTGTAGCTTCTGTGTTGGAGTCGTGGTTACTGGATGTTAATTTTTGTAAGCTGTGGGGTCAGATGGAGAACAAATTGCAAGAACGATGAGGATGCATTGTTGTAACCACACACCTCTGCCTTCATTTTCTAAAGGAGCTGGGGTTTATAGTGAAAGCCACTCCCAAACTGGAAAATGATGGGGAGGAGAAACAAGAACAATGCCTTGGGGATGTTCACAGCCTGCCTTGCTTTCAGGGGGATGAAGGAAGCCTTTCATGTGTTTTGTGGTTTTAGTGTTTGAAGAATAGAAACTTGACTCTGGCAGGAAGGCATATCTACCACCTTTCAGAGGGCTCCTGCCATTCATGCATGTGCATACACACCACACAGTGCGTGGTATTTGTCTGTATATTTTTTCTTTCAGTTAGTAAGATGCTTGGTAGTTTGGGAATGCAACCTACTCCTACTTTGTGTTTTGCACAGTGAAGTAGAAAATGTCACCTTGTTTCAGATTCTCCTCTGTCACATTGATTACGCTGATCTTGGAGAAGGACAGGATGATCTTTAGCAGCAGAAACCCATGATTCTTGTAGCTTTCCTGCTCTGCAGGAAACACTAGAAATTGTTCAGCCTGGCTATCAATATCCAATGGAGTTGGAGATAAAATAAGACAATTTCTTATTCCTACTTGTCTAGTAGTAAGACTTTTTTTAATTAGGGATACATTCTTTTTTCCTGTTTTATGCCTTTAGTATGAGAGGAAACCATCTAGGTAGGTGCCACTTGTACCCTGTGGTCAGACAAGCGAGGTAAAGACAAGGACTGATCTGAACAAACTTTGATTTCAGCTTTGCATCACCTGAGGGTTTTGGAGATATGAGTTGATTCAAAAGTGGCATCATCGTGGCTAGACTGTGTTCCGGAGTTAAGACAGGGTAATGTGGGATGTGTCTAACTGTGGATCTTCCACCATGAGTAGATGTGCTACTTCATTCTATAGTGTAGGCTTCTAACTTTGATTCTTATGGAGTGGTTTGTAGCGGGTGTAATTTTTGCTTACATTAGATACCTGCAGTACATAGTTTGTGGGTATTGACATTGTCTTAGGAGTGTTTGTTAAACTGCTACCATGAGAAAGGAAAAAAATGCTATTATGGTTTTTTGCTAAGGAGAAGTATACATATATCAGAGACAAACAGAAATGCAACATTTCTCAGCATTGCTGGCCACAGCATTTTAAAATAAAATCAGAACATATTTATCATTTGAAGGTGGAATAGGAAAAAAATCTCAGACTTGTAACTTGAAATGGAACAAGGGACATAGAGAAGGAAGACAGTGGTCTATTCCAGTCATTAAATATTGAGGCATATGTCAAAACCAATGAAACTGATGAGAGTGCTTCTGTTGTTGTTATGAAAATTAGGACTGGAGAGGAGATACACAACAGGATGAAAGCTCTGGGGCATGACAGACACAGGTTTATTAAAACTAGAGTCCAGACAGTGGCTGTTTTTAAAACTAAAAATTATACTGAAGCAAGCCTGTGTGTCTCATCCTGTCCCTCAGAGGGGGCAGCTGCATGTTCCCCGAGTTACAGTAGCACTGAAGAGCCTCACTCAGAGCCGTGCTTGTTGACATTAGATGCTCTACAAAGGCAGAACAGATACTGTCTCTGACTTCGTTACTTTCTCAGTGTTCAGCTAAGGGAAAAAAAAAGGCATTAAAAAGCCACTGTATCATGACAATACGGTTTCCGACTTCAGTAAAAGCTTGGGGGGTTGTATTTGACTATTGGCGAATGCATTGTGGGATAGTGACGTTCCAGGCTCTCATTCTCTCAGTAACGATGCCATCTAGTGGGCTCGGTCGGTAGGAAGGACGGTGGGGCCAATCGGACTGGACACGGCTGGAAACCGAGCAGAGCATGTTCTCAGTGCTTTGGAAAGGTTGGTGGTATTTGCCTTTGCCGATGTTCTACTAACTCCCCTTAACATTATAGAGCCTTACCTAGCAACAATTTTTTTAACAATTACTTTTTTTACACTTAGCGACTCAGTTACTATCTGGTTACTTCTAACCTCTTACTGTAGTAAGAGAAGCCTCTTTTGTAGATTTTAATTTGCAGTTTTAAAAGCAGTGGGTAGTAACCTTGAATTTCTAGACACCTATATCAAATATGTATCAAAGAAATATGGTGCCAACAATAGCTCATTCATTGGAAACTTTAGGAACTAGAACTTCCCGAACGCTGCTCTCTTACTCAAGATTTCAAAGTGCTTAGCTCATAGGCTGCTTAACATAGTCAAACCCCACATCTGAGATAGATGAGGCATGGAGTAGTAGTTTCTTGAAAGTTCTTTATTTCTAATACCTGGGGCTGTCCTGTAACCTTTCTACTTACCAATATTGATGAAATGCCTTTGAAGAATGAGATCACTTGATTTTCTCTGCTGTCCTCATGTCCTTAAAAAAAAAAAGAAAAATCCTTTTGTCACAAGAATTGATATACCTTTCTTCCTCCTAGTGAAAACATCTGGTATGTTTTCAAAGGCGAGGGTGGTAGAGAGAACACTTGGACTCTTTGGCCTGCGGCATCAACAAAAATAGTGATTATATGCTGTAATATCTTGTGACAGTGATGGACAGAAGAAAACAATTTTGTTAATAGCAGAGCACAGGGCAGTTACATGGATTTGTTCTATTAATTTGCAGGAGGGGAAAAAAGAATCCTTCTCCCCACTATGATTAGATCTCCTTGAGTTTTTTGAAGAAATAAGATTTCCAAAAAATTGTCTAACTTCCTAAAATGGCTGGCTGTCTTGTTAAAAGCTAAACTCCCAATGTTTTGCATGCTGGCAGAACTCTCTATTGTTTGGGGTCAAGCCGCAAGTCTCATGTCACAGTTAATATGTGCAATGGCTTAAAACCAGTGGATCCCACCTATGAAAGGACCAATGTGTACCCTTTCTGTTAATTTTTCAAGGGGAAGTGATTAGAAAAGGGAGCTTAGCCAAGAGGCTTTGGCTAACAGAGCCAGATGGGTGTTTTAGCTATGTGTATCACTAACCTGGTCATTCACACTTAGTCCTCAACTGGGCTATGTGTCTCCAACCACTCACACGTGGTGACTTGTTACTCAATAACTCATCTACCCAAAGCCCGTTAGCATTGATAAGCTTCAATACTGTGGCAGTAGCAGAGACAACACCTCATCTCCCTACCTCTATTCCTTATCTTTTTTTGGTTTGTTAGCAATCTGTCTGTGCCTCAGGATGAACCTCTTGTTCTCTAGGTATGTGTGATATTTAGAGGCTTCGAAAGCTGGATCTGTGTGATTCTCCCACAAAATGTCAGTAGTAACCTGTAAATTTGTGCTATGTTCTTGCTGTAGAAGATAACCAGAGTTTGTGGCCTGAAAAATTTGTGTGCACATACCACTATTTTGATATCTGCTTTAGAATCCTGTGGTTTTTTTCCCCTTGTTTCACTGTAGAGCTACCTGGCTCTGAAAGAGAAAATAGATGCTAAACATTGCATTTTTAACCAAATGCTTGCAGAATCTCACAAAGAATCCCCTTATATGTAGAGGGTTGGGAGGAAAAAACCGGAAATGCCTGCTTATTAGTTCATGCTGCCTTTGAAATACTAGATTTGTCTGTCACAAGAAACAAGTGTGTGTGAAATGAGCTCATGGCTTGCCTGCAAACCAGAAACATCCCTTCTGCTTCCACTTCATAACAAGCATTCCTGGGGGACTGCCAACAGTTTTTACATGTTAACAATGATTATCTTGATACACAGAATAAGCACTGCCTGACAAGAATTTGGGCCCATCAGAAAGCATCCTTAGCATAGAAACTACAAATGCAAGGGGATGTGAAGGTATGAAGTAAAAGAAAACAGAGGCCGCTAGCTGGCGAAGAGGTGTCCGCTCTAGTTTAGAGTTGGAGCCTCTGTTCAAATTTAGCAATTCTCAGCAAGGTTTGGAAGCCATGCTTGACTGCTTTGTGAAATGCCTTGTCTTTTCTTCTCAGCTTTCAATCATGAATGCTCTGGGAAGCATAGATTGCTTCAGTCCAGCAGATGAAAAGATGAAACATGAGTTTCAGTAGAGCTCAGAGCATGAATAAATACAGGATATCTAGTTCTTTGTCTTATCCAGGTGTCTGCCTCTTGGATTTGCAGCTGTATGAACGTACCGAATGCATGCATCAATGTTGTAACTCCGAGGCACCAAAACTGCCTGCTAGCTCTTAATCCCCGTATTGGGATGAAGTGCCACCAGAGCCCAAGGCTTGCCCCGTGTCCCAACAGATGGAGCCCTTGCTGAGCCTCTCCATTTTTGGTTACTGCTGCATCTGCTTAACGTACCCTGGTAAGCAGAAAGTCCAGAAACAGTTGCAAGACAAGGGTTAGTGGGGTAAGGAGGAAAGAGCAATAGTTGAAGCTTATTTCTTTGCCTGAGCTGATCCAGAAGATAAAGAAATTGCTACACAGGACAAGTAGAGATAAAAGAAATTGCCCCAATAAACCCATTGCATTTAACAGTGTGAAGTAGTTTTGACCAGAGCCTAGTGCTTCATCCCTGCTAGGAACTTACGGAAGAGGATGCAGTAGGTTGGATCATGATCTAACAACAGTTTATTAAGTCTACTCGTGTCGTGCCACATGAAAGCCTAAATATGTTTCTCCCCAGGCCTCCGAAGAAACTTAATGCCTTTCCCTAGTGCTTTTATCTTTCTTTTCCTTGTACTTTAATTACAAGTGTGCTCTTTTGCTGCTTTCCACAGTAAAATTTTTCTAGGTCATGATTCTTATCTGGCATTGCAAGTACGGTTAGCCTAGGTTAACATTTGAATAAAAGGTTATTTTGGTGCCAAATGTCAGGGTTTATGCTCTGAAGCAAATTACTGGGTCATGTACACTGGCAAACCCAGGATGATCGGCAGGTATGTCTAAGCATAGAATAGCTGTTTCCTATATATGCCCATTTTGGTGGGCACTAAGAGGAATATAGCAAACCAGAGTGTATAGAAAACAGATGGCTGCTTCAGCTGTTCACAGATGTCACAGCAGTGTCCTAGCAATGCTCTTTGCAAGTACCTGTGTATGGTTTTATCTGTTACTGGGTGCTAACAAAATGCCCTAAAGGCTAAATGAGGAGCCAGGACTTGTGCAGTTAACAAGATTTCATGCAATCATTTGTTTTTTGGGTGAAAGTCCTTTGCGTAAGACTGGCTGGCAAGGCTGCTATTTAGCATAAAAGGAAAGCAAATTCCAGCTGGAAGGTGCTTATTAGGCAATGCTAATTAAGAGCTAGTCTGGATGTGTTGTGTGTTGCTGGTGGGGAAAGTACATTTGACTATGGAAAGGAATTTCATGCAAGTGAATGTATGCAAATATGTCTTCTGAACTGCTTAATATAAGAAGGATTCATGGAGGCATGGATTTTGTGCTCTAGACGACATAAGGCATAAGAGGGCATGTAAGGACTGTGGATTCATTCTCCTGTATGACAGCACAGTTAGGGAGTTGAGAACTTAGAGCAGGGGTGTCTAAAATGAGGGGTGTAGTAGACAGTACACTGATGGTACAGGGTGTTGGGGGAAGAAGAGTGTGAGACTGTTGGCAGGGGTTTTGTATGAAATAGTGTTGTTTGAGTTTGCTACTCTACTTTCCTCACCATCATAACTGCCAGAATGTCAGCTTCATGAAAGTGGTAGTCAGCGAAAGGCTTTGCATCACTCAAACAGATGAAGAGAAGCCCTGTCTGATGGGCACTATTGTTAGAATTTTCCATTTGACCTGAAGAAAGGTCTTTCAAGGGTAAATGATTGAAAATGGTGTCTGATTCTTGTCACTCAGAATACCTTGAAAGACCTCATTTCTGACTCTCCCGAGGTACTGTATTAATCCCCCAGGCCAGAGATAGCTCAACAGTAGGGTACATAAATCTATTCTGGTTATTATTTAACATGTAGGAGCTTTAAGCATGGACAAGGAGTCTCTCTTACTAGGTGCTGTATAAACGCTGAACAAAATATAGTTCCTGCCCTACAGAATATACTGCATGCAAATTAAGTCAATTACAGAAAGCTTAAAATAACTCTAGCAATTGCTGACATGCTGCAAAGAGGCTAGGTCCTACCACATCCTGTTCACTGGAGTTTTGTGGTTGGTATCCGAGCAGTTTCTCCAGGCTGAAAGACATAGGCTAGGGGAAAAAAAAGCTGGAGTTCCTCTTTTTGAAGACAGTGCTTTTTTTTTTCCCTCAAAGAGAAAGTTTCTGCTTCTTTACAAGGGAGTAAAATTGTGCTTTGCATTAGAGCTCTTAAATCGTTCCTGAGGATCTGTGGGAAGGGTGGTCAGCCTACTTGAACTAAGATGTGCTGGAGTACTCCTTAGTGAAGAGCCTAAGCCTACTGTGCTGGTCTCTTTTTTCCCAGCATGGATGAAAGCAGTGGCACAGAAGATGGAGCTTTGTCAAATAAAGCTAAAACTCATGAAGGGCTACCACAATCAGCAGTGGTATTCATTTATGAAGATAGTGTAGGTAGTGTGACTTAAGACATTAAGCAAATATTTTACGTGGGAATCCATGCATGCCTGCACAAGGGTGCGAGTTTGTATTCATAGCATCACGCTCTTGTGTGAAGTGGTATGCTGCCTGTGTTCTTTCATGCTCCCTTTTTCTGTTCTGCTATTCAGTCCTGAAGTCTGACTTCCCAGTTGTCAGCCATGTCCTGCTGGCATCCCTAGAGAGCAGATGATTGATAGTAATCAGTGTTCTCAGCAGCAATCAGTCTGCCTTTCCAAGAGGTTAGCAAATCAAGCTGCATTTTGAAAATGTTAATTGAACATGGATAGCAGCATATATTCTTGATGGAAATAAGGAAGTCAAAGGCTTGCTCTGAAATTAGGTGGCTTGTAAGGTTAGCATGAAAAAGCACACAAATTTCTGCAGCCCAGGAGTCATGAGGAAACACTCTCCAGGCTGGAAAACCACAGACCTGAGCACCAGTGAGATGAGATGAAATAGAGCACCCCTTAGCTGTGGAGCGAGGTTTGAGTGAAGATAGATCCTTTACAAAGAAGCTGTTCTTAACCAGAGTGGAAGTCGCAGTGAGTGAGGCCTGATGTAGCCAGGTGATCTGAAAACAGAGGAGGGATTTGTAGGTGAAGTGATGATATGCTTGGATTCATACTGACCTTATCACTGAAAGGCAATCCCAAAATAATTTGTAGAAGCATGTTGAAACTAAGCACAGTGACAGCCACCTCTGGGTGGCAGCTTCTGAATGCAGCGTGGCTATGCCACCTGACAGTTCAGGGTGGGAAATGGTGTCCCCCTGGGAAATAACATGAGCTGTCTCCTGTGAGGTAAGTCCATGTCTTGGTGGAGGCCTCTAGCCCAGTTACAGCTTTTATATGAAAATCTGGGTATGCTAAGGACTGCTCTTCCCTCCAACACCCTTTTGCATGCAATGCCTCTCTTGCCTCCTGGTTTTGTACAACGCAATGTTGTGGCTTATGTAGCAAAGTTCATGCTTTTTTTCCAGTCTACGTAAGTAAACTTGGATCAGGCATAGATTTACTACAGGGGGCTAGAAGGGCTGTACTCTGACAGAAAACTGTCAGGGTAATGCATATTCTCACTTCACATGATGTGATAGCAGTTCTTCCCCCCCCACTCAGATTGGGGAATGCATCTGCCACTGCCTCATATAAAATGGGAAATTTAGCCTCTGGGAATGCACTGGGTGTGATTGTGTAATAAAGCCTAGCAGGGAAAGACTGCAGCAGGAGCATGAATCTGGATAATACCGGCAAAAGGAATTCATCCTTCTATATTTGATACAAACCCTGTGGCTATGAAAAAATAGTTGGGCGTGAAATCTTCCTATGAAGGTCCATAATTTGCCATAGTACTGGAAATAATTTTGATTGTTCCAGTCTGGCAGACCTGCTACTGCCATAATCTCTAGTAGTCAAAATAAGTAATGTGCTGCTGGCCTTGCCTGCCATGTGTTCTGACCCCCAAGGCTCACAACCTCCTGCTAGTTTTTCTTCTACATACTGGAGACTGGCTGAAGACACCTACTTTTCAATTCGGGGAGACATGTTTTTATGCTTATTGCAATCCAACCTGTTGTAAGCCAGGAAGCTGTTCTGTTATCTTGCAAAACATAAATCCTGAAGGAAGGATGTGCTAAAGTGAATCACAGCAAGAATTCTTAGGAGACTCTGTCTTTACTCTCTATCTCTACAGACAGCCCACGCTTGTGTTTTTAGAGCATTTTACCTTAGAAAATGGGCTTGGTAAAAGATCAGTGTGACCCAAGTATACATACAAGTGCTGTTAATGGAGCCTAAAAATACAATTGAAGTAGGGGATAAATAAACAGTTGCTAGTGTATCTCGTGTGGCTTTTTTGGTTTAGGTTTTATTATTGCTAAATGAATTTGTTGCACTGAAGGGGAATATTGGCAAATGCCACCATGTCTTTTTTCTTCCCCGAGGCTGTTTGCTGGTATATCTTGCACAGAATGATTGCTATGAATATGTTACTTTGCTGTTCAACAAGCCAAAAAGACATTCCTCCAGGACACTACAAAATATTAATATTTTCTATTTGGTGAACAATGAGTAAATAATCTAAGCCTTTCATCAGAGGTGTTCAGATAATCTAGACAATGGAATAATGAATTTGCATGTAAATGTCTTCTGTTGGAGAACTTGAATTTTAAGTTCTGCACATCATCCTGGAGTGACTGGAGGGAACTGTATGTCTGCCAGATTTCTCCAACTCTTGTATTCAGACAGGCAAGAGCTTTCCCTCTATCAATTTTTGCATGTAAGGACTTCTCTCTGATTAGCAGAATCCTCAGATTTCACATCAACTTTTCTCTGACTGTTACTGAAATCTAATCTTAAACCCTGGAAGAGGTAAAGTGGCTGTTACACAGGACTATTCCTGGTGCATTGTGTCAAGAAATGGTTAGACCTTTTTGGCTTTCCACAGAACTAAGGCTAGCATGCCTCTCACTGTCTTTTTCAGTTAAGTGTAGAAGTTCAGTCAATAGTTGGGTTTTTTCCCCCATAGTATGTTTCACAGGGATGCTTGTTTACAACAGCAGCAACAGGTTCAATCATTTTACAATAGGTATAAAATTTTCTGCCAAGGCAGCTTGTGTGTGTAAGACTACACAAAGTAGAACTGACAGAAAAGTGTATTCAACAATTTTCATTCACTGTCTTCTCCTTGTAAATCTCCATAGGAGGACAGCTTGTAAAACTACCCTTAGATTACAACTGATGCCCCAAGGATCTGTAGTAAAATACTCACTTCACCTCCAGCAAGGGCCCCTTACCAGAGAAAAAAGCAAAAGCCAAGCCATAAGGAAATGAAGGTCAAATGAACATGTCATCTTGTGTTTCAGCTTCCCTAAACTTAACTAATACTACTGAGAAACCCCAATGGGAGGGACTGGTGGTTGTTTCACATAGCAGCATCCTGAATCTGCATCTAGCTGTGAAAAGAAACTGCACTTGTCTAATATAAGCAGGCTTTATTTTACTGTTGATTTGAGTCTAGTGGAATAATTAGAAAGCTCAACTGTCACCACAACAACATGGGGTGGCAGAAAAGGTATGACAGAGTAGTCTCTTGCCAGGATAAAATGATAGATGCTGCATGTTGTTCTAGCTGAGTTCATTTGCATACTAGGCACATGAGACAATTTATTGCCTGTACCCTGAAACACTTGATAATTGTCAGGTGCTTGATGAGGGTTTGGGATCTGTGACTAGAATTGCTGCTTTGTCCAGTCCTCAGTTCTCTGCTTTATTCTTAATTCTCTCTGAATCAATGGAAGAAAGTGACAGAAAAGGAACTTTGTCCTACCCTTCTTCCAAAGGGAAAGAATAAGGAACAGTGGTGTATTAGCTCTGCTCTAGTTCTGGCTGGACACAGCTCTGTGACCACTCTGTGACCACTCTGTGACCAAGAAGTTAAAAGCTTATATGATCAAAAAGATATTAGGAATTCAGCTGAACTCTTATTTCTGACTCTGACAAGGCTCCTCAGGTGACACACAGCAAGTCATAACTTAAATCTAGCTTATAGTAACCTTTCCCTTGTAGAACTTGTAGAACTGTAGGCTTGGAGGGAAAATGGTATAAAGCAAGTCTTTTTTCTGACTTGTATCTTGGGTAGGCTGGGTTGGTACTTAGTTTGAAGTTAGTTTAGTATCTAGGGATGCAATGTGACAGCAAAGGCAAAAACCCCCACGAAGCAGGGAAGGTTCTTCATTTGGTAAATGGTGCCTTATGATTAAGGGTTGGTCTTGGCTAGTAGTGTGTAAGGGGAGTTTTTGTCTCAACCCTGTTGTCGCATTTCACGTGGGCTCCTTTTCTTAGTGTGGGTTTCTGGAAACTGTCTAGTTGCTGATACAAAGCCTAAAGCAGATGCTGTAAATATGTTTGAACCAAATATTTCATTCCAGATTTTGAACTGTATTAATTTGTTATGTGATTTTTCTGCTTTCCTAAGCTCATGGTTATTAATGCATTTATAGCAATAATGGGGCTTCTTTGTTAACCTCTGGAACTTGAATTTGCCTAACAGCTGCAGGGGTTCCTTCTGGGCAGATAAAGGCAGGTACTTACAGTATGACACTTAAGCAGGTCCTCATGAAGGAAGAATGGATTAGTCTTGAAAGACTTTTTTCTTTATAACATTCTGTACATATATGCATGTTTAAGAAGTTTTTTCCTGAAACGATACAGTAGAGGGACATGAAAGTGATGAGCCATTGTTACAACATTGGAAATCCCCAGATGTTACTGCTGCTAAAGTAATCAATCTTCTGGTGACTATCAGAATCTCAGTTATAATACCTGACTTGGTGTTCTTGGCTTATAATTTGGGCAATAAAAATAGATGTCAAAGTCAACAAATCCAGAGCCCTTTGCTCCCTAGCTATTTTAAGGTGCAAAAAATTTGGAACTTACATTTGTGAATATCTGTCTGGAGTAGGCATGCTTAAATAACCCCATGGCAGAGGCCACAAGAGTTTTGAAAAATATTATAATCAGCTGTTTCAGTGACTTGACTGAAGAAGTAGGAGCAGCTGTAACTTTATTGCTGTGTTCTTTCAACTTCACTGTGTGAAATGAGTTTAGTGCCTTCTGTGTAGGGTTAAGAAACTGCCTTGGTTTGTGTGGGTATGAAAAGCCCAGTTTTTAAGAGTGGTCATGCTGAAGCAGGACACCAGTCAATAGGATTCTTTGCTCCCAAGGTCAGGCTGGGGAATGTTTCTTGTAGTTAGTTACGTTTTGGAAAGACTAGGAAAGTTTGAGCTTTGAAAGGCAGGTGCTCTCCTGACATGCTAAATGCAATTTCTTTTCTGGTATCACACTGGAAGCTTTCTTATTAGATTATTTTGAAGAGGAACCGTTTTACTGCTTAGCAGGAATGATGTGCTTGATACTCTTGTGATTTTTTTTTTTTACTTGCATTGTTGTTCTTGCCTTAAAGATCTTTAAGAATGTTTTGTGTGTGGAAATGCTAGAAAGAAGGGGAAGTTGCAAAGCTAAATTTGGACAATGCATCTCTGTGTGGAGTGTTTTTGGTGTGGAGCAAACATTGTGAATATGCTAAATGACTCCAATAAAACAGGCTCAAGCCCGTCTTTTTCCCTCGAGGCCTGCCCTGGTGCTTGAGAGCTGTATTAATCTTGCATTTATTATTAAACACCCTGTCCTTGAAAGAAGCCTTGAGGCCACAGTTTTTCCCCATGAACTTTTATATCTCTGGTATTTATTGTCTACTGCTGCCTGTCTGTCTTGAATGTAATCTATCAGCTTTACGCTTGTCTTGGCCTTGATGGCAATGACCGCTTGGATGGGAGGGGAAGATGTCATGACTCTTCAGTGCCTGGCTTCTGTCCTTTAAAACAAAAGTTGTTAATTGTGGCCATTACTCTGGCAAATGATTTGGATTCTGGTCCAAGAGGGCACAGCTCCTAACTCTGCCCTAAGCATGGTTTTTCACTCCCATTTTCTGAGAGGGGGTTAAACCGTGACACATAGCCTAGTATCTCAGGAAATGGGAGAGGGTGAAATAGTTCCTCAAGAGTGTACGAGGTAATGCATGCATTCATGTAAATCTAAGTAATAGTATTAATATAACTAGAAAAAAACCCTTTTCAGAGGCATGTTAATGAAAAGTATTTAGGTTGGTAACTCCAGTGAGCTGAGACTACTCAGGCATACCTAAATCTATGGAATCACCGTATCTAAATGAAACTTTAAAGTGTGATTTTAGGTTTTTCACTGTTCACAAATGGTATCAGAGGCTGAAAGTGGGCAAGTTAGCCATCTAATCATTTCAAAAGAGCCATGCCAGCCTGTCAAGGACTTATTTGTCTTGATATCTTTGTTTCTTCTCCTTATCAGTGTTATGGATTGCAATAGGAACTGATAGTTGAAAAATTTCACTGATGTGTCGTTCTGCTAGAAGTCTGCCAAAGACAAGGTAGTCATTTTACAGCATGCGAGGCTTAGATAATAGGTTTATTTCCTGAGAAAAGGAAGCTCAAAGCTATCGCATTCTTTGCTGCCAGGTCTGTTTTGCCCACCCCTGTTGTTAGGGTGCTAGGGCTTATGAAACTATACCTTTTTTGCATCCAATTACCCATCTGTGCTTTTTTGTTATTTTAAGTGGGTAGTCTGAAGTAAACGAGTTGAGTAGGGTGTAATGGTTCACTGAAGAAATTCAGCACCTACAGTTGAGTATTTCTACCAAGAGTATTCAATTGGAGAAAAGATACATCTGTTACAAGTATTCAAATCTGGCCTGACCTCCATAACTTAAGGAATGTCTAGTTCTTCTGGTGTAAATGACATGTAGACCAAGAACTCTTCCTGGAAATGGTTCAGAGAGTAACTTAATATTTCTATTTCAAGTTCTCTGCAATCTGCATGTGCTTTAATTTCTATGCTTCAGAACTTACAGGTACTAAGATGGATTTTATCTTCTGAATTACTTGATGTCTTTATTTGAAACTAGATTTGGTTATATGGGAAAAAATACAGAAGGAAACTAGGTCAAAGCCTCTAGGACCTGCTTCTTGGTCAGAAGCTCTGTATCTCAGAAAAAGAACCCATTTCCTGAAGGAACTCCTTTTATGTTTGTATGGTATTTATTAGCTGACAAATTGTAAATTCAACCTTGTGATCAGCTGACCAATCTTTTTTCTGGTAAGGGTGCTTGAATAGTTTATACTTACATACGGGCTAGCAAACAGTAAGTTTTTTGTTGAAATACTTTGAGAGGTATCTGAGTGTACTATTTTTTTCCAAGAGAAGGTGAAACCATCTTTGCTTGTGTCATTTTACATTAGACTCTCCCAAACATTGGATTACATATTCCATCAGTCTCCAGTGGGGAACAATCCTGCAGAATGTCCATGGGGACTGAATAGATATCTAGTGACCTCTTAAATCGTATGAAGTCACTCAGATCCTATGCTCCGGCTGCCTTATGCAGCACCAGAAGCTGCTCAATTTTGTCTTGAATTCCCTGTCTTTAGTCTGCTTTCCTTTCTCTGTGCTCCAGTTCACTAGTAACTAGTTTGCATTCACACTTATGGGTGGTGGGAGGGGGGAATAAATTCCACTGTTCTATTTTCTGTTGGAATGGAAGGGCCAAACTTCACTTCCCTTCAGGTCTCCCCTAAGGACTCGCAAATGAAGAATGAGGTCTTTTTTGGCTTTTCTTTCTAATTGGCAGCTGAAAAGGTAAAAACTAGTCACAGCAGTTCCTAGCTGGATGGAGCCAATTGGAGTTGTGAATGATTTAGGCGTTGTACTTGCAGTGCTGAGCTTCCAGCTGCTTTTTCTCTACTTGGTTCAGGACAGAAATGAGCATGTGGTCCTAAACTGATGATATCTGCAAAAAGCAAAGCGATAGGATGACTGAAAGACTTCTCTAGTGTGGATAGGGTTTTGGTCCTGAGTTCTAATCTTACCCCTGCCAATATTTTTCTTTTCTTTCTCTTTATGGGATGTTGTACTTCATCCTTGAAGGGATACTAGTGTAACATTTTAAAGGCAGAGAAGACTATGGAAGTGCTAAGTCTAGTTCTGGGGTTTATTTCTCTAGGAGAGAGGTGCTGCATGTGCCTGCTTAGAAAAAAAAAAAAAATACTGTATTTGTGTAGTAATAAAGCAACATTTGACTGTTTTTGTCTGAAACTGAATATTCAGCAAAAATGAAATGCTGGTTTTACCCTTGAGGCAAGTCTCAGCAGAAAACTTCATATTTGGAGGGAATAAGTAGGAACCTGTTGTGCAATCAGACTTAATCCCATGTCTAGGTGGGCTATTCTAAACGTCTTGTTTCTCGTTTGTAAAGCAGCTTTTCTTTTGCAGCTTATCAATATCCACATAAGTCTTTGAGGTCAAATTCCATTCTCAGAAGCGCTGGGTTAGCTTTGTGCTGACCCCCTGCTTGCAGAAGGGAGATTAGAGCCTGTGGGAGGTACCATGGTAGAGCTGGCTGTAGGGGCACAATTCTGTCTCTTCTCAAGGGAACAGATTTAGATCTGAAAATAGGTGGGTGCAAATCTGATGCCCAATTGCATAATTACTGTAAGCACAGGAAGCATGCTTCTTGGTACTAATACTGTATTTTTTTTACCTTTAAGAGTCACTATCTCGGCTCTTGTGGAAATCCCTGTGTGACTTTGTCATTTTAAGAATATTTGAAGCCGTGCATTGACAGCTCTGTCTTCAAGGATGCTTTTCTGAGCCATTCAGTGATGCATGAAGGAGTAGGCTTCTGGAAAGGGTCAGCTTTGCTTTTTATAGATAAGCACTCAAAACAAGAGAGATGCAGATAACCTTAACATAACAAACTTGTTTGAGTAAGGGCTGTATTTGAATAATAGCAGTATCCTTGATACGTTTTGGCTTCTGAGCACAGAATTTTTTTCTTCAAGTCTAGGTAGACTAATCACAGATGCTGATTGCAATGTGAAGTTTGCAGTATGTCTGGATGGTCTCTTGCAGACAGACCAGTGCTCATTTTGCTTGTGCTGTTAGCCTGCAGAACACAGTGAATGGTGCTTTACTTGAGTATACCCAGTTACCTGCAGAGCAGTGGCTTTGGTTCTGTGCTCGCTTGTGTATAGCGAGGTGTGTAGGCAAAACACCTTCCTCAGTAGACGGTCAAGGGATGGGGCTATGTTTTGTGGACTGCCTGTACTTTATGATGTGATGGACTTAAATGCTGGCTGTACTCCCGAGAGGAGAAGGCACATTTGCAGGAAGAAGTTCTTGGAGTATGTATTCTTGCTTAACACCTAGAGAAAAGCAGTCAATTGAAGTTGGGAGGTGGCAGTTACTTGTTAATTGCTATTTCATATATAAACCTTGCTACAAGCCAGTGGGGGTAATCAAAGCAGTGGTGTGTCTTAGCATGTGTAATGCTGCTATTCTGTATTAGATCAGAACAATGTCTAAGTTGTACCCTCTGAAGGGGGACTTTTATGCTGGGAATTAGGGGGAGACTGTCTTTTCCACTTGAAGGAATTGGGAGATGTCAGTTTTTCCTTTTACTTGCTATATGCTCGTATGCTGCTACTGTGTATGTGAGCCAGGTAGTTTAGCTGTACAGTGTGGGTCATGCAGAGCAGGCTAATGCACCCTGCTGCTTGGTCATCTCTGTTTAAATCACCTCTGCTATCCAAGATAATGTGAGTATCTCTACTGCAGTGTAGACAAACCTTTAGTCCCTGACTGCAGTTTTGTCAGGCTGCTGCAAGACTCCTTTACGCTAGATAAGGTTCTTCTCTAGAAGACTACTTGCTTTTTGGATACAGTCTGTTCACAGCCTTGCAAAATGTGATTGCACCCAGTCACATGCCCTCACAGGTATTAAAGAACAAACACTGGACTTTGCCAATATCTTATTTAAGCTGCGATAGGAAGCCTGAGGTTTGCTTTGAGAACAGTATAGAAGAAGCCCTGAACTGGACTGTCTTGGGGGGCAGGAAGGGTGTTGGGGATGGTTGGGTTTTGTTTTGTGCAATTGTTTTGGTTATCTGCTGTCTACACTGTGTGCTTGAAGCTATGCTTAATTTCTCTGACTACAGTCCATGTGTGTTATGTGTTTGGTTCTGAATAAGTATCTCTGAGGAAATGTGCTTATTTTTTTATTTTATTTTTTCTTTGATTAGGGTGGGGCTTATCAACCTACTAAAACAGTCCACCAGCTTTCTCTGTGTATTGCGCAAGCCAGTCTCTCTCCTGGGACTTGTCAACCACAGGATGGGATCTAGTGTTTCTGTCAGAACTGGAACTCTTAAGTGCTGTACTGACCTGTTGTAAAAGTAGACCCAAGTATCTGAGTCTCAGGCTACACAATGGATTTTGGCTTGAGTACGGTTAAAGAGAATTTGGTGTCCAAATCCCTAGAGTGTGTTTTTGAGGAAGGAAAATTTGGTCTATGGTGGTCACTGTAGTAAGACAATATGCAAGAGCGAAGTAATGATCAGGAAAAGAGGATCGCATTGAAGCTGTGAGCTTGTTTTGGCAGAGGAGTGGTGTGCCCTACTGAAATCATTTAATGCTAGAACAAGCCCAATTACCCATTAACCTGCTCTGGCTCAGTATCTGTGTCATTCTTGTCAGGTGTATATATAATCCTAGTGTCCTAACCTCTCTGATGTCTGGGAACAAATAAATACTTAAACTCCCAAACAGCTGTATTCTTGCTGCAGATGGTGGGGACAGATGCACAAAACCTCTGACCCTCTCTAAATCCCTCTGTAAATGGAGGAAGTATAAATATTCAGACTCTTCCACTGTAAGATTCAAGCACTTTCTTTCTACTTTCAGTCCTGTGTGGTTTCGGTAACAATATGGGATTCAGTTAGTCTAGGCACCCTCTTGCTGTAGCAGACCCTTTGTTTGTACCTTCCACATCTGCAGCTTTTTTTGGGGGTTTTTGTTCATTTGGTAGCCTTGTCATTCTTTTTAAATCTCTCTTTTAGATTACATTGCAAAATCTCACCTGATGTAGAAGAGGGCTTTTCTCCAGGAGTGGCTCTGAGGATGGATTGGAAAACACAGGGAAAGGAAAATCCCTTAAGAGAGCGCCTGCTTCTTACTCGGCAGCCAGAAGAGGGTTAACAAGGCGCACAGCTCCTGTGCAGGCAGTGCGTGCACTTGGCAGTGAGAGATGTGCTACAGTACGAGAGGAGGAGTGGAGCAGCTCTCTGTTCCGTTTGCCTGCTGTCAAATTGACCCTGCGTCTCCATAGCTGGTGTCCGGCTGGCATTTGAAGGGTCCCCGCCTCCAAACCCTGCATCCTGCCTCTCCGGAATGGGATCTTCCCCTGCTTCGCACGGTGCTGTCTGACCCGGGTGTGCTGCTGGGAGATGCTGGCTGATGAATGAGCGTCCCTCCAAGCAGAGCCAGGTAAGACAGCCTTACTCTCCTTCCCATCCTAGCTGGGAGGCACTGGGTTGTCACGGTCTGTGGGAAGCCAGGCAGATATGTGATGGTGCTGGTGTCTTGGCATGGAATAAAAAGTACAGGTCTCTGGGGATGCTGTCGTACTGTCTTCTCTGGAGGCGTCTGAGGGGACTTGCGTTGTTTTAGCGGCTATGTTCCCTCTTTGAAGCACTGAAGTTATTGCAAGTCAATGGTAAAGCTATTAACATGGACTGTTGAAAAGGCTGTGATGGGGAAGATCCGTTTGTATTTTTGGAGGGATAAGAAATTTGGTTATTCTTGTTGAATTAACAAGTTTTAAATGTGTTTTGAGACAGGTCCTTTGAGAGTCACAGTATTAAAATACTACACACAGTGTAAGAATAAAAGGTGTGTGTTTTTTCAGACAGGAAGGATGGAATGCTCAAATGACTATATACTTAGTATTTTGCAGACCACCTGGATATTGCAAAACACTTGTGCAAATATTGCTTCAATTTATAAAAAAAAACCACCCTTTTTACTCTGTTCTCATATCTCTTAATTCTGTGTGGTTTTCCTCTAATTTCTCAGTTCTTTTTTGTTTTCAAAAGAGCTTTTAGCTCTGTCAATATGTATTCCTAACTTGCACATTCAAGTGATTGCCCAGGAAATAGCATGCTAAATGTGAGTTAGGCTACTGAATGCAGCAGGTTAGTCTAGCTGCCTTGAGTTGTCAGAAAAGCTATTGCAATGAATGAGTATTGATCTTACCACACTTTTCATAGCTTGCTGCCTATGTGCTTTTAGAATGACCTTACATAAGATACTCGGGAGCCTTGTTTAATTCATACATAAACACATATGTTTGACAGGAGGCATTAGTTAGTGCAGCAGAGTTGCCAAAAACCCTTGGCTGGAGCGTGGGCTGAGGTAGACAAGGATTTTGACTGTACATTGATTATTCTGTGAATACATTCAGCTCAAAATGTATACCCACCTAATCCTATTAATAGTGATCCTTTTCAGAAGCAGGCATTAGGCCTTAAAAGATGACACTGTTAATCTTGGTTGTTAGCTGGTTGTGATTCTCTGAATATTTGATGAAGAAAACACTAATAAAATATTAGCCCTGTATGCATAGAGTGAATGCAGAAATTCACAAACTTCATAAGCCACTGGAATTCTGATAGAAATACCAAACTCTGAAAGAAAAGAGCAGGTGAAAGTTTGACTTAATGTCTAGGAAGCATTCCTTCTGTTTTTTGTTTAGTCTTTTCCACAGCTACTTAGTGTCCTGTTGCTTATAGCAATTGCATGCATGTGAACTGGAATGGAAGAATACTATGATTTGTGACCAGAGCTGATCTGCTTGTCTTTCATTTATCTAATAACAAAATGTTGCACCATGTGATGTATAATCCATTCTGCCTGTGTGCATATTTCATGAAAACATGCTGAAGCAAATAGGGAAAAAGAAGTTTAAGGTCAATATGGAGAGATCAGGTGTTGTTACAATTGTCTGCTTTTGACCTTTCCTGTATCAGAAGTCTGAAACATTTGGGTAAATGTTAAATAAGAGATTTGTTACAGAATTACATGATCTTTTGTGTATTAAAGAATGTCTGTGATTTGGATCTTGCTTTATCTGGATTAGATGACCTCTGAATGGTTCTTGGTTTTTTTTTCCTTTGGCAAACTATATTTGGTGATTACTAATCTCAAGACTGCAGCTCAGGTCTTGGAATACCAAATGTTTAAGGCTTGAAGCTCCTGTTGCCTTTTTCCTCCTAAAGCATGGAAGCAGGGGAGTGAATACTTCAATCTTTGGCCTATCCTGGAAGGAACATGGTCTCTTAAGACTTTATAGTGTCAGTTTGCTTTTGTGAATGTAGATGTTTATAATTTAAGATTTATCTGGCAATTTATGAATTCCTTGTTAGGAAGTCAGAAATCAAGGACTCCTAGACAAAAGAATGTTAGGAGGGAGCACAATTAGAGCACCACCTAATGATGCTCTTGAGGGTCTTGTGTGTGCTAAGGAGGCATGCTGTTGAGGTTCCTTGGAGCATGTGTGCAAAAATTTTAACACTTGGGGTAATGCCATGTGGCTGGAGTGTCTATTAGAAAAGGTGTTCCTGGCTTTCATTTACTGACCAGCAGCTATGAATGTGCACTACTTAACTACAGAATATTGCTGTAGTTAACATTTCCTGGCTACCTTGGAATAATCCATGCGGGCTGAAGAAATGTCTGATGGAGTTTCTCCATTTATGAGATCGCTCTTGCTATAGGAGAGGGAGAATCCCCTTGTTAGGGATCAGCATTCTTTCCCTGGAGCAACAACAGCCAGGTGCATGTGTCATTGGACCCAGCCTGTGTCCTAGCTATGAAACTGAGTGCTAGTGAAATCCTGGGAGAGATGGTGGTGTAAATATTTGGGCTAAGAGGAAATGGGAGGTCTGGGCAGTAGCATAAACATGTGTCTGTGGCAGTGATGGGGAGAAGAACCTTGGAGAGGTTGAAAATGTTAAATGTTTTGGGAATGTATGGGCTTTAAGTCGCACACCTGCACACCCCTTCAAATGCTGTGCCTTACTATTGGCTTAAAGTGTCTTTTTTTCTTTTAAATTTCACAAAGGAAAAAGGATTCTACTTATTCGGTTGAGAAGCAGGAGTGTATTTTGACCTTGATGATCAGTACAAGCTGGAGTATGTACCATGTATAACTAACAAGCGATTTCTAGAGTAAAGGGATATTTATGGAAAGGCTGTGCCTGCTGCCAAAAGGCAGAAAATGCATGATTCTGATTACCTTGCATCTTGAAGAATTTCTGAATCTTGAGACTATTCCCCAGGAAGAAAATGAAGCAAGAAAAGTGGAACACCTGACAGGGAATAATCTTCTGATATGTTTGGCTAAACTTTCTGTGAAGGTTCCATTTATAAAAGACCAAGAATTTATAGTTGACTGTTGTCTGAGAAATACTGTGCTTGTAGCTAGACTATAATGTGCCTGTATCAGAGGTGAATTTAAGCAATGAGTTTGAGAACAACTTGTTCAATACTACTGTTTACTATTTCGAAAGTATCTGATGCTCTTTAATTACAGGTTAAATGTCTTATTCAACATCACTATGACTGTTCAAGTTCTGTTGTTGTTGGTTTCTTGGCAAACAGACTCTAAAACCAGGCTCTTCTCTTGAACCACGTTTGACTTGCATCATAAAGGATGAGGTGCTGGAGTTCTGGGCTCTTGGTTAAGGAAGAATCTTAAATTGATTTGGGGATGAGCAGTAATGTGAAACAGCAATAGTAAAAGGCACTGTAGGAGAAGAGGAGGGACAAAACATAATCTTACCTGACCTAAGGAATACAATCATATTTTCATGAGCTTTCATGGCATATTTTATTTTTTGATCCAAAAAAATAAAATAGCTGATTATAACCCTGTGTCTTTGGCAACATGTGTTTGGCATGCCTGTGGTTGGCATATTCTTAGCGCATCGTGCTTAATAAATGCTTCTATTCCTGTGTGTTGCAGAGCAAGATGCCACCCCACTTTCACCCATTGTCATGCTTGTCATGCACGCTGCAGTCATGTGAACTTGTAACCTATGTATATATTTTCCTGATGCTCCATATTGATGCTCACTTGCCCTATGCACTTCATATCTGTCCCAAGCTACTTAACGCTAAGGATTGTGTTAGTAATCTGCTCTGGAAATACAGAGTGCTCAGGTTTTGGAAAAAGAGTTGTGTACTGCAATAAGTTTTTATGGTAATGAAATACAAATCATTAACTCTCCTGTGCTTCCATGTTCTGATAAGTCTTTATTGGGGAGGCAGGTGCAGAGCAAAGTTAAAGGCATTGTTTCAGTCTTGTAGGCTCTGAAATGAGTTATTTCCTTATAGGAGATGAAGTCATACAATATGCAAGCTGAAGTGGCTCAGATGTGTGGTCAGCAACTTATTGGGTACATATGGTGAATTTCGTATGTACAAATTAACAAGTTGAAACTAACTACATCCTTGATCTTGAAGGCCTTGGGTTTGTCTACAGCGCAGCTATTCATGAAAGGCAGGATCAAGCCTGCTGTTCTTGGATGGCAGATGAACAGTAAGATCTATATTTTAAACTTCTATTTAAAGATATAATGACAGGTTGGTTAGAGCTAACATTAGGGCACTTGGAGGCTTGAGTTTTGTCCCTGCTCCAGTGTAGACTTCTAGAGTGACACTAAGTAGGTCATTTAAGGTCAGCCATGTTATGGGTATGCTGGTGTTGATTTCAGTGGTATGAGTGTCTAAATACTGTTAAATGAGCATAAGCTATGCTGGCAAAGAGGATGCCAGCATCATCTGAGAAGATGTTGTAATGATAAATATAGAACAAATAGAAATACTCTATAGTTGTAACTGGATGAACATCTTAATTGATAGACTAGAGTTACCATTGCTCCTAGACTAGCACTACAGTTTTTCCTTTTTTCTGCTCTCTTCCAGACTGCTTAGACTTGCTTTGTCAGAGACAGTCTCTTCTCTTGCTTGTGGTAGCAATACCGATGACTGCTTCCAGGACCTCATGTGTCCTGGACCCATTTACTTAGCTTGGAATACTTTGAGACTGCTTGCTATGCCATTCCTGCGCCCGGTTATGAGATTTAGCCTGAAAGTTTGATGTGAAACAAAACAGTAGCCCTGTTGCCTGTGGCAGTGCCTACTGCTGATGTTCTGCTTCAGAGAATTATTCTGTTACTGTTTGTCTATTGCTTGTCAGCCTTGCAGGCAGTGCTGTGGATTTGCAAATATTTCCCTACTTCTATGGGGTTGTGGGGTCTTTTGAGCTGCTGAAGATGTATGCTGTATAATCAAAATGTGGCATTCTACCACCACAAGATTGTCAAGATGCGGGTGGTGTCCTATGTAATGTCTCCTGTCTGAAAGCCAAGAATAGGTGTCATGCTTTTCAGCTGTACTGTTCTGCAGCCTATGTAGTTCCTGGTGATCCACAGTTTTATTTCTGTTACCAGCTTTATACTATTTCCAGCACTTCTCACACATGCTGACATCTTTCTGCATGTTTTTTCCACCCTCCTGTCCTCTCTTGGATGTTTGGCAAGATGGACACCAAGGAATTGAGCTTTTGTAAGGATGATGATACTTGGGTTTCAAAAATAATTTAAAATGGGGTGACTTTAAGGGATGGAAAATGCCGTGCTTCTGGCCATATGTCTGTATCTGCTGATAACAAGAAAAAAATTGGGGGTAGGGATGGAGGGGTTCCAGATTTGGCTGTAGAACATCTTGCCCTATCCACAGATGAGGAATGAGTAATAGATGAGAATGACCATGCTATGTTCTTGCCTTGTACCTGCCACGTTTTGTGCTGTGGTGTGTTAGGCTTTTCTACAACACTCCGAACAATTGTCCTGTATGTTTTCCACCACTGCTTCCTTGCGAGGCAAATGGCTCATATAGTGCTACTTGTGTCCTATGCATACTACAGTAGAAGAAAGAGGGATTGGAAATGCTGTTTGGAGGTAATTATGACCGCTTTCTGTCTTCTAAGAGAAGCTAATTTAAAAGAACAAGCTGTTGTCTCTCCCTGTGGTGTGACAGTCATCGCTGTGACACATGACGCAGTAGAAAGGGCAGAGACCCGCAAGCTGTAGAACCTTGCTGCCCTCCTGCCCCCTTGAGCAAGGAGGGAATGCATCCAAAAGAACAACTTACCTGATCTGACAGGCTTGGTTTTCAAGTTAATTGTGTAAAATGTGGAACAGAGCACATACAAGGAAGGAAGATGCATGTTCCCCTGTGCCTTGCTTGTCTAATGCCAAACTAACCAGATGGCTCAGAACTGAAACCTGTTTGTGCCATTTGGAGGGATTTTTGCTTTTGGTAGAACAGAGCACAGCTGGGTAGGGAAACAAAACTAAAGGCTCAGTGTGCTGGTGTAGGCTGTGGTGCTGATTGAGTGTGAGATTTCTGCAGCTCACTCTCACACATTACCATTTCTAACTAGGTCATATACAGTAACCATGCCTAGCTGGCAGGCCTGATGACTGCAGTAGAGCCATGTTTTCTTTATGCCAATTCTTTCTTAATAAGGTATTTATTTTGAGCAGCTCATGTGAAATTTGCAGTGGGGGCTCAGGAAGAACAGAATCAGCATGCTTACAGGTCCCAATGTATATATTAGTTGTTTGATGATACCACAGGAAAAACTCCTGGAACTGTGTGTTACTATTTCTCACATTTTTAATTAACTCTGTGACAGGGAAGGAGGACAAATAACCTCACACATTAACAGATAATCTATGTTGAAATAAAAGATTAATCAAGGAGTGCTGTTGTGATTGGGCTGCAACTGCAGAGTCCAGCTAATGACTTACTAGTTAGCTGAGGCCTGAGTCCCAGGAGAGCACTGTTGGGTTAATATTCTTTTTTTACCCAAATGATTCATGATCCTTTCAGCTTGCAGTATTTGCTGGCAGAGTATTTGTAAGTACTAAAAAGGGAGATGGGCGAGGTATACTTATTCAATCCTAAGTTTCTTGGAGCAGTTATTTCTATACTTGCAGGCAAGGCACCCAACTGTAACCTTGGATTGCTGTTTCTAGAAACTACCACAGTACAACTAACTATTGGGAGAGTGCAAGTTCAAATAAGTGACTACATGTGAAACAGCTCACATAACAGCATCTAGCATGACAAAGGGCTAGGAAGATAGCCTTCAAAGGTACCTCAAAGTGTCATGTGCAAATATGCATGGATTTGTCATAAGCTTTTTAAAATGTAGGGAGATGGATTGTGTCCTGAAAACAGTTCCTGTTTTGAAACATCTGCTAACTACTGTTATGTTTGTGGTATAGTAGATTTCTTTAGAACATGCCACTGTTCTCAAGAAAATAAGAGAACTGGCTTTACAATAGGGGACTAGTCATGCATGGAACAAGACATGATTTTTATCCTGAAGTTAAAGTTCCTGTGGAGAGTTAGACAATAGTGATCCTCTGTTTTTAACTCACCTTCTCAATCTGAATTATTGTTTAAGCCTTTGGGTTGCTGATCAGAATACAGGTATTGCATCTACAGATGCAGATTTGTTGGTCCAATGCTTTCAAGTCCTAAAAGAGGGTTTGCATTTCAAGGTTCACAAAGTGAGTACTGCTCCTATAGCATCTGTGGATGCACCACTGTATAAATTTTGTCTGGCTATGAAAACAGCTTGATCGAGTCTGATATGGTCATATTGAAGAGCACAATCCAATATTTTACTTGCGTGATACTAATAAGGATATACTTGGATACGTTTTTTTGAGTACCAGTGTCTTGCACCCTAAGTTTGCATGACATTTTGTATGGTATGAGTCTGGGAAAGTTGCATCCAGGTAGCATTTTGTGATACAACCTGCAACGTCTGGGCTACATGTGATGAAGATGTGCTTCAGGGATTGTGGCCTTGGAGCAGTGACTAGGAGACTTGAAAGGATACTAGCGTGGTTTTTGGTAGAGCTTAGGCAAGCTAAGACCTGGTACTGTGAAGCTGGTGTGATGAGATGCACAGGGTATCTGTGATCCTAAAAACAGGAGCTCTGTGCCCAGTGAATACTGCAAGCAGAAAAACAATCAGGCTTGAGTCCTAGGTTGCTCTCAAACCTTTTTTTGTTGAATGCAGCTCTAAGGGAATAAGAAATACTGACATATTCATCCAAGGAAAAGCAAGCATTGTGCAGATTTCCTCCTCCTGTGCTGAGACATAGTTAATATATGTATGGCAAACAGAATGAGAAACTAGCCAAAGCTATTCTTATCACCTGGCTCCTGTCTGTATGCTTATTCCCTTGCTTTGCTCAGTTTTGGTTCCTGTCCCTTCAGCTGTCTGTTCTTTTGAAGTCAAGCACACCTTTTCTCACACTTTGAATCAGCTTAGTCTTTGCCAGCTAGGTGCAAACCCATTTTGTGTTAGTAGTTTTAGTCTTGCAACTTTAAATTCCAGGGAGAGAAATGAGCTCTATTAGGCTTGGCCTGAATTAGCTATTGCCTTCCAGTGATGATACTTTGTCCTAGCACTTCTTGGATCTTATGGCCTCAATGCCCTTTATGCTTTCCCTTTTCTACAGGTGAAGAAACTGGTGGAGAGAGCAAGTAATTTATGTAATGTTTGAAGGTCAAGTCACAAAAACAACTTGGGGATTCTCCTTTTGTTGATAGAGCTTTGTGGCCGTTGCTTGCAAATGACTTGTAACTCCTTGTGTCTTCACACTAAGGTGTCCAGAGCTATGTTCTCTTTGCAGTATGTCCACTTTTTGTGGACTCTCTTGGGTCACTTCCCTTGTAGGGTTCTTAAGAAGTATTTAAAATATTAAAAATGCCTATGGGTGGTTTTCATAAACTTGCTGTGACATGCTCACAAATAAGTCAGTTTAGTAATTCTCAACTGCCTTCTCGTAAATTCTGAAATTTCAGTAAAGTGGAAACAGAACTTGGACTTCTTATAACCCCACCTTGAGTCTTCAAAGCATAAATTCGGGAAGGGCCTAACCTCTTGACTAAAGAGCAAGAGGTTAATTGGATTAGTAGAGATAAAGATTAACAGCTTGGTGACAGCATGCTCAAAACCCCAAGCCAACCCAGGCAGATTTACCAGCAGTCTTGCTGTAGAGAAGGTTTTAAGTCTTGATTTCCTGACAATGCCAAGGTCAGTGATCATGCTTAGGACTTGGAGACCCTGGAAAAGTGGTCAGCTGGATGGAGAAAATCTGCAGCTTGTTCGTTATGCCTATGTGATTGTTTGCTGTGATGTTTTCCATGGTTTTGACTACTCCAGCCCCAATGAAAGGCATGGGAAAGATGGCTTCTTTCTGTAATCAGTTCCACCCTTTGTGCTGGGAAATGGTTACAGAATAATCTGTTTCTGATCACCAGGCTGGAAATCACACCCTTTATCTGGATAGAGGTTTTAGAAAATGGTCTTAATTCTTATTTGTACTTCAACCCACACCCCTTGCCTACCTTTTCACCCTCCAGTTCAGCTGTGTTATGACTGAAAGAAACATCCACATATTGTCTTGGTTCATTTTTATCCTGTTATTCCTTACTTCACACTCTGGAGACCTCTTTAAACAACTCCGTTGGCTGTGTGATGTTTTATATGAGTCACTGCAGCTGTCATCCACCCAAGGTGTACACATACAAACTTTTTTCTAGCCTAATTTATCAATTTCTCCTCTACTCTTCCTGATTTTTCTTTCTTCTACTAGTTTTCTTTTCCTTTCTAATATTTAGCTTTTCCTGGCTTCTTCCCAATAATTAACCAATATTTCACACTTAGATTTTGAAGCCTTATATGAGTGGTTGGCAAGATAAAATCAGTAGACTGGAAACACAAGTTCCTCAGGCCAAGGGAATGTTTGTAGCCACATTAATTGGTTTTGCCACACTTTCCACTTGGTGGCAAAGTTGGCCGGTTTCCTGTGATTTTTTTTTTAAACTGCAGAATCAGTTAACAAATCTGTGAGATCTCTTTCCTTGGTTTTCATTTTAATCTTTATCTTTTTACAGGATAGGGAAATCAATGTGTAACACTTGTCTTGAATCTCATCTGAACTGAACATCTGCTCTTTCTTGCCTTTGCCAGAGAAAGCTTTGGGAATCTAGGCTAGATAGAGAAGGGGAATCTAGTTAGTAGTAGAACAGTCTAACTATCCAAAGACTGACTTCCCACCTGTGTCACAAGGGAGAGAAAGGAAAAAAGTAACTAGTGTGTACAGAGGCTCTGGGCTGCCTTGGTACTCTGAGAAGCTCCTTGTTTTATTTTAATGAGCCCTTGGGGTACAAAGGCAACAGTGTCTGATCTGTCACTTAGTAAAGCTGGAAGAGAGCAAAATGGGGCAGTGTCTGAAAGCGCTTAACTCTGAACTCCTGCGAGGCAATCTGCTTTTCTGGACTGGCAATGTTTCAGCCTCTGCCCTCCTAGGAGTTCAGTTGGTGCTCATGGTTTTTTGGCTGCTTGTGAGCTGTCTGTGCAGTGCTACGTGGGCATCTCAGATTTGGAAATAGTCTAGCTCAATCTGTACCAAGTGCTGCCCCTGAGCTAACAAGCCCTTAGCTCAGGGATGCTTGTGCTCCCTCTCCAAGCCCTTCCAGTCCTATGGGTGGAAGCAGGAGATCAGGCCATCTGTATGTTTATTATTTGTGTAGGTAAGCCTTTTCTCTCTTAAGATATCTTTGTGGAAGAACCTATCTTTTCTGAGCATTTCTAAAATTTGAAGACATGGGCCCCTAGCATCTACAGGAGCTCTTTGGTGCTAATGCTGTACAAACAAGAGTATTGTTCTTGTCTAGATATTATCCCTATATGTGTGATGGGGAGATGAACATGAGGAATTTTCTGGGGAACAGGAAGTTTAACTGGAGCAGGAAATAAAAATGAGCTTTTCAATCTCAATAGTGGTTTATATGCCAGACTGTTGTCTTTTTCCAGTGGAGTGTGCTTGGTGCCAGAGCACAGATGATGTGGATTGCAGCTGGGGGACATAAAGCCAAGCTCCCCACTGCTCAATACTAGCTGATGCTAGGTGATGTTGAATTCAACAGAGTTGCTCCACTTTGTGCCAGCTAAGAACTTTTGCCTGGAGTGACTGGGTTGTTTTTTTTTTCATACGGTCCTGCAGGGCTGTCCTTGTTGCTGCGGGGCTGTGCTTTTTATGTGGCCACACCTCTTCATTCATTGTCTCCTTTGACTGGTAATTGCAGAAACTGAGACTGAACAGAGTAGGCAAGGTGGCATTACTGACAGTAATTCATCGGATGCGAAGATCAAAATGCATGTAAGAGGAAGAGTCTTCCAGAAAAGGAGTAAGTGTTTTGTTTTGCTTTTGGCAGGCATTGCTATTGAAGGTAAAATTCTTTTTTTAAACAGGTCTAGTGCTGTTCCCAAGTTGGCTGTCTCCTTTGACTTCTTGAAATGTTAGTTAATACCAAACAAAACTTTTTAAAATTTGGATGTGAAAAGGGAGACAGCTTGAGATATGTCTAAACGCTGTTGAATGCTCTCCGTTTAAACACTATGGGAGTAGAAGGGTTTAGAGTGGCTGTGAATCTCAGCATTCATGGGCAACAAAAGAAACGTTTTAGACGTTGAAAAAACATGTTGTGAAGACCCTTCTGCTAAAGCTGCTGTCATTAAGTCCTGTGGCTCAAATTGCAGGCCCTTGAAAACCAGCCTTAACCCAAATGGGGCAGAGTGACTGTTGCTCTGTTGATTTCTAAATGCAGCTTAGTTTTTACACACTTGTTACTAGAGTTCCCTCAGTGGTTGCTTTAATTCTTTCTTTTTAAGAGGAGATTGAGGTCTGCCAGAAGGGGTTTTAGGCTTGTTTTGTAGCTTCTCTTCCCCTTATTCACGAGTCTTATGAAGTGTGGGAATCTAAGGAGTTTAACACTGCTCTGATATCAGCCTGTTGTTCTTTTGATGTTTATTGATGCTTTTTTCCCCTCGTTACTCAGCGAAGGCCTAAACAGAATTATTCTGGGCTATAATTTAAATGTCAAGTGTAATTATTGCTGAAATGATCTGCTTACTAGTGCCCTTCACTCTCTGGAGACATCTCCTCATCCTGAAGGGTGAACAGAAATTGAGATGAGATTGCTTGAGGCCAAAACCTGTAAGGTCTGTCTGTAAGAGAGCATTTTCTCTTGCCCTCTTTGCAATGTGATGAAACTTTATTATAGAGTATGTAATTTACGACTAAAGGGACTATTAGGCGTATAGGAGTAATTGAGGCACTCTGATATCTGGCAAAACCCTGAAAGAGGGCTGAGGCTAGCTCAGTGTAGTCTAGGTTTTATAGCTGCAGTCTGGGAGTCAGCATCTCCTGGGTTATGCTCTTCTGAAGATGGGCCATTGGTGACTGGCTGAATGATTCTGCACTATGGGTTTAGAGTAGATGCTTCTGGTTTTTTTGCAACACAACACTTGAGAAAATACAGAAATTGATACATCTGTGTCCTATCCCTTGCTGCTGTGGCAGCTCTAAGGCTACCAGCTATGCTTCCTGCGTTTTAAAAAACAACAATATTTATAAAACTTGTGAAATGGCTTTCACTTAATAAGCATATTTTAGTATCTTGAGTACCAGTACTCATGAATCTTGTGGTGTATTGGTGCAGTGGAGCAGGATTCTACTGAAGTAGTTTAGCTGACTGCAAAACTGCCAGAGAGGATTTGAATCTGTTTTAAATATGGGAATTTGGCATTTGCATCTGCTACATGGGTTGGGAAGTCTGAGAACGGCAAAGAACACCTCATTTTTAACCTCTGTGGAAGAGTAGATAAAGTGCAAGAGTCTTGGACTTGCTTCTGTAAGACCTTGGACAAGTTGGCAGAGGCATCTAAAGATCACTTCAATGACCACTTCCATGATGAGTAAAAAGTTTCAGAAGGGGTCTGATCCTTTAGGTATCCTTTTCATGGGTTTACATATTGCTTTTTTTTCCTTTGGCTTCTGGCTCCCTTCTGACTCAGGAGGGAGAAGAAAACTAATCACAGCAACATAGCAAATCCATGTTAATAGTTTTACTATGAACATGCTCAAAGATATGTGCTGCATATGTTTAAATATGAAAATAAATGGGGTAGAGTTTTGTTGATGGCAAGTAAGCTGCTCTGAGTAACAGCTTGGTGTATTGGAATCCAAATGTGCTGCTTCCAAAATGTCATAAAATATATGTGTAGCATTTGACTGTCTGTGTGCCATCTGTGTGTTTTCTAGTAAAGCTCTGAATAACTTGCTAATCGTTACTGTATGTTGTTCCTTTCTTTAGCACCCTTGGATCATAAGCAGAATTCCTGAGATAATATTTTTTTCTTAGGGGTTTAATTCAGCTGATTATTCTGCTTTACTGGAACTCTTATCTGAGGAGGAAATGAGGTCAGGAACTCCTACACCTACTTGAATATTTTGGATTAAGGAGTGATTCTGTTAAAAAAAGCAAAAGGCCCCTACCGAAAGGTGGAGAGCTTAGCTTCTATATGCTGAGCAACAACAGATGAAAGTTAATGCATCAATATCAGACAGAAATGGAAACAATGAAGTCATTTGAGGAGAGAGCATAATGTAGGCAGTCTGGAGAAGATTACTTAAGAGTAGAACAAATAAACACTCAAGTAGTCTGTCAAGGTAATCCTGTTCAGTGGTAGTAAATCTGTTAGAAGTGCACCCCTGAAGGATGTCTGTTGCTGCTGTTTGAATTTTAAGTTACCGCAAACCTGTGGACTATGTCCTACTGCTTGTAGGTCTAAACCGCCATCTTCATGGCGATAATGACACATAATTCTGCCATCAAGATGCTACAAATAGGCTATGAAGTCAGGTTCTTCCATTATGGGAGTATTTGACTTGTGCTAGCAAGGAATATGGATAACAGAATTATGATTTTTGGAAGAAAATAGGGAATTTACCATCAGGCACTTGGATGGGTATCAGCTGTCAGAGATGCAGTTAAGGGATATAAATTCTGTACTTTTGAGACTGAGAGGAAAAAGAATTTTGTGTATGTATTTGTTTCCAGGGAGAATATTGGCAGATGTTATCTTGAAGATAGCATCTTGCCTGAGGGCCCCCGCCCCTCCCCATGCTTAGCCCCTGAATGTTGTTGTATATATGAACTTTACATTTGAAGGTTTACCTTTACATAGACAAGATAAGCATCTGATAATATCTTAAATTTTCAGAACTGGGTAGGTATAAATACTTGGGAGAAGAATATTCTATGCTGAGGATTGTGGAAGAGTAAGCAATACTTCTTTAGCTGTTGTCTTAAATTTTTGGCTGTTTAAAGCCACTAAATGTCTTGAGTTTTGTAAATTCTGGGAAAAATTGGAAAGGAATTGGCGAGTAAAGTTCAGACAAGCTGAAGAACCTGAAACATTTCACTAGGGAGTTCTGCAATGTAAATTCCCTGTAAGTTTAGGACTACAGGTATGTGCACGTTTTTCTTATGTGTAACTGAGGCTGTGGCGCATGTTAAAAAACCTCATCCTGCCTTGCGAATAAAACAGAGCATTAACTTTGACATTGGCTGGACAGTTGTGTCTGAGGTCCTCAATGCAAACCAAACTTAAGACAACAAAATGAAATGCTCCTGTCATATCCCACTGGTATTTTCAGTCATTGCTACGTCATATATTTTGACCATGTGTTGTCCATGTGGGTGGCCTGCTTCCAAATTAAAGCTGCATGTGAGCAGATATCCCAATTTACTTATTGCTGGATCCCTGCGCTCCACTAAATGGGTGCTTTTCCGTGAGCATTTTAGTGTGAATTAGAAATATACTTCCGAATCAAAGTTCTGCTCTGACTCCAGTGTGCATCACAGAGCATGCTATTTACATAGAATGGGTCGTTGTTAGATGAAGCTAAATTGTAAGATGTACTTCTGACCATTGAAGTGCACTCAATCTGTGAGACCAGATTTAAAAAAAAAAAAAATGCATCTGGAATGTTGCTAGGTCTTCAATACTGACTGTTCTTTAGAGCCCTTTTCACCTGTGCTGCTTGCTGGTGTGGCTGCAGCCAGTGAAATAACCCATGTAGTCTGTGTGGGTTTTTTCTGCAGGTATGTATCTGTCTTGTTCTCTTGCTGGTATCTTGGTGATTATTTTATATACATCTTTTCTTTGAGAGAAGCAAAGCATTTCCATAGAAGAAAACCATTTAATTTGTGATCCAAAGAAAACAAGCAGTCTTGTATGAAGTTTGTTTGGAACTGAAGGGAAGCTTGTATTCCATGAAGTCAGGCCCAAGTCTTATTGCAAACATATGCATGAAAACTATATAAATTGACAAATGTGTGTGAGTATTCTTAGTCTTCCCTGATAAAAAAATAAAAAGGCTGCTGTAAAGGCAAAACTCAGAAATTGTAGTCTTGATAGGCACTGGAAAGAATCAACCTGTGAAGACTTGACCGTTGCTGCAGCCCCAACTGTAGCATTTTTATCTGTTCAACACTTTCTGACCCTGTAAGTCATGCTCCAAAACCTTAATTTAGCTAGAACCTAATCTTCCCACTTTATCTTTGAAAAACCAGGCAAAAAAGTTACCTCGTTCTTCCTGTTCTGCTAAGTTCCTGTCATACACCTGGATTTCAGGCAGGCTGTTTATACCATGTTCTCACTTTTTTCCTGGCTTTTCTGCTGTCCTGCTTCCCCACCAGAAATGTTTTGTGTGAGGCAGAAGCTCTTGTTGTGACTGGATATGCATTTGGTCTAGGTGTAAAATGTCAGGTCTAGTATTTTGATGCACCTCAGTGTCCTGCTGGAAAGAAAACTGTTAGGAAAACAGATGCAATTTGTTAATTTGTTTTCCTAGTGTTACAGTAAAACCAAGTGTAAAATGTGATGGGAATCAAGTTGTCATGCTGCTGCAAAAGTCTATTGCGTAGCCCTACCCCTGCTGGTCTAAAGCCAGACAAGAAATATCTAAATAATATATGTTTAAATAGGTTGTGATTGTTAAAATCAGAAGCTTAACCGATATATTACTAGTTCAGTCAGTAAAGCATGAAGAACTGTTTGGACTTGGCCAAAAGTCCTGGGAAACAAGGGGAAAGGTAATTCTGGCAAGGGGAATTGCCACCACTGACCCATGGACTGCCTGCCCCGATTATACCACCTACGCAAAAGATAAAGGCAGAGAAAAGAGCTGAGCATGTGTTCTAGTTTGCATGCTAGATGAAGAAATCTAAACTAATCATTTAATAGAATAACAATGCATAGTATTAGAACAATGAATGTGTTATTGTTTTATGTATAATTAACCACAGATTTGGAGGAGCTTTGGGGTGCTGTCTTGGGTTAGACACCCATATCCGTGCAAATATGCAATAAAATACCTCTGCTCTGTGTGTGTATTGGCATATCACACACCGGGTAAATGAAGCCCCAGTTTTGGGACAACACTAGTGTTTCTGACTTAGGCTTTGTAGAAGAACTGCTGCTTGTGCTGGAAAAAACCAGCTCTGACAAGAGAAGAATTTGGAAGATGCTTGCAACTTAGAACTCACAGAAACATTTTCTATAACTTTTGTTAATTGTGGTAAGGAGAAAAGCACAATAGCCCAAGAACTGAGAATGTTTTTCGGCTTCAGTCTGTACAACACTGAGATTTCTTATGCCTATTTATACAATCCGTGTAGCCATATGATTGGCAGTCCAAGATAAGCAAGACTTGTTTGTGCTGTTGAGATGTGAAAGAGTGGTTATTAGGAGTACAGGTGTCTATTGAAGCTGTACACAGCATAGTTTTATTTGGAAGGTGTTTACTTAAAATTTATTTTCTTGACTTATGTATTTGTTCCCGTTCATTTCACCAACTCTTTAGTAAAATTGTCTGTCTGAATGAGGCTCCAGAAAAGAATGATTTCGGATTGTAAACTAGCTTTGTGTCTGGTTCTTGCTGTAAAAATGCTAGTCTTTCGCCCAAAGCTCAGCTTTGATTCTCTTCATGGGCATATGGTGAAAACCAGTTCTGAGCTCCAAAGAGAGCCAGTTCATGTAATGCTGGAGTTTTGATGGCTCTGTTTCAGTGAACTGAAATTTGCCTTGTGAGTTTGTCCTTTTTTTTTCCCCATAGGCTTGATTTAATATTCTGCAGTGGAGAAAGCAGAATTTTCTTGCTGTAAATAGCAGCCTGGAGCTGTAAATAAGGGATGGAGGGATGGTTTAAAACACTGGATTTGCTGAAAGATAGACAAGTAAAGCTATTCCTGAGCCTTGAAGAGAGGGGAGTTTTATAAGGCGAGTGTTATGCGAGTTAGATTTTGGCAAGCAATGGAGGAGGGAATGAAATCAAGCAGGGCAGGAAGAAGTTTGAGAGTTGTGGTGTGAGGTTGTAAAAATATGAAGTAGCAGGATTTGGAGAGCTGAGGGCAGGGCAGGATATTGTGTGCCTTGGAATTCTGGTCTTGGAGACAACTCTTGTCTCATATTAACTTCATGAAAAATAGGAATAGCTTCTGTGAGTGCTGTGTGTGCGGCCTGTCTGGCCGTGAGCTGTGATTGCGTGTGGTTTCACAATATTTCACGAGTTCAGGGTTGTGAACTACAGCTGGATAGTATGAATGTGAGTTTCCAAAACAGTGTTTGAATACAAAGTTCTTTTCATGTAAATATAATCTGAGAGAAGGGAAAAGGGAAGCATAGAATGGAAAAAAATGAGAAAAAGGCTGAGACTGTAACTCTGTATCTCAAACTCTGTACCTTTTGTAGCTCTGCACAAAAAGTTTCTTCTCAAATTGGTGACAAAGCAGGCAGATGCTGGAAAAGCTTTTTTTTCCTGGAAGAATTTGTGACACTACTATATCTGTTTGAATGTTTCTTATGCTTTACTTACCCTTATCAATGTTTAATGAATGAATTGGGTATTGGCTGAGATACTGTTCCTGTTTTGCAGCCAGGGAATGGAGGTGCAGATAACCAGATGCTCAGATAGTTTCAAATAAACAGCATTAAGTAATTTGAGGTTAGTGACCTAGTATGTGCTGATTAAGGATCAGACTTGACTCATTTGTTACAGACTTCTGATTTATTTAAATGCTTATTTCACCATGAGATAACAGCATATGTTTAGCTCTGAGTATTGTAGAGGGAGCTCAGGGTAACGGTATCAGTCACAGATGTTTAGGGTAGCTGACTCTTAACCTTAGTGACTAGAGCACAATCCAACAATAATGTGTATTGCTATGGTTTAGTCTTCTGTCTTGTGAAGAAAATGGTAATTTCCAGAAGGTTTCTTGCATTAAGGATAAGGAATTGGCTGGATGGTCGCACTCAAGAGTTGTGGTCAACAGCTCAATGTCCAAGTGGAGAAGGGTGACGAGTGGTGTTCGTCAGGGGTCGGTACTGGGACCAGCACTGTTCAGCATCTTTGTCAGCAACATGGACAGTGGGATTGAGTGCACCCTCAGCAAGTTTGCTGACAACACCAAGCTGTGTGGTGTGGTCGACACACTGGAGGGAAGGGATGCCATCCAGAGGAACCTTGACAGGCTGGAGAGGTGGGCCCAGGTGAACCGCATGAAGTTCAACAAGGCCAAGTGCAAGGTCCTGCACATGGGTTGGCGCAATCCCAAGCATGACTATAGGCTGGGCAAGGAATGGATTGAAAGCAGCCCCGAGGAGGAGGGCTTGGGGGTGTTGATTGATGAGAAGCTCAACATGAGCCAGCAGTGTGTGCTTGCAGCCCAGAAAGCCAACCCTGTCCTGGGCTGCATCCAAAGAGGTGTGACCAGCAGGTCAAGGGAGGGGATCCTGCCCCTCTACTCCACTCTTGTGAGACCCCACCTGGAGTACTGTGTCCAGCTCTGGGGGCCCCAGTACAGGAGAGATGTGGAGCTGTTGGAGTGAGTCCAGAGGAGGCCACGAAGCTGATCGGAGGGCTGGAGCACCTCTCCTGTGAGGACAGGCTGAGTTGGGATTGTTCAGCCTGGAGAAAAGCAGGCTCTGGGGAGATCTAATTGGGGCCTGCCAGTACCTGAAGGGGCCTACAGGAAAGCTGGTCAGGGGACTGTTCATCAGGGAGTGTAGTGACAGGACAAGGGGTAATGGGTTTAAGCTGAAGGAAGGGTGATTTAAATTAGATGTTAGGAAGAAATTCTTTACTATTAGAGTGGTGAGGCACTGGCACAGGTTGCCCAGAGAGGTTGTGGAGGCCCCATCCCTGGCAGTGTTCAAGGCCAGGCTGGATGAGGCTTTGGGCAATGTGGTCTAGTGGAGGGTGTCCCTGCCTGCAGCAGGGGGGTGGAACTAGATGATCTTTAAGGTCCCTTCCAACCCAAACCATTCTATGATTAGATGGTGCCTGTTCCAGAGTCTGCACTTCCAACATTGCCTCAAAGAATAAACACCATCTTTTTCCAAAGAGGCTGATCTGATGATATTTGTAGACAAGTGGGATGAAAATTTACCAGAAATCTCTCCATATTTTTCTTTCAGAGCACCCTTGCAGACTTGTAAGGTAGAGAATAGCTGGGGAGTGTGTGTGAATTTACGCACCTCCTAACCTTTCTTAGCTTGGATCGTATTTAATTATGCCAGGTTGCACTGGACTGGCTCCTAGGTTTAGTAGTGGTATGGTGTATTATAACTGTATAGACAAATATTTGTACATCTCCAGTGCCTGTGGGCATGGGAATCATGGGCCCACACCTGATCTCAAGGGTGCCAGGAGTTCTTATGCCATTAGGTCTTGATGCTAGTCATGAAGTAGGAAGGTACTTGAATGACAGCTTGCCTGGTTTGCATGGCTCTTGATTTACATACTTAGATGATGATCATCTTGCTGTCTTCCCACACAAGCTCCCTCCATCTCCTCTGGCAGTCAGGGCTTGTTTCCATGGAGCTATTTCATCCATACCTTAGGAAACCTTTTTTCTGTTCCCCTACAGACGTAATTTGAGGTTTCCATGGCAACATCTGAGGAGGGAAGGCCCATGATATCTTAAGCAAGTAAGAACTGGTTCTTGGTAAGCCCCATGTATGATTGTGTGCTCATGACACACATGATGGCAGTGTTCACTGCCCTATTGGTTATTTCAGCTTATGTTAACTATGGCAGAAAAAGCCTGAGGGACTGCCTGACTTAAAGCTCAAACTCTGAAAGTTACAATTCAAAAAGGAAATTTGAGCAGTTAAACTTTTGTTGTGCTGTGTACAGCTGTAAGGATGTTTCAGATAAGGAATGAATGGTGTAATGTAACTTCATTCAATGTCAGCAAATCTTCTAGAAAGATAGTAAGTCCTGTAAATCCATAAGCTTTTGTTTTTTAATATTTAAAGTTGTAAAATAATATATTAAAAATGAATTATTTAAAAATAAACTGATTGTATATCCAGAGGAAAAACTAGTTTTTCCTTTAAACTCCTGATATTTGGGGGAGGAAGGAAGTAAAATATAAATTATGCAAAGGCCAACACCAACAGCATTGTATAATTTCAGGAGAATCAGGAAGCTGAGCTCATTTGTAGTGGAAGCAGAGTAGAGATCAGGAAATGACTGTAGTTGAAATAGCAGAGTCTGATCTGGGGCTCTGCATATGGTGGGGTTGATAGAAAAAAAAATCTAGACTGTCTGGTTAGAAAAAGATACTAGACATTTTTCGGGGAAAACATGAATGCAGATCTTAAGCTATCTGAAACATCTCCTACAACACTCCTGTTCCCCAGCCACCTACTTGAACTTCAATTTGAACTGACTGGAGGTGAGAAAGATGCTGTATGTTTAACTACTGATCTCTTATTTGTGTCACTTAAGACAAATAATCAAGCATAGGCATGTCCTTCATATGCTTGCATTCTGCTGCACTTCTAGAGATGTTTTACTTGGTCTGATCAAGTTGATGAGAGGTTTTGTTGCTTGCAGTGATTTCTGGGTCACATCCTGTGACTTTAATCTTGAAGGATCCTTTGAAGAATCGTAGAGAAGGAAAAAGTGCCAAAAGCTCTCCTAAGAAACTTAGCCCTGGATATGTATGTCAGTTCAGTGACTTGGAATTGTATTTCAGTGGTGGCAACTGAGAGGAAGATGGGAAGGCTCTGTTAATGACTCATAAATAGAGGGGAGACTGTGGTAAGTTTTGTGAGATGAAGTGCTGTGAGTGTCTGGAGGTGTATTATCACCTATTGCATTAAAGAAATGCCTGAAGAAAAATGATGTGAACCTTGGAAAACATGGGCCTTGAGTCTTCTGTTAGAAAACTATAGCTCTCTGTATTTTTGTCACTTGCCTTTTCTTGAGTTGAAAGTGCGTAACAGGGAGTATGTCCTAGTAAGGGATCAGTTTAAGATTTGTGTGCATCTTTGCTACTTAAACTACTGACAGTTGTTGGTTCACCTTGTGAACTTCAGTTCACTTCTTGCTCCTGTGTTTTGTGTGTATTTTTATAAGCAGCACCTGAGTGTGAAGAAATTTGTGTATAAGCCAGATTCCTGCTGCAGTCCAACTGCTAATTCTTGGGGTGGGGGGAGAAACCCTTTCAGGTATATCCCAGTTTTTACACATTCAATCAGACTGACCCTTTGTAGGGTGAAAAAGCATGTGTGGAATTACTAGTCACTTCTGAAAAGTTGTATCTTTGTTCTCTATGGTAGACAATCTTCCTTCACATCTCTTGTTGCCTTCTGTCCCAAAAAGTGCTGCAGAAAAATTGCTTCTTATAGGAAGCACCATTTGAGGGACAGAATGTCATCATCAGTGTGTGTTTGCAGACCTGAGACCCATCTGACAGCCACTCAGTTTCCTTCTGGTCCTTGTGGCAGCTGCTGTAGTAGCAGTTGCTGCCTGCAGTTGCTTTCTGTGCTTGCTGAAATGCCAGAGCAAGCTGTTCGTTTACTGCTGTTTCAGACAGATTAGGGCCAGTGTTATAAATGTGAAGTTAGTTAGACATAGTCTTGTTTGCTGCTTCTGGCTTTGAAACTGCTCTTAGGATAGTGGTGGGAAGGGAGGGGAAGAGAGCTGTGGAAGATCCTGCCTGATTCTCATACTTTAGTGTCAGCAGGATTTCCTATGATCCGGTGATCCTCCCTACTCCATGTCCCCCCTCCCTCTTTTCTGTCCACATACAAATCCATACAGAGTGTGTCCTCCCTCCAAGACCACCGCAGCTCCCAAAGGTGAGGAAATGAATCCAGTGCTGTGTTTTAGAGGTTTCCCTGATGAAGATAGCCACAGAAGACTGCCTGTGCTCTCTGCTGTTTGTTTAACCCCGTAAGTGCTGTGCTACCATGTGCATTTCATACTTGCTCTCTCAAATGTATCCTCTACTGAGCATTTCACTGTTTAAACGTAGGCAATTTCAGTTCAAATGTATTAGCTACCAGAAAGGAGGAAAGTGTGAGTAGCGGATGTGCAATAGTTACTACTAAACAGGCTTGTTGATTGTAGCTTATGTTTTTTCACGTGAGGCTGTGCAGAACAATAGCAGCTTCCTTGATGTATTTGTGGAGGAAACTGCAATAAATGTGGAAGAGTTGGCTAGTGGAATTGGAGTGTCAAAGTGCTGTTCAGAAAAAGGATTTCAATGTTATGTAGGTCAATTTTGTAAAACAGTGATTCTTACCAGGGGATATGCAGGTGAAATGACTTAGAAATCATTGCGCATACTGTAAATACTAGTCTGCAGTAGCACTGTGTTTATATGAATGTTAGATGCTCTGTTATCCTCAAAAATAAGTTAAATGGGGAGTAGTTCTCGAGACATGTGGAACGGGGCAGAGAAGTGTGATGGGATCTCAAGAATGTCAGTTCATACGAGCCTTTGGTTGTTGCTTAAATTGATCTTCACATCTTTTAGCTCATCAGTTGCCTATTTGAGTGAAATAATGGATCTGGTATAATTTCTACTACATCTAACTTGGGTTTAGTTTTGTTCTGGATCCCTGAAGTTATTTACATGAGGGGTTAAGTATCACTTTCTACTTTGTATAGAGACCTATGGTGAAGAATTGACAGAGGATATAGTGTTAGTAGAGACAGAGTTATGCTTAAAACGTATGCTTTCAGTGGTTCCTGTTGGCCCCTAATGAGGGAGTTCTCTTTTAACAGATGTATGTTCAATGTTCCTAAATAATTTCTGGTTTGTAAAGTACATAAGCAACACTGAATGAATAATTCATATTGTGCTTATGTTTTCTATATATTGGGTAGACAGCTGACTTACTCTTCACAGTGTTAAAAACAAAATGCAATTGTCAGCTGATTCCTAGAGGGCTGGGTAACTGCTTAAATTTTGTATTTGGTCTTAATAGTTCATGTTTGTTTGAAATGTGTTATTTCTGATCCCTTGAACTGTTCTACTTGATAACTTTGCAAAATCTGAGATGAGCACTTGCGTGTAACTTTAAGAGGAAATGACTGCATCTTTCCTGGAGTGCAGCAAGAGACACTGACACATTTTGCTGGTAGTTTTTGTGCTGATCCCTCTGCTGCAGTCACTGTTGGACCTCCACAGTCATCTTGTAATTTGTATTGGCATCACACTTGACCAACAAACTTAACTTTGTGGCATCCAAATTCTGCACAGTAAATGAGACAGATTAGTGTTATATTTCCACTGCTGTCACAGTTAAGAACATCTCTACCTGAAATGGGGCCTGCGCTGCTCCAGTTGTGAAGAGGCCTGGAAAGCCCCAGGAAGTTCCAGGCTGAGAGGGAACACTGCAAGGTTGTGCTCTAATTTGTTTTCCCTTTCTCTTGATTCCCTTCCTAAAAGAGTGTTTTTTTTAAAAAAAGTCCTTCCAAAATAATTTGTGTTTTTTCCTCTGTTCTTAATTTTTTGGTGTAGGTTCACTTGAGAAAATGGCTTGTCTAAGCACCTCCTGAGATAGTGTGTTCCTACCATGCTCACTTCAGTAAACATCTAATTCCTGCAGTTGCCTCAATTTTTATGTGGGAAACACCAGCCAGTGGTGACATGAGATGTAGATTCCCTAATCCCAGGGTGGTGCTGACTTTTATGTTCACAAGTTTGTTGCAGCTCCTCTGGAGAAGGACTGGTTTTCCTAGAGCTGAGAATCTCTATTCTTAATGCATGTGAGTTTGCTTAAATGATTTGAGACTGACAGATGATGATTATTTTTATTTGTGTGACAGAAACCTTCTGGGTGTCTTCAGCAGATGCTGTTGAATCTTCACTTCTTGAGGGGGAGAAACTCAGCCTGCTCATCCATCTGTCTGGGCTTCTGCCTCATTATTAAGTGCTCTCTGTATTTTAGACGAAGTGGGCACATCACTTTCATCTGAGCTGTTAGGAGGTGTGTTTTTGTGTCTTGAGCATACAACTCTTTGTGTAGGTATTTGTATACCTGATTTGTCTGACTGTCTAAGTTTAGAAAAATGGAATAACCTGGCTTCACAGCACTTAATTCCACTGAGCACGAGTACCTTGTAAAAGGTGCATTAGCAATTATTCCAAAAACCTGCTCAGTATGGGAGTACAAATTTTACTGAAAGTTGGTGAAAGTTAAGATTATCTGGAAATCCTATTGAACTGTGTGCAGAAACAAAGTATATGAGTACAGACAAATCACTTCCCCCCATGCCTTAGTTTTACTAGGTAAAAGCTGGTAGAAGTATTAATTACCTGTGGTGTACTGGAGATAAAAGCTTATTTTGCTATCTGCAAACTTTCACTGGGATTCTGATGGTAACTCTATATAGCCTAAGCAAATGCTTGAAGCTCATGAACTGCTTTCCAACATGCTTAAACCAAGGGATATCTTAAAATCACACTGATGTGACTTTGGAGACAATTTCACATCTTTGTGTAAAGAGCAAAGATGCAACAGGTCCAAGCTCTTAGGTCAGAGGTGAAACTTCTGATTGTTCTCTTTGGAGGCAGATTAAGTTGTAGTGGAAGAGAAGGAAGATGAACAGATCCCCAGGCTCTGTCCCAAATGGAGGGAGAGAGGTTTGCTGCTTTCCTGGTACACACTTAGTATTTAAATAAGAGGCTTTACTCTGAGAACTCTTCAGGAATTGTATTGAGCAATTGGCAGTTGTCCTGCTGTTATTGGTACCTTTTTAACTATGGCTAATTATAAGGCCTGTTGGTTATTTTAGATCCAAATCATCCACTTACGTTCTGTGCCTTAGATTTAATTACTAGATGTTATTCACATCAGGGACACTGATTCATCTAAAGGGGGTAATTGCCAGATTCCAGTGTATTAAAGACATTTATCTCATGCTTCACTGAGCTTCCGCTTACTGGGGCTTTTTCGTTTAATCTGGGCTTTTTTATTCCAACTTTATAAAGGTGTCATTGTGCAGTTTAGCCCTAGGCAAACTAATGAGGCCCAGAAAAACAATTTAAAAAAAAAAAATCTAATAAGTGTCATTGTTTGCTCATATTTAATACTGGTTGGTTGGGAGGAAGTGGGAGTAAAATTGCATGCAGGCAAGAATGAATGGCAGATATATTTACAAGTAATGAAGAGATCCTGTGAGGAGCTAAGTATTCATTCCTGCAGAAGTTATTGACTCAGATGCTGAGTCTGGGCTGAATAATTTTGTAACTTAAGAGGTAGAACTTTGGAAACTTAAATTCATGGTTCAAAGACTTCATCTCTGCTTGATTTCCAGTTCTGATCTGAATGTAGTGATGTTGTTTGTTAGAATTGGCTGTTCCCCCCACCCCTCACTATACAGCTGGAATTCAACCCTGAGAACAGATGGTGTTCTGCTTGTAAATTATTAGTTTAGTGTTTAAAATGTACTGCATAGCCTTATGTAGAAATTAAAAACAAACAACAAAATCACAAAACCGAACAAACTTTTGAAGACAAATAGTTGAAATAAGAAATGTCTCTTGACACTTTCCACGCATCCATCCACACACCTTCCCTGTGTCCTCTATAACTCCTACTTTTTATACAGACTTCTAACATTAGCAGCGGTTAATATCTTAACATCCAGGAGTGGTCTGCTCTGAGAAAGGAGCTCTTGAGTTCTAAATCCAATAGATGGGGCAAAATGGGAGATGCAGACACTTTTGGAAGATTCAGTTAAAGTGATTAGCCAAGGATTATTTAGCTAGTCTGTAGTAGATACTGAAGTTAAAGGCTGAAGTCCTGATGTGCTTGCCTTTGTTGTAGTAATTGTTCTCACATTTTACAACAGACTTATCTTTTCTTACTTGCCTAGGAGCACTATGAAAGGAGCAGCAACTTTACCCCTAAAAGGTAGTGAGGGAAGAAGATAAAATCTGGAACTGAATCTTTCCTGGTGTAATTTCAATCCCTGGTATAAATAAAAGTTGAAGACTTATACCAGGGATTAATTTGTTCTTCAGCGAATGCCATGTACCATGTCTTGCATGCCTGACTAGGAAAACCTAGCTACACCCAACTAGGTCCTTCAGCTTTTCTCTAGAATGTCTGCCCAGGAAGAGGCTTTTTTTCTGAAGATTTTCTTGGAAATAACCCTCTGAACCAGGTTATTTTTGAAAAACAAAGGTCCCAGCCTGAGCTGTGATACTTGGCTGACTGGATCTCCTCCTCCAATGCCCGTTGGGTCCTTGATCTGCTAGTCCCTGCTCATAACCACTTTTCCTTTATAAGTGCATCTGACGTAACTTCAGAACATCTTGTACTCTGAAGTAAGAACCATGTGAAAATCCTTAGTTTCTGTATGAAATTGAGACCTCTGATATGGAAGAACATAAGATGAGCAACTGGAATGTTGGAAGAAAAATATTTTAGCTTAAGAAGCAACTCTAGTGCTGAGGAGCTCAAATGCAGTTCCCAAAGGGAGTGAATGCAAATGATATGTAATTAGAGTGCCCAGCTCTAATTAGAGAGACATTCTGCGGCTTATGGGTGATGTGTCTGCCTTGTCTTAAGACTCTGCTGCACCCTAGGCTTTCTGCTATTGTCCAATGAACTGGTTGACAGATTTCTTGGGGTTAAAGAGATGGTTTTGGTGATGGCTTATGAATTTATGGGCTCTTCACAAGAGTAACGCTGTTAGGTGTGAAAGCATCTGGCAATGTTTAGTGGCAGCTAATGATTTCAAACACTTGCAAGGTTGTGTTAAAAGTAATTCCTGTGTACCTGTATTTAACAGTATCTTAGAGGCAAGGAACCATTTGAGGATTCAACTGCTGCTGCCTGTATGTACAAGTTAGCTGTTGAACTGCCTGCAGCTTCTCAGCCACCAGAGAGCAGCAGGGTCCTGTTGGTAAAGGTCCCCTGGGAGCTGTTTGGCTTCTGCCATCCTTGGTCTTCAGGGAATCTGGGGGGCTGTGGGCTTCGGAAGGCAGGAATAGTAGCCCAGACCAAGTGTAAAATGCATCTGGCTGTGGGAATTCATGACGCATCCAAGAAACCTCAGGCTCTGCTTAAATCACAGTTAGGATGGTGAGACAGACTTGTGAATTTAAGATGCTGTCTTTCCTAAAATTTAATTAAGTGACATATAAAAGCCCCATTTAGTTGGATGAAAGAGAAAGTGTGTAGCCCCTGTACCAAGTAGCTTGTATCTTTTGGTGCTGTTATGTGTAGCTAATTTTGATTTTTTAGGCTGTTTTTCTTCCCTTCGTGTAGACAGTATTGCATGCAGTAGTATTCCATTGCTGCCATATTGGCCCTCAGTTTAAGAAGGACTTTGAACATAAATTTGTGTCCTTGCATTTTGAAATTCACCTGTGACTGGAGATGATAGTAAGCATCTGGCAGTGATTATGAAATTTGGTAGGAGCTGTAAACAAAAAGCAGAAACAGGCAGCAGAGGGTGCATTATTAAAGTAGGCAGTGTTAAGCTTAATTTGAGAATATTTTCCTGTCTCTCAACTTGTGAGTTACAGTTTACATGTGGTAGAAATTTGCATCACACATAATGGAGATGTTAACTGGAAGTTAAAGCTCAGCAAATAGTAGTGGCACTCCCTGCCCAAACTTCATAAAGAAAAAAAGAGACAGTAAGATTGTTATGAATTATTCATCTTCAGCAAAACAGATTTTCTAGTTCACAAGCAGTTGGATTCCAATGCATGCTTCAGCTTTGATCAGGAAGGAGAAATAGAAACTAATTTTTCTATTCACCACTGAGATGGATGCTTGTTTTGTACTGCAGTTTTTCTTGTTGGTTGCAGGATGTCACCAGGAATGTGGAATTTTCAGCTCCTGTAGCTCATATAACCGCTAAGTCTCCTGGACTGTACATTTTGACTGTCGTTTGAAGATCACCATGTGACTTTTGTGCTTTCTTAAATTAAACTTACACAGTTCTAACACAGCAGGCAGCTATCTTAATCTCAATTTTATCTGCAAGGAAAATTGAGACAAAATGTGAAATGGCTTTGTCTAAAGGAAAAAAAAAAAAAAGAGAAAAGTAGGATTGTATCCCAGGAAGCCTGATATCTTGTCTCAGCAATGATCTAGCTCATACCTCATCTCCCTGGCTTTAAGGACAAATAAAGCCTTTTCAGATAGTTTTGCTTACAGAAGACTATTATGCTGGTTGCAATCCTGTGAGACTTGGTGACAGACTATTTACCGGGTAGAAAAGGTGATGTGCGGTGCAAACCCTTCCCTTTGCGATCACAGATAAATCCTCTTGGTGCTACTCAAATCTAACATGCTTGCTGGGTAAAAATCTTGGTATATAACAATAGGAATTATGATTGTTCAACATTTACTTAAACACCCAAACAGCTGAAGTAGTGTCACCTGTTTGCTTCTGTTGCTACTTTTAATATTAAAAGGCAAACAAAGGAACGAAAACTTCTTGTGGTTTATGGTCATTACTGGTGTTTGTAGCTCTGGGGATAGATGAAATAGATAGAGCACAGCCTGGGCATTGTTAGTGTAAGCTTACCCCAAAGCACTTGACTCTGACCTTGATTGAGTGCCTCTGCAGAGTTTGACCTTGCTTTCCCCAAGAGTCTCACAAGAGCATAATAATGGTAATTTGGAGGGAAAATATGGGAAGCAGACTTCTGGCAATTGTGATATAACCTGATGCTTCTAAGGTATTTCATTAAAAGATGACCATTAGACTGATGATCCTCAGCAACTGTTTGGAACGAGGTTGGTGAGAGACTCTGTGGCACTTGAAGTTGTGTGTGTATATTTAGCTTATTTACAACCTATATTAGCAGTGTAGCCTAGTGTGTTGCAGCAAAGGCATCACCAGGCTTAGCAAATGAAAATGTAGTAACAGACTGCTACTGGGAAGATGTAACTAGGAGGGTGGTGTCTGTCATGTTTGGGCAATAGCTGTAATGACTGTTCCTAAGATATACAAGATCTGCTACATTCCTTAGCGTATTGCGGAGGCATTTATCAGTTGTTTCACAGCTGTACATGCATACTTGGGTAAAACTTATGCCTTAAGGGCATATTCAGTGCATTCTGTTTATACATCACAAATGTGGCACGTACACTGTGACACTGCATGTGACAGTGCTTTGTGATCTCAATGTGTAGAACTCTTCCATACTCATTTACTGTCATCTCTACCTACTGATGTTACAGATACGGTACGCATACTGTCTTATGTGTGCTCCGTTATGCAAACAAGAAACACGGGTATGAATTTTATAGTCTGTACATATTTCGTGCATCAAACATGTTTATGGCATGTAATACACATCAACGGAGAGAGATTTGGGTCTGTATCATATGCTATGTTGAATATCTGCTGGAGGGGAAGAAATGGACTTGGCTGGCTTAATTTCCATAATAGCAAGTGCAGGATTGTAAGTGTGAATGGCAAAGCCAGCTGGAGGAGACATTTTTCAGCTGTCCATGAAGTATTTTCCAAATAGCTCTCCTTCAGACATTGTGAAGAAAACTGACAGTTGTCCTCAGGCATTTGTCTAATTGAAGGAATGGGCTCTATCAGGCTTGCTGCTGCAGGTGTGGATAGTTGAGGTGATGGACAGGAATGGTATTTATAAAGCAATTTCTATATGTGCTTATTATAAAAAGAGTTTACGGATTATAGGAGAGAACCTTTTCTGTCCTATCATTTTAGTGGCTCTTGAGAGTTCAGAACTAGTGTTGGTGGCTTCCATTTGGGCTTGTGCAGAGTAAGACTCAAGAAAATCATCTTCTAACAGGCATTTTTTCCACAGCATTTTTGTAGGACAAAAATGTTCTGCCTCTTCCTATTCTATGAAGAAAAAATGAGGGAGATGAGAGTTGTTTCGGGATTGTTTGTAGTTGTCCTAAATATAAGACAGAAAACAGAAATACTTAGACTATTCCACTTCCAACCATGCTGATGGTACAAAATAATGATCTACAGGTAACGCTATCATTTATTCTGTTTAGACTCAGTTTTAGATTCCTCTATTTCCTGTATCAGTCATGTGAACAGCATGCAAGTCATGAGCTGGGAACCGCTGCGCTTAGCCAGATACACATTTTAATTGGAGTCAGGGCATTCTAGAAAGGACAGTACAGTACTTGCTAAAGCATTTACTGTTTTTCTTTCTGAGCTAAAACAAAGGCCCAGGTGGGAAGCAGATCTACGTAACCCCTTCTTACAGGAATGGCATAGCATGTAATGTAGGAGTTTGAATTTTAAGTTTCTGGAGGAGTTCTGGTTAGGTAAAGCTGTCCTTTTCGCACAAGTAATTGGTTGCATCTTCACTGAATGAGAAGAAAAAAGATTGATTTTGTGGCAGTCTCAATCACTCCACTGTAGGGTATTCTGACAAAACTTTGCTCCTTTTTTATAATCATGTTTAGAAGGTTTTTTTTGTTTTGTCCAGGCACAGAATAGAAGCAAATACCAAAACCTTGCTGCTGTGTTTTGGCTTGACCTAGTTCTTACTAAAACACAGTTGGGTTTTTTTTTCCTCTTTTCAACTAGTAACACCTTGTACTTTGTGGTCTGTGCTTGCTTGATCAGAGGGACTCTTTATTGGTGGAAGTTTCTTCATGCTGATATTGTGCTTTTCTGCAGAATGGTCTGCTGGGTGCTGATTTTCAGTATTGGAGGAAAGGGGCTGTTTCAGCCTAAAACCAACAAGTGGTACAAATTCCAAGTGTTGTGCTGGGACTTAAGCCACTTGCCTAACTTTTGGTGGCTAAACTGAAGAGGGGAAAGAGTTAAGTTCTTACTTAAGCAAAATGTTTGGAAGCTTTTTTTTAGAGGGTGTTTACACTGCAATATCCAGGTGAATATGTACATGTAAACCTGGGAGAACACTTACCCTGCTTAGCTGTATGTGTTCACCCCTGCTTTCAGCTGAGAGTCTAACTTTTGTTGCTTCTGTATTGGCTGAGTTGCTCACAAATGCTACAAGGCCTAATTACTGCCATGCTGAACACTTGTTAGGGTGGGATTTGGATTCTAGCTCTCTGGTGCTTCTTGCATGTGGTTTAGCAGAAGGCAGCAAGGATTTATTTTAATGGTAATTTTGCTGCTCTTGGGGCAAATAAAATTTAGGCATATTCAAATAATTTTTTTCATGAAAAAACTTGAGTTTGTCACACCTGTGAGGACAGTGGGGTTTATCTTTCCAAATAGTTGAGTGAAGTTTTTCAATGTGCTTGGGGTCCGTGAGCTGGTGTGCATGTTTCTGTGTGCATTTCTGGGTTAAATACAGCAAACTTGACTGACCTGAGCTAGTGAAGCAGGTATTTTAGCTGGCTAGGGAAGAATGTACTGTACAGAGACCTTTTGTACTTACAGACTTGTTCTCCTGTGGTTAATGGTGTGTGCTGTGAGCAGTGACCTGTTAGATAAGTGCTGTACAGGTACAGGAATTTCAAGGAATTGGGACAGAGTCCCCTTGCTTCCTTCATATAGATGTATGTAGTGCAAACTAAATGCCAAGCTCCTATGGAAATCCATTCTAACAGGTTGCCTTGTGTTTCGTGAGGGACAGAATTTAATTGATCTACCCTAGAATCTCTCCATCAGATTTATGACAAGAAATGAGTTTCCCTTTTGGATGCTCAAGTGAGAGGTCTTGACAGTGCCAAATAATTCACTCCAGTTCCAAATTGCAAAGAAAACTCTAACTGAGAAAAAGGCCCTGGAACCTTTGCCCTGTTACCATCTTCTGATGGATTATTATTGCGAAGTCATGACACTGATTTGTTTTGCTTGCTATATTTGGCTCAACTGTCTCCTTTAATTTGGAGGAAGAGCACTACCTAAAGATATTAACTGTGAAAGTATTGTCCTAATGCTGAAAAAGTGTTATGTGCTGTGCTATTTGACTCCCATTTGACAATTTCTGGAATTCTGGATGATATCTGGAGAATCTAGGGTATGCTACTGTATATGAGGCCAAAAATTAAATGTCTAGTTCTGTGTGGTACTCTGTTAGTAAGAATTCAGATTGAAGTCTTTAATGGTTATTGCTGACATGAGAATTACTACTTTTGGAAGGGAAGGCACAAATAGATACAGCTAAACCGCTAAGCGGAAAGCCCTGTTGGAATCGACCTTTTCAGCCTCTTCAAGTGTTGTTAAATGGCCAGCAACTAATATGTAATACAACATATATTCCATGAGTTGTTTGTTTCCGGTAGGAAAAACTGGATAGAATGCGGCTTAAGCCTATTGTAACCCCTTTCTGTCCCATGTTACTACCCATGTTATTGTTGATTGATGACAATGTTGTGATCCTGGTAGGAGTTCAGAGTTACTACTAGTTTTTGGATGAGGTAACCTTAGCACATATGTGGGCTGTGCTTTGCACTGTGAGTACAAGTGTGTGTACACCTGTATTTTAATTAAGAGGCCAGTTGTTATTGACCAAAATGATAGACATGCTAAAGTCATGTGCAGTTTATGCAATTTATCCAAAGGCTGCCTTCTCACTGACTGGAGACTTGATGGAAAGCACTTCTATTATTTTTGACCAAACTATAATGAAAACTGTTCTGTTCTTCAGTCAGGTGCCATGGAAGGGACATCCTGAGTCCTCTGGTGAAAAATGCACTTCTGTTCCTGCACAGCATGGTTTTTGGGAGATGAAGGGAGGAGGCACTGAAACAGTGTTTAACCCAAGTAATCAGGATTTGTGGTCATTAAACAATGTGCAAGACTGCTTTAACTGGACTGCTTGTGGAAGAGATTGTGGCAAGTTCTGAGTAAATGTTGTACTGAACAGGGAAGAATTGGGGAACGCGTGGGCCACAGGAGTGCTTCCATCTTGCTTTGTAATATGCTGAGGTATCCAGCCTCTTGCTGGTATTTCTCACTCTGCAGCCTGTGAAATTTGTGTCATCTGTCTTGTAACATAGTCCTTGGGTTTCAGAGAACAACACATGCAGGTATCCGGTATCACATATCCAAAATAAATTTGACTGTGTATGTTCAAATGATAGCAACTGCTGGTTGGTAGTGTGTGATTTAAAGGGACAGATCTGTAGGGCACTAAAGTAAGAATGCTTAGCCATTACATGCTCCTTGCGTGTATCCACAAGTTGGCATATGTCAAATAGTTAATAGGCTTCATTCTAATTTAATGTGCAAAGAGGACAGGACGGCTGAAGTCCTAGTGCAAGGAAGTGTCCCAGTTCCAAAGACAACATGACTATTCTTGCAGAAAACTGTTGGAATGCAAAAATAAATGCAGATAAGTATTTTTCATTTAAACTCAACTTTCACAGAAAAAAGAAACACAGAAGTTTTGGAATTTGAAAATCAAGAGTTTTGACCTAGCAGGGGTTGCTCTGTTGTAGGCATGGCAGGTTTCTCATGCAGAAGGTGCTGCTAAACCTGCTGTTGAACTGTGTGACAAGGGGAGTTGGAATGGTAAGCTATGGCTTGAATTTTTCCAAGTCTGTAAGTGCAATAGTCTCCCTGCCTGACCTGACAGCTTCTGTAGCCAGGTATTGTGCATCTGAGTGACTCGGTTAATCTTCTAAGTTATATGTATTTCCTGTAGTTAAAAATAACTGGGCTTAATAGATAAATTAATAGATAAGTAAAAACAGTGTACTTCCAGCGCTGTTTCCTACTCTGTAATCATCTACCAGGGATGACATTTTGCTGTCCCTTAAACACATGGGAAAGCTATTATGGAAAGGACTGCTGAAGAATCTGGGCTGGTGTTAGTTCATGTTCTTCATTCAGGGAAGGGATTCTTAGTTTTTTGGAGGTCTTTTCTTTCCTCTCTGCTTAATTCTTAAGTCCTCTTCTGAGGCCGCTGGAAACCCCAGAATGTTTGAGTAGCAGATAGGCAGAGCAGGTTGTTGATCAATCTGAAGCATTGACAACCATTTGCTTTTCTAATGAATCTGTCATTAGGTGGATCATTAAACTACAGGAGTAAAGTAAACTGTAAACTACAGTTTAATCCTCATTAAACAAGGATCTAGCAACACACAGGCTGTTATGAAAGCAGTTAAATTGTGCAGTTGTGATTTGTACAGAAATAGTGCTTGATCGTGGCTGGTATTTTGCACTTTGTGGGTCGGGTATTTGAGCTGTGTCTCTTACTACATAGCTTCTCTTTTTTCTAGGAGCATGAGACAGGTGGGCAGCATCCTTTCTCCAAAATAAAAATGCACTGAGAATGTTGGAGTGCAAATAAGTGTTGCTTACTAATCAGTGAAGTACTTGGAATTAAAGGGATAGTCCCTATCCGTGTGTACCCTGTCCTAAGTGTAAGGATTCTCATGGCACAGCCTGAGAGAATTATTTTCAGTTTTGCGGCTGTGAAGGGAGTGGGAAAGGATGCCCTGTATTGCTGAACTGAATTCCACTAGTGTTTGAGGCTGAGGGTGAAGAAATTGTACTGGCACAGCCATAGCAACAAAAAGCATACTGGTGAAAGGGCCAGTTTTTCCTTGCCAAAGAAGGTCATTATGAAATGCTACTATTGCCTAGAGCAATGTAGTATGTGTCTCTTAATTGGATAATGTCTGTGGTGCTTTTGAGGGTTTGCAGTGTCCACTGTGCAATTTATTACTTAAAGCATGCACAAGTGCAAACTCTGACCCTTATTTGCACTTGTGCAATTAAGTGAGAATCTTGTGTAGTTGATAAAAGGTTCCACAGGACATCAAGCTCATTAATAAATGGAGCAAAACTTCTCTGAACTCCAAAGGGTTACTAATTCCTTCCCCCAAAGTTGCACATACTCCCTCTTGGTTAAAATTTAGGAATGATACTGTGGGGTTTTGATTGCCAGATGCCATGGGAAGAAGATGAAAGTTAGCCTTTTGTGTCTTGGACTTGAAAAAAAAAACCTGCTTTATATGACTTTTTTTAAGTAGGTGTTTGCAGAAGGCATTCTGATTCTGTGGGTGCACCTGATGCATAGATACCAATGAGACAGGAGCTCCAGAATTTGATTTGAAGACTTGTTCAAGATGTTAATTTACAGGATGAGCAGAGCAAAAAGGGCAGTACAACAAAGTAGAATATAGTAACTGAGGATTTAAAAACCATATTATTGAAGTCTTGTTTCCTTCCCCCTTGTTCCTGCAGTTATAAATATTCCTCTTTTGACATGTTTAGTTATCTGTATCCTAGGTGGCAGGTTTTGATGTTCAAAGTTCTTGTGAAGTTTATTTTTAAACAAAGCTGAGGCAGTCCATGCAAGAAAACTATTTTGATTTAGGTTAACAAATTGAACAATGAAAACTAAAGCTGTGTCAGGCTGATTTTTAGAGATTTTTTTTCTGACAGTACACTTAAAATTCCATAGCTGAATAGCAGTCACTCCCTTAAAGAATGTAAGCTCTATGTCACTTTTCCACCTGAAAATACAGCTTTGTTCAGGAGCATTCAGTGAAACTCAGGGGATCTTGATGGAGAATGTGTCACACTGTTTCCCCTGATTTAGTTTCATTACCAGAATTTTGCAAGGCCTGTCCTGAGGCTGCTAATCCTCCCAGTGCTTGATCCTTTTTAGAGCTTCCTTAGTGTATTAAATGCCTAGGAATCTTCTAGGTAGTAGGTGTCTTTCTCCTGGTCTAAAATCTGTTCTGCATGTCTAATTGTCTTTATGTGGTGTCTTTGTTGGTTCCTGGACCTGAGACCATCCATCATCCACTGTCATTTTGGAAGCAGCATTGCCCTCCAAGAAACTCTTTTATCAGCTTTCACTCATGTGAATCTGAGCCAAAAATCCAAACAGCCTCCCAGTTCTGGTGCCATTTGCTGCTACTGCCTTTTTAGCTATCCCTCAGTCCATCTCCTTCTCTGTGTGCTGTCAACAGGGCCATAAAAAAACCTAGTTGTGAAAGAAGGCTGAAAGTCCAAGTTTGCTTGCAGTTTCCCTGGGCTGTCTGAGCAGGAGGTGGGACAACGGGACAGCTTGTCCAATTGGCTTCTACAGCAGGCTATTATCCCTTCTCACCCTCTTTCATTCAGTTGATTTGCAGCAGCAGTGTATTTGGTAATATAAACCCTGTCTCTTGGGATTAAGGGTGCAGTTATGCTTGCAACAGCTGCCTGCGTATGTCTTACCCGCTACAGAAAAAGAACATGCTGCTCCTCCTACTTTCTCCTGATTTTATCTGGTATTGTTGCTTCCTTCCCTCTCTTTCTCTTTCTGACCCCCTCGCAGCTCCACGCCGCTCCACTCCATACTTGCTTCGTCTCTTGAGAAGACCACAGCCGAGTTTCGTAGCACAGCCCCAGGAGACTTTTTCTTTCCTGAACCAACATTAGGCAAAGAGGACAGAAGGCAAAAGGGGGTTTGTGTGGAAGCCAAAAGTGAGCCAAGCTGTTCCTGGCAACCCTTGTCTTGATGCTAAACCTACTGCTTTGAGAGAGACCAGGCAGGGGAGGGATCTTGTTTTGTAGAGAGGAGGAGGAAAGAAACTTGAAACTGGCTTCCTTTGTGGCATGTCTGTGTCCTGAACATCTCCTCCCTACCCCACTGTTTGTTAAATGAAAGCACGTGAAGAACACGAGGTTTCCTTCTTGAGAGGGAGGGCAGTACTGAACTGAGGGAGGAGGAAGGCAAGCTGTGGTTTTGTGGTGTCATTTACACAGAGATCAGAGCCTAGTGTGCCTGGGGGTGGGAGCAGAAAGAGAAAGGGCATCTGATGCCAGCTGCCAATATGACAGAAACCCTGCAGCTCCCAGCACTGCAAGTCCCAGAGCAGCAGGTGGTGGAGGGTGACCGTGCCTGGTCCAGTTCGTCCACCCCAACCCTGCGCAGGAAGCGCTTCAAGATGAGGCGGATGAAGAATGTGCAGGAGCAGAGCCTGGAGGCCAGCAAGTATCGGGATTCTCCTTCCTCCAGCAAGGAATACCTGCAGCTCCCATCTATTGAAATCACCCCCTCCAGTGATGAGGATACTCCATGGTCCAACTGCTCCACACCTAGTGCCTCCCCACGGCGCAAGCGCTTCCTCCTACGGAAGTGGCTGCGTGTGAGAGAGAAGAAGGAATACAGTGAGAGCAGGTATGTTTTTGGCCACTTTGCCTTCTCTGCTTCCAAGAATAGCCTGTCCACAATCGGTAGGTAGGGTCTGTTGTTCCCCAAGAAATCTTGGCGTGCTTCTCCCAGGGACTTTGTCCTCACCCGTTGGCTGGAAGGAGTGACGTGGTTGGATTTGCTGGTGCCAGACCAAATGGCCTAATCCTTGTGTGCAAACAGCAGGCATGTTAGAAACAGCAGTGCTAGGATCTGCCCTTGCTCATGGGCCTCTGCATACCTTCTACAGGTAATATGGAGCCAGTGAAAAGAACTTGCTTCTAAGTGGGGGGGGCTGTCCTGAAAGAATGGGTTATAAGACTTCATTAAGATGTCCTGAAGAGACCCTTGACAGAGAGAGGAGGGGATCTCTCTGCTGGGATTACCAGGGCAGGGAGTTAACGATACCAAACCTTTGTCAGTGTTTCTTTGGGTGATATTCATTGTTACTGCTGAGACTTGCTTCAAAATCCTTTGTTTAGTTGCTGACACTGGGAGAGTGTGAGGACAAGAGAGAAACAAAGCAGCCTTGTGGCTATGAGGTGGGTCTGCATGTCAAGATGTCTGAGTTCAGTTCCTGGCTGCTCTCCAGACTTGAAAGTCACTCAGTCCTTTGGCTCAAAATAATTCAAAGACCTCCAAGAGCTTGTCAACACAGGAAAATTAATGCTCAGGGAGCTATTGTGTGGCCATACCATGAAAAACCTATGTGTTAGGTAACCCTCTGCAGGTGCAATCAGGGTCTACAACGTGCAGTATAGTTTAATCTGCAGAGTGGAACGATGTACCTCTCCTGAAGGCCCAAAATACACAAAACACTTTAAAGGCTTCTCTGAAAAATTAGTGCATTATCCTTATTGTGTGCACTGATTTTTCTTTTGGTGCTTTGCAACTCCCATGCAGCGTGTGTGTGGGTTTATGCCTGAATCTATTGCGCTTCCATAAAAGAAACAACTTGTCTCTTACTGTTTCTGTGCCCAATGTACTAGGTTGTTTTTCTTCTACTAATATCCACTCTGATTTTGTGGTAAGTCTTTTTATGTGAGGTCCTTTTAACAAGGTCAGTCTGTCACTTTATTAAGTTTTGGGGAAGTTACATCAATAAATGCATGCCATCAAGGATTTGATAATACCTCTTTTAAAAAGTTGTCACTGAAGAACATATCTTGGTTGAGGGAATATTACTGATTTTTACTTAGCTGTGGCGATATAAGTAGTGATTCAGGTATAGCATAGAAAACGGGAAGGATAATGAATAGGGCATATGCTAAAGTGTCAGAATCACAAAGTTCAGGTATGAAGTTCAGAGAGGATGGCTTTTCAGCTAAAGGATTTAATCTGGGCTTATTGATGGTGAATGTGTTTGAGACGGCGACCAAGACACATGTGTCTTGGTGTGAATGCATAAGAAAACTTAGTTCATTCACATATACCTGTGATCTCCATGGCTATGCTGACAGCTGTTTGCTTATTCATCACAAAGACATTTCTGCCTTAACCCTGGTTGTGTTTTTTGAAGCAGTGACTGGAAAAAACCTGAAGTGGTTGATGGATTAGGTGGCATTAGCATACCAAAGCCAGTGGTATGGCACCTCCTTTCTTCGTATGTTGCAGACCACAAATCTACCCCTTTTGCAATGGGAAACGCAATGTTTTCAAATGGAACTTTTTCGCTTTCTAGTCGGGGGGGGGGGGCGGGCGGGGAACACCACAAAAATTCGCTGATCACTTTGTGCTGAGCCTCTTGGGCTTGCAGAATGCAAAGATGATCATTGGGCATTCAAAACTCAGCAGGCAGGAAACAACACGGAGAAAGCAGAATCTGTGGGGAGTTAGTCACAGAAAGAGTGATGAACCCTAAAGGATTGTGCAGCGGTAATTTGAAAGAGACTAGCAGCTAGCACTGTGGGGTAAACCTTACTATGCTCCAAGGCTGTTGCGTGTGAAACATTGTTGTAAAATAGAGCAGGAAGCTGGCTTTCTGTAAAGCAGGGAGATACTGCCTGTCTACCCTCCCCTACTTTAGAGTTGCTCGTCTAAAGCACTGGCTCTTTCTTGCTGCTGTTTTATGGTGTTGCTGTTTGTAACAGATGCTAGTAATGTCATTTACTGTACTATAATTTGTTGAAGGGCAACAGGGACTACTGCACTAGAGTAAAGGCTGAAGCATTTCATCTGGTGGTTTTTCCACCAAGCCCTGTCTCAGGGTTGAGCCACAGTGATGATGCTTGAACTGTCCAGATGGTTAATTGTAATGCTATTGTAACAGGGATTCCCAGTGTGGCCAGCGTGCCGCACATCTGCTACGAGCACAGGTACACTAAGTGCTAAAGATCCCAGACTTCCTCTGGTAAATGGGGCAGCAGTCAGCATGTGGTTCCCACCAGAGAAATCAATGCAGTTTGCTTCCAGTCACTGCCTCTTTCTAGTTAAATTGTTGTCAAGCAGTTTGAAATTTTTGAGTAACTTTACCCCCATTATGTGGCCAGGTATCTTCCTGTTTGTATGGCAAGGTTTTTCCCAGGAAAGCTGGTAGTTGGGAGTAAACTGTGCACCAGCTGACTTACTCCAGTGATGCATGTGTTGCTCACATGCCCCTGAGCAAGAGCAATAGCTCTGTGACCATTAGCATACAGTAAGCATCCAAGTGAATAAACAACTGCTTTTAGGACTTGAAATGCTGTCTGTAGTGCTCCCAGTCTGATGAAGGCTGGCTGCTTTTTTCATCGGGGAAACTCCAGACTATAAAATGTCTATATTGCTGGTTAAACAGCCTGGATAATTTTAAGGTTTGTTTACCTGCTGGTTCTCTAAAAGCTGTTAGGTGGCTGATAGTGAGACTGATTTCTTTTTTTTCATTAAACAGCAGAGTCAGCATGTAAGAGCCTTGATTGCCTATGAAACAGTTTTGTTCAAGGTGAAAGAGCAGGAAGAAGCCATTTCTCAGGCTACAGTTCCCTGTAACTTGTCCTTGTACAAAAGCACGATGATCCAAACTACAAGTTTGGTGCTCTGGAGGCCTTTACAGATCCTAGAATCATGCAGTAGTTTGGGTTGGAAGGGCCCTTAAAGACCATCTGGTTCCAACCCCCCTGCCATGGGCAGGGACACCCTCCACTAGCCCAGGTTGCCCAAAGCCCCATCCAACCTGGCCTTGAACACTGCCAGGGAGCCAGGGGCAGCCACAGCTTCTCTGGGCAACCTGTGCCAGGGCCTCAGCACCCTCACAGGGAAGGATTTCTGCCTCAGATCCCATCTCCATCTCCCCTCCTGCAGCTTAAGGTCATTACCCCTTGTCCTGTCACTCCCTGCCCTTGTAAACAGGCCCTCTCCGGCTTTCAAAAATGATAGAGGATGATTTTTATAACCCATGCAGACAGCTTCTTACTTATACTCCTCATCCATCATTTGCTACCCAGGTAATGATAGCAGTTACTTATGTGCATACAGCTTTAAAGTATGAACCCTGCACACAAATGCACAGACTTTTTTTTTATTAAGGCATGATGATGTTTCTTTTTTCACAGGCTGGTAGATGCAATCTGTTAGCATTTTGCTATGTGTGTAATGAACATGTATTATTGATGTGGGGATGTGAGAGTGTATCTGCTTTAATTTATTATTTACTACTTAAAGCCACCCTTGCTAGTAATCTCTGGAACTGCATATGATTTTTGGTGTGTAAGGCTACCTGAGAGGGTAGATCACTTGGGCTTAAAGGACTGCTCTCCTTCAGTACTAGAATGAGATCCCGTGCTTCCACCTGTCCGTTGGCTGAAGCCGAGCGTATATAGGTGGGCCCCCGCACTGTCATTGCCTGACGTAGGCTCCTGAACGAATGCTCAACAACAGTGCACACCTAATAGTTACGTATGGTAAATCTTTCGTTCTTGATCGTACTAGTGGTAATGTGAATGTGCTCCCCTACTGTGGGAAGAAATAAGCCAGAATGCGAAGGATGGTGAAAGGTTTGAGTCATCTTTTCACTTGTTATTCCTTGTTGAATGTGCTCTTACAGGTAGTCCTGGACGCTGTTGTGCTGATGCCTGTAGTCCCTTCCCAGAGCTCCCTTTCCTTTAAGCTCTCCAAGATCACCTGGTTTGTCTTCTGTTAACACTTATCCAAAAGATAAATTTGGTCAATCACAACATCCAGACTAGTTAATGAAATGCGAAATGCTGGTGCTCCAAAGAATGTTAAAACTTGTGGATTTTTTTGGATCGGGGTGGGGGGAATAGATTGTGCCGTGGATCTTGATATTTCCAAAGATGAGTGTACTCAGTTTGGTCTTCTGCTGGAAACTCTGACACTGAAGTAGTGAACGACAGGTTCAGCTAAAGGGAAAGGCTTGCTTATGTCCTAAAATGCCTCTGACATAAGATGCTAAAAATGAAGTGTATTATTAGAAGCATTGCATCTCATCTTATCTTAGAAAAGTGTATGTGGAGGACGTGGAGGTTTCTTGAGCTGTCTGACACCCAACCACAGAGGTTTTCCAGATGAAATCTTCATAGCTTATCTGATAGTAGGAAACAAGGTACTCTGTGGCTGCTACCATTCACATTCTGTGACAGAAAGAGGTAAGATACCTATTTTTTCCTTAAGAAAAAAACAAAATCACTTGTGAAGTCTTTGTCACCCTAGTTGAGGTATCAGTTAACGGTAAACTGCTGATTTATTCCATCTTGTGCTAAAAATATTACTTACAAATAAATGTTTTACATATTTTGAATTTTCTTATAAAAAAAAAAAGAATCTTTAATTTCAAGTAGTTCATAATGCTTTTGCTTTCCTTAACAAAATTGAAATTCACTCTGAATGTTTCTGGGAATAAATTAATGCTTCGTTCACTTTTTTCTTCCTTCCATGCCTAGGAAGAATATTGTGTTTTCTAGAGGAAAAAGCTCTCATGAAAGCCTGAGATAATGTGACTTTCTCTCCTAAGTAACTACTAAATGTGTGTGTGGGGGAAAAAACCTCAAAGCTACAAGAGTAAAGGCTATAGAGCCTGTCTTTATGGAAAAGCAATCCAAGATGACTCCTCTCAGTAGATAATATTAGTGACAGTATTTACTAACGTGGAAAAAGTACTCGATGAAGCGAAAACTGTTAAAGCTCTATGCTGCTTGTGATTAGAGGGGACTAGAAAGGCTTGGTGGACTAAGGTTTTGTTCATTTCATGCCATACAATTCCAAGAAGCTGCAAAATGAGTAATTCTGTACATTTTGTAGTTCTTGGTTTCTCTGGCTTTCATGAACTTCCATGTTTCAGTTTTTAGGTCAGGAGAGGAAGTAGAGCTTCTCCTTTATTAGAAATGCAGCAAGCTGCTGAAGGAAGTGACCAGTGTACTGGGATTGTCAGTGCATTTTTGCTTTTTCAAGTTTTGATAAAATTCTCGTTGAAATCTCATTTGTGTGAAGAACTGGCAGCTCCACAGGGATTTCATAATGGAAGAAGCAAATGGATTGCATTTTTTTTGTTGTCCTTGTAGCTGGAGTTAGTTAATTGATTTGTCCTCCTGAAAACCTCAATGTGGTGTGTTTTGAAGTGTAGAGGTGTGTTGGCAGAAATTTTGTTATGCTTTTTAATAATATCCCAAGTTTTTTGAATATGTGTCTCTCCTCGTTAATCTCTCAAACTATATTTAGAACTTCAATTTTTGGAGAAAATTGAAGCAATGTGATGTGTGAATATTCTATGGGTTGAATTTGGGACTTGAATACCTAGTTGGGTGTTTAGCTGGTATCTGTACTCTCTTGCATCTTCAAAGCAAAAATGGGAAAATTTTTTGGTGTGTTTTTACCCCATAGATCTCTGTAGTAAGCAGCCCTTCTCTGCTTTTGGTAGGTTTGGAAAGTCCTTAATCACAAACTTCCATTTATGTGGTACGTCCTCTAATCTGAAATGTGAGAGTGCATGAATGATGGCTTAGTAGCAACTCTCCTACTAATGTAATCTTTTTCCTTTTTGAACCTGCAAGTTCAAATGAGACCTAATTTGTCCTTTCAGTGAACTGAATTTTTTAAATTGATGCAGGCATATCTCTTATGAAGAGTACTGATGTACTGCTTGCTGTTACTACAGGTTTTTGTCATTTGTTTATGGTAATATGTGCCAAGTAACTGTGAATCCCATCAGCTCTATTTTTTTTGGCTGAATCTTACTGCCTTTTTGCAATGGCTTGTGGTTTTCTTTTTAAATATTTGCCTTTCGTGATTTGTGTGGTTTAGGATGACCAGTCACACAGGAGTATCAACATTGACCAATTTACAAAAACCTGGAACTTGAATGCTGTTGATCTTATCTAGTCAGTAAATATTACCCTTGGACCATCTGAATTTCATATGTCACACAGCATGGTGCCTGTCAATGCTATTTAACAAATAATTGTGTTCATTACCATGGTTGCTTTACACTGGGTTGTGTTTTGAAATTTAAGATGTCTGTTCATTGTGGAAGATGTTGATGAAAGTGAAGGTTGATGTTGATGTTTCCATTTGTGAAATGAACACAGTGAGAAGAGAAAACTTGCTCATCCTGCCCCTTGCAACCCTTTCCAGCAAGGAGAGCAGAGGCCTCTCCTGCAGGTTCAGTCAGATTCTGGCCCTTCAACTCTGAACGTGACTGCAAAGGTCACAATTTGTATTAATTATGATGATGGTCTGTATGATAGATGCAACTGTCCCTTACCTTTTGATCATTACTAATGGGTTTAGAATGTAAACATTGCTTTATATCCCTCCATTTATGAAACTGAGTTATGAAAAAGATAGGAAGTTCTGGAGTAGATAGTGCCCCGTTAGTTCTTGGGAATGCTGGCGATACGTTAGGCTCCAGGTAGTGTGTGCTCTAAGTTTAGGCTAAAGGCACTTGAAACTTCCCTGTCAAGCTCTGCCTTCCACTTGTTGCACTGACTTGCTGCATGCGCTTGAGTACAAATATGCTTCTGCATAGCCCCATTTCCACTTCAGTCAGATGTGCACAGAAACAGGGTGCTTGCCACCTATTTATTTGAGGAAACTCCTTCAGAGTCAGGCCTTAGATGGAGCAGGGTTGTGTGAACTGAAACGGTGCTGTGATCCTTAGAAATGTTGTGGTACCTGCCTCCCATAGGGCTCGGTATCAGTCCAGCAATTACAGTTCGCTGAATGTGAATATTCCTTAACTTTATTAAAAAAGCCTGATGTTAGCTTGCTGCCTTCAGCGTTAAGGATGTGTTTCCTCTGACAACTTTACGCTTGTATGCTGAGAGTGGGAAAGCTGTATCACCGAAGGTGCTTTTGGCTTTTAATTCACAGCCGAAAGCTTCGGGTCTATCAACGGGCAGCCCTTTGCGGTGGAGACTGTTACCCCTTGGAACTTCGGTTGGTGATTTCAGATTCGTGTCCCTTATCCTCCTCTCTCCTGCACCTGACAGTTCCTTGACACTTGTAATGGCAGTATCCTTTATGTAACCATAGTAACACAGTGCTTTTTTTTTTCATGGCAGGAATTGAATTTGCCAAGGACAATGCGGTGCTGTTAGGCAGCTGGGACTGGGAGCTCTATTTCTGCTGTTTCATGAGAAATATGAAGGGGGGGCTGCATTTGGGGAAGGATGAGCAGAGGAGGAGAGTGAAATCGAAAGATAAAATGGTTGTTTTGTCTTTAAGCTTGTAAAGCCCCCTGTGGGAAAACACTCAGAGGGACTTTTTTCTGACACACCTGAGGCTTGAAGTTCAATCTGGTTTTGTTATCTTGTGTTTGCTAAGGAAAGATGAGCAAGAACACTTATTAGGAGAGTTTCCAAATGAAGGCTGCACATCATGGAATTCGCTCTAAAATACTCCATTTTCATTATAAATCTCTTAGACCTAATTAAAGGTTTTGGCTTAAAATAATGTGAATTTTGACAATATAAAAATACCATTTAAAAGGCACAATGTATTTAATTTCTTTGCTAGCTTGGAAGTAACCATCACTCACACCAGATACTGGTTCTGCTATACTTTTTCTGGTGGGAGTTCTTCAGGCATCCTAATTATTTTCTAATATATTTTAAGGCAGGTACATTCAAGTCTCTGCTTGCAGCTGTGAGGATGAAAAGAACCCTTTAGTTGGTCAAATAGCCAAAAAGCTTTGTAAATTTTAACAAAACCTTGATGCAAGTTCACTGCTCTTTTGATTACAACCTGCGTATCTTTTCATTCTCAAATCTATGATGAAAATATTAATGTATTGTGAGATTTCATAAATAGTAGCTTTTAGTTCCAAAACCAGTGGTCACAGTTGCTGAAAGCAATTAAAGAATATATGTATACCTGATTGTCAATTGTCTATAATTCTTTTTAAAATGCTTAATACTGAACCCAAAGCCTTATGAATGCAGGGATTAATTAAGCAAAATGAATACAAAATATTCGTCTGGGTTCAGACCTGAAAATTTCACTAATAGCTATGTATAGCAATAGCTTTCTGAAAGCCACAGATTTTTATGAATAATTCTCCAAACTCATTAACTGATTTTATCTTCTAGGATACAGCCATTTCTTTCCCGTTTCTTTGCCTTATTCATCCATCACTGTTGAAAAAATTGCCTCTGAATAAAAATTTGTCAAACACACCTGCAGATATAAAACTGTGGTGGACTTCTATAGCCTCCAGACAGGGGTGATAAATCCCAGAGGGCTCCTAGTGTGCAGATATTGACCTGAGCATCTGAACTTTGTGGAATTTGGACAAATATCTAGAAGACCTGCTTAGCTTTAAAAGCCCATTCATGCCTAAAATGATATCTTGGCTCTGGCTTATTCAGAGACTGAAATGTCAGAATAAATTGAGGCTTATTAAAAGAAAAAAGGCAGGAGGATAAGAATAGTACAAAATCTAGTTTATAGCTCGTAACTTCCCAAGACCAAGTGTAATAGAAATCTTTAAATATTTAAGACATAAAAGCAAGTTTTGCACTTTTTTTAGTACCTGCAGTTGGTTCATACTCACTTCTGGCAAGATTTGGTAAAGATGGTTCTCTTGTGTAACTGTCTCCTGAGTGTTCATCTAAGCATATGTGCATGTACATGGGTCATGAAGTGAGTAAAAGCTATTTAATAATTGTAACAAATTACAGGTGGCAAAAAAGAAAGGTACCAGAGCAAGCATTCTTAGGAATGTATTTCTTCTGTAAAACTGTGGTGGTTGGGTCTTCTGATGTGGTAGAAAGTTAAACTGGCAACTGAGGCAATACTGTTAAGGAAATAAGAAATAGAACATTGAGTACAAATTTGGTTTTGAAGGTGTTTGAGGATCAGTTTTCCTCTATACACCTATCAAGATACACTGTTGTTGAAACAATATAGAGCTTCTTCCACTGCAAAATCAAGTAATGTTCTTCAGTATACAGAAGCCTTGCAACTAGTGCAAAATAGATTTGTTTTTTTAATCTCCAGATTTGAACAAAGTGTGTGGGGGTGTGTGTGATTAGAACACCTGTTTTTCAGTCAGTAGAAAAATGTTTCTTTTGTACTTTGGCTACCTGGGCAAATTGTTTGGGAGCAGTGAGGTGGAAGAGTGGTGGAATTGTAGACTCTTCAAAGATTTAATTGTTAAAAGGCATGGTCAATCTGTATTTAAAACTCTTCATCAGTTTCTAAAGTAACAAGTAATGTCAGGAGTCTGTATGTTTGCATGAGAATTGAGGAAAAACCACAGGGTATAAGCCTTGAAGAACTGTTTAGTGTCTTTGAAATTCTAAGAGAGAAAGGGGCACACCAAGCCCATGTACCCAAAGATTTAAGCCTTGTCCAAATTCAAGTTTGTCATTGCTGAGCTTTGGAATGACATAAGCTTGTTTTCCTGACTCCCTGAGATTTTGAACCAGCTTTTGTCCTTCTCTGTAGATACAAAGCTTCCCTCATATTACTTTTCAGTGCAAATCATACCTTTCTTACCTCCTTATATTATCTTCAGTATAGCAGTTACTTGTTACACCATCCCAAATGAACACTGCTGTCTTAAGAGCAGGCCAACTTAAAATGGACTGAAAAGCATAACCATAGACTGGTTTGGGTGGGCAGGGACCTCCCAGCCCATCCAGTCCCACCCCTGCCATGGGCAGGGACACCTTCCACTAGCCCAGGTTGCCCAAAGCCCCATCCAACCTGGCCTTGAACACTGCCAGGGAGCCAGGGGCAGCCACAGCTTCTCTGGGCAACCTGTGCCAGGGCCTCAGCACCCTCATGGGGAAGAAGTTCTTCCTAATATCTAATCTAAATTGACCCACCTTCAGCTTTAAACCCATTCCCCTTGTCCTGTCACTCCCTGCCCTTGTAAACAGTCCCCCTCCAGCTTTCTTGTAGGTCTGCTCTAGGGACTGGAAGGCTGCTATAATAAAGCAACAGGATCGGCATTTCAACTGCTCTGTACGTTTTTAGGGAACTTAACAGCTGCACTGTCTAATATTCAGAATGTTGAAATTATTTTTCTCTGTGTGAAAAGATCACAAACTTTTGTGAGGCTTCAATGCAAAACACTGTAGTGAAACAGCTCATGTTAGACAGCATCAAATAGACAAGTGGGTAAAAACTAGTTTCTCTCTCCTGGTGTGAGTTTGTTTCATTGCTTGTAACGTTGTGTTCACTAGTGACAAGGGGGTAAGGTGGTGTGTTGCAGTGTGTTGCAATATCTGGATTTCATTAAATTTTAAACCTTCATTTGGAGGACTTTCTGAACAAGAAATTTAATGATTTGTTGGGTGAGCGTGGAAAGGTCTAAGGTTTGTCTTGTATAGCTGTTCAAAAGTAAACTTTCAGGTGGGACTGCCAGCATTGCAGATTCTATTGTTGGGCTGAGAGATATTGGGAATTCTCCTTTGGTAAGTTTTGTTATATCTGCTTGATTTGAATTGAAATGGCAAAGTTTTTTGTGGGACGGTTATTTATGAAGAAACAAGTAGTTATGAGAAAGCATGGCAGGGACTATTTCTATATCAAAAGGGTGATAATTCCTTTGAATTAGGAGGGAAAGTGTGGTTCCTTCTGTGCTCTTTCCAAACCAGTTCACTGGGCCATAATTAAGCTCAGAAGTAGAAGAAAGATATTTCTTTGCTTTTTGGAGTATATTGTTCTCACCCAGCTGTTGATTTATAGCTTGAAGCCAATATAGAATTTTTATTCTCTGATTATCCTTTCTATGGTGAGATACTTAAGAATGACTAAGTACGTGGGTGTGGGACCAGAAGATTAAATCTGTCCCCTTGCTGAGAGGCATTTGCAAAAATGTTTACCTGTTTTGGCTCTGATGCTAAAACTATATACTGTGCAATGGGGGAACAAGCAATGTATGCTCTGTGGGACTGTGTGTCTGTGCCCACACAAGATGTGTGCCTATGACTTCCGTGCAATGCACAAACTTTAAATCGGTAGCTGAAAGTCATAAATGTTGTGAGTTTTGTAGTTTTGTATGTCCAAACTCAAAGGCTAATTTCTATATTATTGGTTTGAGGGTTTTACAAATACCAATCTCTACTTTCTTCTGAAAGCTCCAGCCTGTTCGCCTTTCTATCGTAACAGTAAGGAACAGTTTTCTGCCTCGTGTTGTGAACAGGCAGCAAAAATAGCAGACAGTGCCAGGTGTGTGTGATGTCTCAAATGCTAAGTGGGTCCCCAATACAGCTACTGTGTTTTTTCAGAAATGTCATGTCCAGTAAGATGGAGTCCTTGAAGATCTCGGAGAAGCAGCTGGTCAAAATTGAGGTGGTTGATGAAAATATTAAATGAAAATAAGACTTGGTTCTTTTCAGAGGAAACTGCAGACATCTTTGGCAAAAACTCTGATCTCAAAGGGGAAGAGAAAGTTCCTCCCCTTCTCTACTTGTTTTTATAGAATGGTCATGTTAAAGGATTGTGATATGCTTACTGTAAAACTTAGGAACAGTCTTCTTCCAATTAGTTTGTTTTCTTGGAATACATTGAGGAAAGGAATTTTAGGAGTTCAGATCCCTAAAAAGTGAACATGGGGGCTTGTTAGAGCCATTTTATTTATCCAGATTTGCTGAAGAAATGCTGTTTAGTACCAGAGTGTGAAGTTCTCCTCTGTCACTGAGGTACTTGCTGGTTCTAGTTCCTCCCGTGCCTGCTTGACTGTATTTTTGTCAGTCCTTGGAAGTATGAAGAAAAATTTGTAAACCTTTCCAAGTATTTTTCTCTGTTAATATTCTGTGGCAGTAAAAGTCATCCTTTTTTCCTTTTTTTTTCTTGCATGGGACTTAAGCGTATTGACTTGAATAAATTATTACCATTTGAGGTATCCTTTCTGTAGTTAAGTTGTAAAGTGTAAGTAGGTGTAGGTAAGAATAGCTATTACTTCTTTATGCAAGCATAGAGTACATCTAGAGAAGAAAAAGAAATGTTGTTAATGTTTTTTTTTAGAAACTAATTTAAAGAGGGCAAGAGAGTATTGCTGAAATGAAAAGAGAAGTTAGAGAATGTTTCTTGCACAGCAGAAGCAAGTATTTTCTTCCAAGAGGTAGGATCCTCATAGTGGTTAACAAGATCAAGGCCAGGCTTAAAAAACCCCACCTTCCCAAGAAAAAAATCCCAAACCCCAAACAAACCTAAACCAACAAGTAGACTTCATGGAAAAATCCTATTGCAGTGTTTTGGTATTGTGTGTTCCCCCCAAAATAGATGTTACTGGCTGAGAATTATTGTTCTTTAGAATGAAAAGATGCAATTTGGTCTCTCTCGATACTGTATTTGTATTTGCCTTTGGGCAATGTGATGTGCAGATTGTGTACAGTGCAGTAGAAGCTGTGATTGCAAGCATGTGTATGTGTACCTGAACTAGCTTTATTTGAACAGTTTAAGTCCTACCAACAGTGAAGCCACAACATTTTTAGCACAGCCTGTGTGCTCAGGCAAGTGTACCCAGTGTCCCAGCTGGGACTGTGCAGTTTGTGCTAAAGCTGTGTTGCCATGACTCCGTAGCCAGTGGTACCTAGGCAAAGTAGATTAAAGCTAGCCCAGGAACATCTGCTGTTTGTGCGCTGCAATCTGTTACCTGAAGGCAGAATGAGGTCTATCAACTGCTCAGAAGGAAAGCTCTTGCAAAGAAATGAAGCTATAGAAATGAGAAGCAGGAACTCGGAGTCCCTGGAGCAGGTGGAGGCTACTAGAAGGGAGTAAGGCTAACTCCATTCAATAGATGTGCAGGGGAAAAAAAAAATCGATCCCAAAATACCCATTTAAAGAGGGAGAGTGACATCTTGTGGACTCAGCATGCAACTCGCCCAACAGAAATTTAGAGTCGGACCATTCATGCTTAGTAAGAGTTAGTTTTAACTGCTGTTTTGTCCTGCTGCCTGAAAGTGGGGGGTAGATGAACATGCAGCAGTTCAGTATTTGAATGCTGTATGAAACTGTTCTGGGATGGCATGACAAAACACTGCATAAGCAATGTGTGAGGTCACTTGTGTATTTTGGAAAGGTCTTAAGAAAGTGTCACTAAGTGAGGTTAAGAGGCTTCAAACCAGTCATACCTGTTGTAAATCAGCTATGAATTTACTGTCTTCCGTTGTTTTCTCTTTGCATCCTCAAATATGAAGTATGAACCTTGTGTTTTTCTTGTTCGGGCTTTAAACCAGAGTGTTTCATAGGGACTTATACAAATCTAATTGCTTCTGTTTTCCTGTCTCATATTGCAGCAGTCAGCAGAGCAGCCAGCAGAGCAGCCACGATGATGACTCGTCCCGATTCTTGAGCCCTCTTATGCGTGACGACAGGTAAGTCTGTCTGTGGCTGAATTGGGGGAGTCCCTGGAACCACTCAGTGAAATTACGTGGGCTGGGCTGGTGGATGTCCTTATTTATTTTTCCCTGTATCGCTCAGTTGTTTAATAAGAAGTGTGACTTACATGGGTCTTATCAATGTCTAAAAAGATGCATTTTTTTCATCTACTTTAAAGTGGAACTTGAGGGACAAAGGCATCCAACTCCTGAAGTAGCCTGCATTTTCTTTGGAGACTTGTTCTCCAAAACTGTAGCTGGTGTAGATGGCTTCTTCAAACTTGCTGTGTCTTGATCATTAGCAGCTCTGATCCTTAAAAATACACAAGTGAAATTTCACATGTGGTTCTTGTCCTCAGCAAAGACAATATTGACCTTAGCTGTTGTATTTCACTTCTGATGCATTGTGACAGTCCTGAGGTATCTAGAGTTCATGTGTAGCAGCTGGGTGAGAACTGCTATGAAGTTGCAGAAGAAACTTAAGTTTCTTGTACTTTGGGTTGATTAATGACTGCTTCAAATTGCAGCATAGGCACAAAAGCTGTTGAAAAATGAATGCTTATTTTTGTGTGTGACTTATTATTGTTGCTTTGCTGAGAGCCATATGATTAAGAGTTTTGCTGTATCTTGTAGTTCATCCTTTGAGCCTGATTCTGCTTTATTTTTTTTTCTACTATGCATAAACTATGAGCCCTGAGCTACTGCCACCTTTCTATCCCAGGCCAGCTCATGCAGGCCTGTTTCCCTACTAACATCCTTGGGTCCAGGACTTTGGTTTCTGAAATTCCCATTTTTTTTTTTGTTACTGCATTGCACAGTGGAGTTATGTTGCATTTTACTTAGCTGATCTTGTGACTGTGGGTTATAGAGTGCCTGCAGGGAGGGCATATGCCAAGAGCTGGGAACTGCTTCCTTTGCGCTGGTGTGTAGCGGATTATGAGAAGCATCTGAATGTGGCGTCTTCCACTCTGCGTGCTTGTATCTGGGCATGGTCCCTCAGAGCGTGGTTTTGGGTCTGTTATTCCACATAAGCTGTCTCTGAGGTCAGAGATCTTTCTTACTAACTGTGTAGTAGGGCAAATGCTTACCAAACTTAATTCCTTGCTACGATGTCAAAGGCCAATGAATTGAGTAAGAACTGAGTGGCAGCTGATTAGGCATCTGAGGAATTGACTCACTTGAGAGAACATCCTGACCCTGAAGAGCTAATTAATATCCCAACAGAGTTTGGCTCAGAATTAGCACTTGGTAGTTGTAGCTAACCTTTTCCTCCATATGTTTCACACCAATTATCAGTGTTTCTGGTGCTGCGGAGCCTGGCATAATTGACTAGTGGGGAGTGGTGTTTGCAACCAGGAAATAATCTGACAGCAAAGCAGATGAGTACTTAGATCGTAACTGGGCTTCCTCTGCGTAACGCATGTTGTTATACCATTTGATCTGGGATTTCACAGGTTAACCAGAGTTGGGCTTTACTAATACTCAGATGAGGGATTTCTGGGCATAGCAAGAAGGGAATAATTTGGAAGTGCTGTCTGTTTCAGATGTAGACTAAACTGGAGCCTTTAGACTGGTGCTAAGAGTATCGTCCTGTCTAGAAAGGTTATGTTTTAGGTGCAGCACAATCAATCTCAGACCTACCTATGCAAAGCCAGGGTGATGTTGAGCCTGCTGACCTCCCTTACTGGGGACCTGCAATATTCCTGCTGCCTAGATTTAATTCCAGGTAACTTTTGTTTTCAGAGGATGCTGATGCTATAAAATGATCCATGTGAGGGCTAGTAAATTGTCTTTGCCACTTTGGTTTTTTCCCCTCCTTTGTCAATGTAATTGCTTCAGGCTCTGCTGGTATAGGCTTCCTTTGGATACTGGTGTCTCATGCTCATGAAACTTAACCAAAAAATAACTCCAACACTTTTTGAGTTTCATATCATGTGTGAAGCTCAGCATGAATTAGTAAGAAGGCTAACAGAACCTTTGAGAGTTTGCTATCTGCTATTCCTGTTAGCAACATTGAAGGTTGTTTCTGAGGTGGTGTATCTTGAATCTGCTAGACACTCGAAAACTCAACGAGGAGGGTCTTTCTTGCTGTTTTTATGGTGGTGTTTTTGACCACTAGCAAAAGGTCCTCCACCCACAGGCTTGGAGCTCTTTCTGTTACAAAGACCTACTGCAGTTCTGGTCACTTGATCAATTGACTATTGTACAGCAGCTCTTAAAAAAACCCAACAAAAAACCCCACACCAAACCCAAGCAAAAACATAACCACCCAGGGCTTCAGCAGTCCTGTAAGTTGTGACAAGATCAGCAGAGTAGGGCAGCAGAAGAGGGGAGAACAAGAAACCATGTGGTATATACTGAAAGGTGCACCTTCTCTTGGCATGCTGCCTCTAATATCACAGGCACAAAGGAGCCTGTGCTGCACTTGAAGGCTTAAAGAGCAAGCAAGGATCTGCACCAACCTCACTACGTCTGGGAAAGTGCTGAAAGAAGCTACCTGAGCCAAAAGTAAAAGAATGCTGAGTTGCTAAGTTGACTCTGGGATAAAAAAAAAAGTAATGTATTCATAGTTGAGGATGGCTGAAATCTGGACTAGGCATAACAAAGATCTACACTGCCTGCCTAATCTTACTGTAAAAGATGGTACAAGCGTGTGCTGCTAGCGGAGCTAAAATCTCTGATGGCTTTTCCAGGATCATATTCCAACCTGCATGTCTTTTCAGAGAAGACTGATAACTTTGTCCCACTGCTGGCAGATGCCTTCGGTGCTCTAGCAATTCTTTTTCTTGAGGTGCAAGCACTGCTGTTGGCTTGTGCGTTGTGAAGTACTGCCATGGTCCAGAACCCATACCCTGAAAAGGTGTCCTGCAGTACAGCAGTGAAGCAGGTTTGCCATCTGCGTGTCTCTTCTCTGAGGAAAAAGCTTTTCTTCTGCAAAGTCATGTAAGTTGTCTTGTCTGTCGTGCCTGGTTCTTTATGCTGAGAGAGAGCTTGTACAGGTTTTATTTTGTCTTGGGGTAACTATGTGCTTTACAGGTATTTTTAGAGCCACAGAAAGGAGAAGTTAGTGGGATGTGCTACAGAGTGTCAGGTTTTGCATGAACTTAGGGCTCAGTTCCCTGCTGGCTGATTGCCTGGGTGAGTCGTTTCATGTTGTGACTTAGGAAATAAGGAAAATTTATTTTCCTTGCATGATAATAGATGGTGGATTAAGTCAGAGTTGCTCAGATGCTGAAACACCACAACTGTGTAAGTACAAAGACAGGTGGAGCGGAGTTACTTAAGGTCTAAATAATGGTGCTCACAATAGTAGCTTGACCTAAAGTAATTCAAAGAGTGGATAAGGTTGGAATGAAGACAGCTAGAGACTTCAGTGAGATGTGTGTGTACAACAGATGCCATATTCACTGTGATGAGACAAGGTTATGTATGAATTACCTTAAGCTTACATCTAGATTAAGTCCAAGTTTGTAAGCCTATTTCTTCTTGATCCAAGGACTTGTTCTTTGTCACGAACCTGAGATGCTTATCAGGTTTAGGATGCTGAGTATCTTTTAATTAAGGGTACAAGTTAAGCTACTGACCTGGAGGAAAAATCACTCCTTGAACTTGTACTCAGTCTCAGGAGGAGACAACCTGGTGAAGAGGGAGCAGCATGAAAAGCACTAGGCTACAGAGAAATGGAGGGGAAAGAAGTGACTGGCAGTTTACAAGGGATCATATCAAAATTATTTATGTTGGAGATCAGATCAAAATCAAGGAAATAGGGAAGAGCGTTTAGTTTTAAAATATCTGAGTTTGATATGTCATACATCTTGGCTGCAGTTTAATTAGTCCCTTAACAGTATTTTATTCTGATAGTTCTAAGGCTGCAGAGCTTGTTTTTTTCCTTTGCATAAGCTAGTAAGAGTCTTTCAAATAAGGCATTGAAATTCACAAAAGAGAGCTTGCAAGATGAGGAAACTGCTTAAGACATAGGCAAGTTTAAGAAATTCTGCCTGTTGCTTGAATTCCCAGGAGGTTGCTGTAAAGATCAGAAAGGAGGTCAAACTTCAAAAGTGTGCCAAAATTTACATCCTTGGTGTGTGTGTAAGAGGTCAGGATAAATTCCATATTTTATTTATGTACCCAAGGCTTGCTTATGCTGCATCTTCCTAGCCTGTGTCCCTTTCCCCTTGATACAAAGATGTTGGCACTAACGTACCATGCCCCTGTTTGCCCGCAAGTGGAGGCACAGCAAAGATTGCTACCTCTGCAGCTTCAGGGAGAGTTGAAGGTTTTTTCCCATTGCTTAGGGCAGCTGAAGGTAGGTGAGAACTGAGAGCAAAACATGGCCATGCGTGCTGGGCCTGTTCTTGGAAGGGTAGGGGCTAACAGAGCCCAGTGACCCTTGGTTTTATGTCTGGATGTGATGATGCTGCAAGGAACAGAGTGCAGTAGCTGTCTGCCACCTGAGCTGTGCCAACCCATGCAGCACAGCCTCCTGCGTTAACAAGAAAAGCTTACTGGAGTAAAAGGGAATGGATGCTGTTTTAAAGGTGGTGATTAAGTAGAAGCCAGCTGCTGCTTTCTAGTATGAGTGTAAAATTTGGGGAGACTAGCTTGCTGCTCTTTCTGACAGTGCTTGCTGTAAGGGATGCCTGAATTTCAAGTCCTTGGTAGGAAGGATCCTAATACTAGTCAAATCCCTGAGTGGCTTTTATCGATCACAGATGGATGCCTGATGCATCATCTTTAGGAAGGTTTTCAAAAGTGGTGCTAAAGACCCTGTTGTGGAGAAGACTTGGAGGCTAATGAGTTCTCAGACCAGAACCCTGATGCTCTTGCAGTAACTTTAGGGTGAGTTTGGATTTGGATCTAGTGCCAACCTGAGTCAGCTGGACTTAAATAGAAAGTTTAACCAGAATAGCTCAAGCCTCCTTTGTCATGTAGGAAAGATAGTTAATATTTAGCTTCAGAGCTAGTATCCTTTTCCCCCTTCTCACCTTCTGGTTGCTGCTGCTTCCTGAACCCCAACGTTGATTCTCTGCTATGGAAGACAAGAGCAGCTTAAGATCAGCTCTCTTCCACTTGGATTGCCAGACTGGCTACTTTCAGCAGAATTACTGTGAATGGCAATACCACCTGCTCTCTGCTCCTCACATGCCAACTTTGTTATTTCTTTTGAAGATAGGCTGTTGTTAATTGCAGAGTATGCCTGTGTTCTGCTGTCAGTGAAGGTAAGACTGTTCTTTTCGTAGAAAGTCAGTATTGAATTTGATTCATCAAAATTGTCCTCCGCTTGCGATCTCTCCCTTTCTTGTTCTTTAATCTTAAGGTGACTGAACTGAGAGCACTTTGAAGCCAGAGGGATTGTTCCTGTTGTTCCTTCCTCCATGACTGTCTGAGGTATTGAAGAACCTTGGTTTGTCTTACTGGGGCCAGAGACAAGCAAGAGACCTTGCAGGATTAACTGGCTTCCTTGTGCCTTTTCCTGTGTTTGGTAGTGGTTGCTCAGAGCATGGGAGCCTGGAGCTTTGAAGAGTTCAGAGCAAACTTGAGAGCAGGATATTTTCATGCTATCTATAGTAATGTAGTCAAATATACCTCTGGGCATTATCTGATTGCTACTCATGAGACCAGTTTCATTGATGTCATGGAGAGTTTTTGTGCAGACAGTAAGTAAAATGGATCGTGTGAATCTCCACCATCACTAAAAAGAAATAATTCTTAAAATTTGTCCCTCTGTTCAAGCTGTCATGGCAAAATGATACCTGCCTATTTCCCTTCTAAAAGCAGTTAGCTCTGAGACAGCTTGCGGTGTGAGAACTTCCATACAGATCAGTAATGTAACTTTACAAGAAATGGCGTGGTCTTACTCTAGCTGTGACAGCAGGACAAACCAGGATTTGGATCTTGCTTCTCCATTTCTCGATCAGTTCTGTCTCTATGGGACCAGTCTTAATTAAGATTATAAACCCCAATGTGCCTTGTGTATTGCTGAATGCAGAGGAGGTCTGACAGACCTCACATGGCTGCGTCACTAGCTCGTGATGCTTGGGAACATGAGGAGGAGGTGAAGAGGCGTTTTAATGTCCCTCTTTTTCCTTATCTGAGACACAGGACAGACTCCTTACCCTTCCTTCCTGTTTCCAAGAGCAGAAGTTTCAGTTGTGTAACTGCACTTCACTTGCAGACCTTAAGTAACGGTCACCCCATCAGCTCTGTATCCTCTGGGAGCACTGTGATTCTCAGAATATTACAGCAGCTATCTCGAAGCACGTGGAGAAGCGGCAGAAAAAAGTGGGTAGGAGGCTGGAATGCATTATAACTAACCATCCCCTTTCATAGGTTTCTTGTTCTGTACATAAGCTTCCTTGGCCCTTGTCAGCAGGCTTTTTTGTGCAGCGTCCGGTCAGCTGCTGAGCAGCTTGCATGGTTTCACCTTGCAACAGAGCACTCGCTGTGCCTCTGAGCCTTCCCTGTATTGCGAGCAGCAGGTCTGAGGGAGTTAAGCTATCAGCTGGATGCTGAAGATCATGCTGGCACCTATAGCTTGGTTTGAGCTAATCAAAGTTATTTCCCTGTGCTCCTTGGACAGAATTTCCTGGTGTAACTAACCTGCTTAGATGTATTCCAGGCTTTGCTTGCTAACCTCTAACGACGAGTGGTGCAGTGGCTGTGGTGCAGAATGTGTTGCGCTTCCAGCTTCCTTTTCCTGCTTGCATCTTCTACCCAGGACTTTTTTTGAGTAGCCATTGCTGCGAGATGCCAACTGGCTGTTGCGAGCAAGGCTGGTTGTTTAGAGGACTAATTTAGATTTGTTCTGCTTGCACCTCCTTCCGTTTCATACCAAGTGTGTGTGTGGGGGGGAATTCTGAGAGGGAAAGTGTTGGCATTAAGCCTGTCTTTAGGGCCTCTTGAGATTGTCTGAAAATGGCCCAATTGTTGACCAAATAAAGGGCAAGTTCAGTAAAGAAAGACAAGGCCATTGTGGGCTTCTGTTGCAGCAGAACTTCTGTTCTGCTATAAAATTAGCCATGAGAGAGCCTCAGGGAACTTAACTGATTTCAGTCTCTCACAGCCAGAGCTAGGGGGCTTCAAAGATTCAGAGAAGTGAAGGTTTTTTAGGGAGCCTGATACCTAATTCTGTTAGCGTGTGGCCAGGTTTATGCGGTGATGCAGGGAGTGACTGCCATAGAACCTCTGTCACAGACTTTAAATCTCTAGGCCAGAGTTTCCCAAGGTGTAGAACACATCCCTTTTGATGGGGATGCCCTTTTAAGCTGGGGTGTGGCCTGGGACACTTGTAGGGGCTATAACTATCCTTCCAATTTTGTTGCATGTGCTCAAACTTGAAGGGTCTGGGAATTTTAACTGTGCCAGTGATCTCTCCTTCTCTTCATAACACTTGTAGCAACGAACTGATGCTAGAAATCAGGGCAAGGTTTCCTCAAAGAGCATCATGTAGGCAATACCTCTTTGTTTCCCTGTCAGAGAAACCCACCTTCCTTCATGCTGGGAGCTTTTTAACCGAGATGTCATTAGAAACCGAGATGTACTTATGAGTCATGTCATGAATGTGCCTGGTGATCCTGCTGCAAAAAAAGCTTTGAAAGTATATTGTTCCTTGCTTCTATCTTATGTGGTGTGACTGATTAATACAGTGCAGTAAAACAAAGGTGATGTACACCATCCTGTTTTATTTTAACAGCTCTTCAGGTCCCCTTTTCCTAATGTCTTTTCCTTGTGAAGGGAAGGAGATGTTTGGGGAAACAGCTGGGCAGACACCAAAAAAAAGTACATCTCAAAATATTATTCTGGAGTTCTGTGTTACTTTTTCAGTCTTTAACCAGATCTCTTTCTCCTGGGTGCCGCGCCCCCCCCCCCCCCCCCCCCCGCGAATAGCTGCAAATCTAGTTGGTCATGTGTTACTGAAATCTTTTGTTAATATTATTTGCATACCGCAATGCCTAGGATCCCTGCTCATAGTCTGGCACCTGGTGTGCTATTTAAGTGGAAGCAAAAGGTGATCTTAGCTGCACAGAACTCAAATGTTCAATCTAAGCCAACAGTCAGTTGATGGAGAAGACAAAAAGTATGGGAGGATGCAGATAACAGAAGTTGTCCTTTAGCTTCTCTGTGGCCTTTGGGGCCAAAAAGCCCTAGTTTGAAAGGGGCGTTTCCCTCTTCAGAATACTGCCTGGGAGGTTGAAATTATGCTAGTTAATAATCAATAATAAAAGACTAAAATGTGATGCCAGACAGACATCCCAGCTGAAGAGGGGACCACATATGGTATCTTGGCTTGTGCTGACTGTTGACTATTCAAGTTAGCAGATTGAGCTGCTGATCGTGGTCACTCCACTGCTTGGAATTACAAACCCCTGTACTAAGGGTGGCAAGAGAGATACTATGTACTTATTACAGAAGTGGTGTCTAGTATCTCTCTTGCCACCCTTAGTACAGGGGTTTGTAATTCCAAGCAGTGGAGTGAGAAGGGTGTCTCAAGGTATAGTAACTCACTTGAGTTGGTACAGCTTTAATCTACCTTGATTGTTAATAAGAGCTCAAAGATTTCAAGCTTTACCTGACAGTCTTGGAGATGAGATGGAGCAAAATCTCCTAATTTGTAATGTACTCTTCATGTGCAGTGGGCATAGAAAAGATGATAAATACTCGAGTGACTAGGTTGGGAGAAGTATTGCGTGAATAAGCAGGTTAAAACCCACCTGTTGAGCCAATAAATTGATAGACAGGACTGGCATAGGTTGAAGGGCAGAAACTGAAGGCTTTTTTACAGCATTTTTATAGTTCTTCCCACCTCAATTTTTTGAGAGTCTGGGACCATAGTATATGTCTAAATTAAAACTGGTGTTGCTGTTCACAGCCCTGGCTTTCTGGCGAATCGCTTAGGGAAGCGGAATGCACAGAGAGGCTGATAGTCCTGCCTAAGCTTCGGACTGCACCTGGAGGAGAAAGTGCTGTTGAGCCATGCTGCTGCTGCCTCAGCTTCCCCTGAGACTCTGGCAGGTTATATGAGCGGTGGAAGAGGATCTGGGAACAGCTCTTTTTCAGCTTGAATGCATGTGCTTCTGCCCTTACAGAGACCTTTTGCAGGCCCTTTTTTACTGTGTGGTCGTCAGCTGTTTCTGAAACCCAGCTGCTCAGTGCAGGATACTTCTTACTTTTCTGTAGGGATGAAAAAATTCCCCCCCAAACTCTAAGGGCATTTGTCTGAACTGTGAATTAAAATTATTTTGGATTTACTTTGTGAAACATCCTCCTACTCTTATAAGATAGCAGCTCTCTGTTGTACAGATGGCTCTCAATGAGTCCCTGAACAAATCAGCTTTTCCCTAACTTTACAGTCAGCACACAAACACTTTATCAGGCCTCTTCCATGCTTTTAGTGCTATATATCTTTGGCATATGCAAGTATTTGCAATGTTTACTTTGGAAAATATGTGCATCTTTATACTTCATAGTTGGCTGTCTAAATGAGGAAATACCAAGCATTCAAAATAAATTGTAATACAAAATAAAGAAGCAGAAACAACTTGGGGTGGGGAGGAGGGGAGTTGTGTGGTTGATGGTAAGTGTGTCTTTAATTCTCGCTGCATTCTGTGACCATAGGAAATAAGATGCTATTTGGAAATGCAGCGCACAAAGAATAGCTGCTTAATGTAAGATGTAGTTAAATGGTACGTACCTTATGAAGAGATTGCTCCAACTTTTTTACCTGCCTCTTTTTATGTACCTCTTCTCTGCCCTGAGATTGTAACTCCATTTAGCAGAGTGTTGAACACACATAGTAAGAGGACCTCATCTGTGTGTTCCTGGGAAGAAGTGTTAATTGGTGCTGGTTTGTTGGTGGGAGAAGGGGGCATCTTAATCATCAGGCAGAAAGTGTAGAGAGTCCCCTGTGGAGACCTGATAGCTCAGACCGAGCTGCTCAGGCTGCTCCATTTACCAGTGGATCAGAGAGTCTTGGCAGAAAAGGCAAAGAGCAGAAAAACTTCCTTGTAATGGGTTGGCCAGGCTTGGAACATCCTTTTATGGACTGTACCTCTGCAAGCCATACCCTGGCTTCTTCCTGAGCTAAACACCCATGCCTTTCACCAAGAAGAAAATTGGTAGTGATGTTGATCTTCAAACCAGTTTTTTTTCCCCCTGTTTCAGGAGACTTGGGAAAAGCTGTGTTAGCTTGCACCAGGGAATGGACCATCTAGTTCAAGAGAAATGGTAGTTGGTTAATTCTGGCCTTGAGAGTTTCATCCTGGTAACTATTAACCTCAAACTCTTTTTGTTTCAATAGAAAATTCTTAAATTTGCTTGGGCTTTTGCATCTTATTCCATAGCAGCAGCATATCTGGCAGAGAGACTTAAAGGCAGCTGTGCCTTTAAAATTGAATTGCCTGTGATGGAAGAAATCTGAGAGCAGAGAAAGGAGACCTGTGCCTCTTGCGCAGATCAAGCTCTTTGGAGATTTCTCCATAGCTCTGCCTTCTCATCAGCCTAGTCACTGCTCCTTCCCTCTGGGGCCAAACTGCAGTGACTACAATAATATCAGTAAAAGCCGTTCTAGAACTGTCTCAATGGTGGCATTACATCTTTCCACGGTGGATTCTGAGGTCACTGCTCCGTGCTGCTTTTTCCCCCAAACTACTGTGCATGTGTAAACAAGCTGGGATTCCATCCTCTTTCAATTCAACAGTGTTTTGCTCCCTTGCTGCTGAAGTGACGCTTCCTCAGATTGCTGGGGAGCACATTGGCACTTGGACAGACTTCCCCATTTCTGCAGATGACTGTAACCGTGTGAGTGCTCGCTGACCTCTGCATTTCTTCTTTTCCTTCTCTCTCCTTGTTTTTCTTCCCATCCATTTTTTTTTCTTGGCCTTTGCAGAGTATTTGTTGTGCATTTTGGTGATAAGATGGCAGCATGCGTCTCCCCGCTGCACCATGCATCGTAACAAGGTCAGGCATTGTAATGATACTCGCCGAGGTCTGTCCTTGAGCCCCTCTGCTTTTTTCCTGTTCTCCTGCAAGTTTGACCTAATACTTTTCCTTTCCCTCTTAAGTACTCTGCCCCAAATCTTCAGTTGTAGTGTGCTGTTATGTGCTCTCTCCCTAACCCCTTCCTCTTGTTTAAATGGCATGCCATATGTAATATGGGCTTGCTTGATGGATGGGAGTCTAACAGTTTCCGGCACTGTAAGATTTTGTTATTTCTGTACTCTGGAAAAGAAACTTTGCTTCAGGCTTAGACATGTAAATCCTCAGACTTCTTTATGTGAGCTTGAGCCGGCGGCTGTTCTGTGCAGTACCTGCCATGCATCAGTCCCCTCAGAAACTAGGAATCTCTATCCTGGGTTCCCCAGTGCAGCGTAGCTTTGGGAAAACAGGCATCCTCTGTATTGTATTCCTATTTGCAGACTGTCATCCTCTGTTCTATCCTGTTGCTGATGCCACTGGAAGACCTCTCAAACATGCAAGAGATAGTGAGTGACTTGGGCTGTGGGGAGGATTTCACTACTTACCTGAAATGCCTCTCTGTAAACTGGAAGCTTGTGTTTAAGACCTGAGTCTTGAGCCCCTGCTTTTAGCTACTTTCTTCTGTCTTGAGTTTCAGAAATGAAGGATCTAGGACCTTTCCCTTCCTTTCATCAATTTGCAGTCATTCCTCTAGGGTTTTTATCGTTAAAACCAAATATTGTGGTGTATGTTCTTGCTATGAGGCTTTCACCCATTTATCTGAAACATCTGAAGGTGTTTTTTTTTTTGCCCAGGATATGATACTGTCTTAGACATCCCACGGGTCCAGATATGTACAGAAGGGTTTGTTTCTCTGGTGTGCTATCTACCTGTGTGTCTATGGATTATACCTTAGGCAGTGCCAGCCCAAAGACTGAAGGTTATTGGACTCCATATAAAGATTTTGTTCCATGTACTTGAAATGCTTTTAAGTTAAACAGATCCAAAGTGTCTTGGCTGTTAGGCATTTTAAAGGACTTGGATTTTGAGAGACCAGATGTTCAGCAATATTCTGAGTGAAAATCTTGTTCTGTTAAGGTATTGGGCTATAGTGTGATGTGACTTCATGCCATGAGTTATTTCAGAATATCTTCACCTAAATGAAAAGGGAGATGATCAGGCTGCGATATTTCTGCCCAATTAATGAAGTCTTATTGCTTTTTTCACTGCAAGTTATTTGCAAAGGAATGTAAAAATTAAAGATGGCTTTTCATTCCCTGACAAATTCAAATCAAGGAGGAGTTTCTCTATGAAGCATGCCATGAGTCATGAAGTTTTCTGTTGTTAGCTTGCCCCTTTTCAGAGTGACTAAGTCTCTTTCTGGGGTGGAGGAGGTTATTGCACCATGTCAAGCAAATGGAAGGTTAAGAGTTCAAACATGCAAGACAATGAGGAGAAAGAGCCAAAGGACTGCATGAAAGCGGCGGCCCTCTTCTGTTACAGTATTGCTCAAGAAAGAAGCAGTAGCAATCTGATTCATCCCAGTTTCTCCACTCTCCTGATACTTGACCCTCTTTCTCCTTTCACCGTAGTATTCTTTCTTCTCCAAAGTCTCCATAGAGGATTATTTTTCTTCACCTTCTGATGGAGGGGAGCTTCTCTCCATTCTCTTCTTCCAGGATAGCTGAAGCTACTTCTATGATGCTGTCCTACTTTTCTCTCCTTTCCAAGACCCGAAGTTACAACTTGCATGCCATGACAAATGCTGCACTTGCATAGCTTAGAAGTGGCTTACAGACACTTTCTGTTTACAGTGTGACTACAACTCCCATGATGCCAAGAGTGCAAAATGCATATTTTTCTTTCTGGAAATGAAGCCTCACGTGACTTCCCAGCTGCTGCACCAAAGAGGGAGTCCTTTCTGAGATTTTTCCTGGGGAGATGGAGATGTGCAGCTTCCAGATGCATGTGATTTTTTTTTTTTCCCTGACAGCAGAGCTGCAGAACACTGACTTTGGGAAGGATTCAGGAGTTTATCCATCTGGCACATTTTCCTGGGGATCTGTACACTAAGGTGCATAGCAGTTGAACTATCTCTTCCTTATGTTCTGGCATTCCTCATAGCAGTTCTTTATCTCTCCCCATAACACTTTCTGATTTGCTTCTAGTTTTCTCTCCTACTAGTTCTGTTACTAACAGGTTTTGTTTTGCATGCATGTTTCAAAAAGGGGTTTTTAGTGCACCCCTAACTCCTGCAGACTTTCCTTTCTTGCCATATGGGAGAATCAAGCCGTGGCTGATGCCTCACGGGTAGCATGCTGCACTCTGTGCCTGCAGGTTGTGTACCTTTTCTAGTGAAGTAATCTGAGCCTTCTAAGCCCTCTGTTTCTGTGTTGAGGGTACTTCAATAAATAAGTTTTTTCAGCTGCTATGAATCTTTGAGGTGAGTCTGCTCTCTGGTTAGCGTGAAGTTTAGAACTGTAGTAGCGATGGGCAGTAGTAAAGCCACAATGATGTATCTGTACAGAGGATGCCCTAATGGCTGTGCGTTGTGACAGTGTGTGACTATTTGAAGAGGCAGTGACACTTGCAGGTGGTGCTTATAACAAGCAATGTTTTCTAATTTGTAAGATAATTACGAGCTCAAACCCTGAGCTAATGTGACTATTGCTGTAGCTATTTCTAGAGCTTCTAATTCTTACCCAGACTTTGTGTCATAGTGGGTTGTTCCCTTCAAAAAAGTGGACTTCCTCAGGGCACGTTTCCTGTTTGCTCTTAAGTTCATGAGCTATTGCACCCTGCTGGAACTGCAGATAGTCTCTGCTGTGAAGAGACTGAAACATAGAAAAAACAACTGTTTCTGAATTGTGAAGTCAGGCTTTACTGGTCCTCTGGCTTAGGATTTGCTGAAGGTCCTTTGTGAGGCTGTTGTAGTGTTTTTCCCACCATGCTGCTGTAATTACTCGTAGCAAAATGCAGATAAGGGAGTAGGCTGCTATTAGTGACTTCAGTGGCCCCATAAAAGAGGGGTTAGGGAGAAGATTGTCCACAGTGTGTGCACTTGCTATTTGTATATCTTTGCACTGGATATTTTATGGTTACTTTTTGGATGACTGTGTGTCATCAATATTATAGCATAGGAGGCATTTGGATACCCATCTAGTCTGCAACAAGGATTACAATCCTTACCTCATGCATGGAGTGTAACTCAGATGGTGTGGTAGTATTTTTCCTATGTGGCATTGGGTGTGTTGAAGCTACGTTATATCCACAGCAATGCTTGGGATGGAGATTTTTAAAATGTGTTCATGAGATGGGCTTTATGTTCCAGACGAGCCTGAGGTTGGGGTATTTGAATATGCTGAGTAAAAAGGTGAAGTGTGCCAGCATTGATTGTATAAGCAGGTGACTGCGTCACAACAGAAACACATACCAGACATATATATTTTCTCTATGCTGAGACAGGACTTGGCAGGAGTGTTCTCTGTATATATTGTATTCTGATGGCCCTTGTTAGAGGTCGTTTGAGTGCTAAGTATTGTTGTCTGTCTGTGAACTGCTCTTTCCTGTTTATATTGCACATCTGCATGAGTGGCATCTGATCTATATTCCAGTGCATACTAATGGCAGGACTGCAAAATACTTAATAAAATAAAACCCAGCGGGTCTGCTCTGTGTGCGTACGCCCGTGCGCAAGGGAGTAGTAGCGGTACGGTTTTGCAGAGGCTACATAGCCGCCTTTCAATGCGTGTAAACTGTTTAGCGCGTTGTAAATCATTTCCCAGTGCCCCTGGTCTTTGTGTACTATACTGCGGTGCCTGAGCACAGCGTGCTGCGCTGTTGTATGAATAAGCACTTTCAAGCAGTGATGTTTCTAGCCCTCAGAGGCTCTTAATTTGACTGAGCTCTGCAGTGTTTTTTCTACCTCCCTTCCAGCCAGGATTGCTCATGTCTGTCTGGTTTGCCAGAGCGCTCTGAGGAGTTGCGTACAACGGTTCCTGGGCTGGCTAGCTTGTAGGCTCCAGACTGATTTACTGTAGTAAAGTAGGCCAGGAGGAGCCTGCAGGACCGGGGAGGGAGAAGCTCGGTGATGAATGGGGTGGCATGAAGTCACTCCGCTCCGCCAATCAGGGCCGGCCTCAGCCGGGCAGGGCCGCGGCAGCTACGGATGCCTCCTGATGCTGGGACAAATTTTACCTTAGATGATGATTTGATATTTTCAGTCTGAGCTGAGAGTGTGCACCAAACAGTTCCTAGTTTAGGTCCAATCATTTCTGAGTGTTACCGAGGTGAGTGTTCTCAGTAGGGTGCAGATGACTAGCCTCCACCTTGCATTTTTCTCTGCACGTGTAAATCTCTCTCTTTACGTGGTCTCTCTCTGGTATGCTTATTTTGCAGCATTGCTTCTCTACCTGTCTGGCTGACCCCTTTCACTCTTTCCTTTCAGAAGCTGCCTCTTCCTTCTTTCCACCCTCCTTATGTCTGATCGCTCCTTTACTTGTGCACTGCCCAGAACCCACTTGCTTTCTTCCTTTCTCCTGATTCCTAAAGTCCTCATTTGGGGGGGGTTGGTTGGGTCACTCTTCCTTCCCATAGAGCAAGAGGGACAAAGATGGGTTGCTTGCCTGCTCGCTGCCGAAGCTTGGGCTTCAAAAGGAAGCTGGGCAGAGGGTACTCTTTCTCATCATCCTACTAGACCTTTGGGTAGGGGTGGGGAGGAATTGAGTGGGGCTGGGGGGGTGGTGGTGGTGTGGCAATGACTTGGGTCTTGTGATAGACTCCAGTCAAGTGTCTAAATTGGGACATCTGCTTGAGATGCTTTTTCTGCCTATCTCTGGGGGCAGGAGGGAAAACTTGGGACTAGCTCTTAAGTGACTTTCTTATTGTTCTCATCCTCCTGTCAAGTTGTTTGTCTTCTATTCTTCATCCTCTTTTGACTTTCCCTTTCTCTCCCCTCCCTTCTCCTTCAATGCTCTTTTTTACTGATAGGCCAAGCAGAAAACATGGAGACGTCTGATATGGCGACAGCAAAGGTAGGATGGAAATGCTGCCGGCCTCACTGTGCGTAAGTGGTTTCGCTTGGCAACTTCTTACTTTTTCAGCCTTTTTACTTTCTCCTGACCCTTTTCTCCCTGATGCTGGGAGTGGTACTAGCGCTGGGGTTGCTGATGGGATTCAGGTTCTGGGAGGAAGCGATATCGTGGCCAAGGTCTCTATATGTTGCTTTTCTTGTAAGACTTGAGAAAAATCTTAAAATGTTGATGCTCTACGTGTGAAGGTCGGGGGTGAGGGGGGGAGAGAAATAGGGGAGGGTGTGTTACTGTCAGCGCAGTTTGTCCCTGAGGCCGAGGGAGCCGGGATGCTGGCAGGAACCTGCTCTGCTGCTGTATGACAAAGTGACACTAGAGGGTGCTTTAGGGGCAGCTTTCCCACTCCCGGGGACCGTTGTGCGAGTAGAAATGCCTTTTGGCAGCCTGATTTCTTATTTTTTTTGGAAAGGATCTCGGGGGAGTGCCGAGTGAGAAAGTAATTCGAGCTTATAGATGCATCCGCCCTTTTCTGTGAGGCTTCTGTTGCCTGTGCTGCTTGCTTTTACCAGGTTGTGTGGGTTCCGCTTTCCTGCGGGCTAACAGCCTGGAAATCTGTTGGAATGGGACTGGGTGGATCCAGATGGGCTGGCGAGGTAGAAATGGGAGATGTATACTGTGCATGGCTTTGGCATGGTTCGGTGAGACCTGGGAAGCACACAATTGTCTCGCCATTGAATGGTTGTATCTCATGGCAGGGACCGCTGATTACTTCTTCGTAGCAAACGGTTTGTTTTCTAGCACGACCCTGCCACTGATGTGACTTCCCTTGGCATCGGAACAAGGTTAAAATGCAGGGAACGTGTCTGCAAAGTGTATCTTGTGCTGTTATTTCAGCAGGGTCTGAAATTAAGTGTGGTTGAAGAGAGCGATAGCTAGGAAAGAGTGGGAAATGGCGTTAGTAGTTCTAAAACTTCTGCTTTTGAGCTTGCACTGAACTGGGTACCCTAGCATGGTGACATGGCATGCTGTGTTCCTGGAGGTAACTGTTCTATGTGCGGGTAGGAGTCCATGGTTAAAAACCTCCCTGTGGTGCTGCTAACAGATTGTAGGGCTTATTCTTATGTCCTAGCTAGAATTCCAGTTTGAGTTTGTGTTTTTCCTTTTCACGTTTGTTTCTGCTAAATACCGTATCCTTTTCAATTCCACTTCCCAGACGCCTGGCTGATACTGAAGACCTGCCCTGTTTTGCCCTGGGACTGGGTTGCATGTCAATGCAGGTTTTGAGCTTTTAGCGTCTCAATAAATTGTACGATGTACTTCTGGGTAAACGTTGCTTTATAAAGGTGAAATGATCCCTCACGATCACATTTGCTCTAGCTTCAACTGCCTGTCACTGCAAACCTACTTACAGCTGTAGTGCTTGAGAAAAATTAACCACCAAGAATGTTGAAGGGTCAGTGGCAGCAGAGCCAGTTGAGAATGACACTGACATTCCCTCTCACTTTTAGCTGTTGTGGCATTTGGAGGGACTCTGGCTTTTCTGGGTTGAAAAACAGACCTTTTCAAAGTCAAGAGCAACAAAGTCAGTTTAAAATTCTTTTTTGTACCCATTTTTACAGTTTCTTGGTTTTAATTAAAGGAAAACATGATCTACAGTGTTAAAACACCATCTTAGTGTGAATGTACTGAGAACCTAATTATCTTTTGGGGAAAAAGTATCTTGAGTGAAAAATTGAACTTGGAAGTTGATGATGATGAAAATATTACCGTGATGTATGCGGGTTTATTTGGGCTTACACCATGGCGAATTCTGATGTTTAGCCCCTTGTTCTTTTCTGAAACTCAAATGTTCTTCCATAGTCTATTTTCTTTTCTGAGTTTGGGTCAGTTAAGCCTTTTATGGTTGGCTTGGAGCCTCCAAGGGATGCTGTTCATTTTGCTTAATTTCTGCTGGGCTTTGCCTGAGCTAGCAAAGAACTTCTGAGAAGGTTTAACAGATTTATTTTCTCAGCCTGAGACAATGTCAAAAGCGTCCATGGGATGTAATATCAGGATGTTACTTCCTTCCACGGCTGCTCTCCATTGTGTTACGCTGTCACTTCCTTTTCTACTGGGGCACCTTTCCGGGTATCTCAAGAACCGTGGTTTCCTGGTATGCCAAAGAATGGTCCCATATTTAGCACATGAAAAACAGAAGGGTGCACCTTTTTTTTTGTAGCCTGTGGTTTTAATCCCTGGGTAATCAATCATTCATCCTTATCTTGAGGCTTTTCAGAACTGTTAGCGGAATTGGAAAATTGTTTGTTTGTCCCTTGTATGCCACCATGCTTTGGGATTGTGACGTGGTGCCACGTCACCTAACAGCTTTGTTTATGTGGTGCCCTGGTAAAAATAGGAACCCTGATTGTTCCTATTCCTTGCCGAGCGCCAAGGGGAAAAGTAGTTAAACTGTTAGCAAAAAATCCCCCCCAAACAGGCCAACATGAAGCTAGAATGCTTCCTGGGAAAGCATGAATCACTTTCCAGGTAATCAGCTAGTGGAAATGAGGAACATAAATCAGTGAGCTGCCTTTCATTCCCCTGACACTGAAAGGTTCTTGTTCCCTATACTGTAAGTATGTAACATGGAAAGTCCTCAAACCTTTTAGGGGGTGTGTGGGGAGATGTTTAAGCACCTGATTTACTTGTTCCATCTTGATGGAAACGCGTTCCTCTTACGAGCTGTAACGGGAACAAGTGAAGGCACAAAAGATGCCTGTTTACTGCAGAGCTTTTGCTTAGAGATTATTTCCTTGGCTTTTATTCGATGGGAGTTGCTCATTTGCTTGGAGAAGTATATGTAAGGGGAAAAGGACAACCGGGTAATGCAGAAGAGCTGATATGTGAATAAAATAGTGCTAAACATTAAATATGACTTAATTTCCGTAGTTGTCTCTGTGCTTCCAGCTACGCCAAGACCTAATTCATTACTGTCTGTCACTTTGTACAGATGTTCTTGTGCAGAGGACATGTAAAGCACTGTCCTGTGTGGACAGTATTATTTAGTAGCTCTTTCATCTGAGTTGGAGGTCAGGGGAAAAAAAAAGTAACTCTGGCTTTGTGTATTACAGCCCTAACTTTTTTTAGTTCAATGTGGCCTTGACAGTTTATAGTTACTGGTCAGGAAAACATCCGGTCTTTTTTCTGCCTCTTTTTTTTTTTTTTCTGCTACTCAATCTCCAAATATTTCTTCAGTTTGAGAAAGTTCTACGTGGTTTTTACTTTGTTGCTGTTTTTAGTGTTTGTGTGTGCTGTTTGACTTCCTCATCCTGACTGGTGGTGGAAGCAACCAGAAGCCACAAGGGAGGCTGTGTTCATGGCACTCTTGCTCTGGACTAGAAGTACTCAAAATATTACTGGCCAGGATCCCAATTATCTAGTTTTAATCCTTTTTGAAGTTTATGAGAATTTTGCCCGAGAGGGAGGGACAAGGGAAGAGGCAGGACAGCAGATACCATGTAAACTTGCCTTATTGTTATTTATTGTTTATGCTTGGCAAAAATGATGTACCTAATATTTTGCAGTTAGAGATCCCTTTTCCAAACAATTAAAGCCCTATTGCAATAAGCAAATACTTTGACTTGGAGATTTTATGGGAAGAAATAATGAAAAAATGTAGGGGTGGGAGTGATCTGATGACTGAGATGTGAAAGGGAGCTGAGAGAACACAACAATGAAAGAAGTGAAGGCAGTCAACAAATGTTATGAAATAACTAATGGAGGAGGGATATAAAATAAATGAAAGGAGAAGGAAGTAGGAGCAGGCGTAAGAAGCGTGTTTACAGCACCTTATATATAGAGAGAGGTATGTGGGTGAGGGGGGAAGAACTCTGGGGTGGCTTACAGAAGTTGTAGGCACTCTTAACTGGTTGATGATACTGATGCTCTAGTTAAGCGCTTGTACTTTGGAGACTACTGCCTGCCTTAGCAGAAGTGAAGGGCACCTCCCTATTTCAAATAGCTGCTGTTGATTCAGAGATTTTGGCTAGGTGAGGGAGGAGAGGCCGTGGTAGGTGTGAGACACAAAGGAGACAATGTTGTTGTGGTGTTTGCAGGATTTTGTGATTGCTAATGTTGGCCAAAGGCATCTGCTCTCAGAAATCTTTCACTGTTTTCAACTATTGTGCTTGTTTTCGTGAAACATGAGAACAAACTAAAAGGAAAACCAATGTTTATACTTTTATTACTATTTTTGTGATTTTTTTTTACTATGTGTATGGAAAAATAAAAGAATTTTTACAAAAATAAGTGACTTGGGAAAGCTTGTTTGTATGCGAAATATGATCATCAAAGATCATTTGTCACTTATACAATCCAAAAAAATCTATTATCACGCATGTCTCCTTGCAACACATAGTTCCACAGGTGAGTGAAAAAGCAAGGATTGTAGGCCTTATCCATTTTCAAAACAGAGGCCTATGGCAGAACAGAACTTTCTCAAGCCACAGTTCTGATTTGCTTCTTTCTGTTTTCCCAGATTCCTTTTTTTGTGGGATGGATGCTTGGGATGGAGTAGGTAGATAATTTATCTGGAATTCAACTTGCATGTGACTTCTAAGTATTCTTAGCACTGCGGAGGTGGACAGGGTGGCTGTGCGTAGCCTCTCTCTCTTGATATCTACATATGCTCTTTTGTTACCTTATTTAAATTTTAATATTTTTCTCCTGGAGTGGTTATGTGCAGAGGATTGAGAAAAAGGAAAGGGTTTGCCCATGCAGCGTTAGCTGACGCAGATGGACTGCTCAAGTGAATGTGAAATTGAGACTGTAACAGTGGGGTCACACGCTTGGGGTTCACCGAAGATGGTGGGTGACCCACAGTCCCTTCAAGGCTCCTGCTGCAAGGATTTCAGAGAGCACATCCCAGCTGAATTGTGGCAGAGGTGGCTGCACCTGCCAGCTGGATGCTTAAACAGACACTCTGTTCTTCGAAGTGCTCTATCTCCTTTGATAATTTCCTAACTGTCATGTTTTCTTTCTTTAAAAAAAAAAAAAGAAAAAAAAAGTACATGACTGCTTATCTCTTAATACTTTTCTTGCCTGAGCTTTGATTTCTAAACATGTGACTCTGCAGCATTAGTCTGTCCCAGATTTGCCAAGCTTGCAGGTCTCCTGACCCATTTTACAGCATTGTGATTTGCTTCCCTCCTTGACAACCTGCAGGCCACAGATGCTAAGCATCTCATGGAGAAAAGTTGAGTCCAAGCCAGGCATCTAATATAGGTTGGACCTGATGAGGGCTGAATCTGGGATTATGTGGGGTGAGATTTGAATGTGGTTTTCCCATACTGCTTGTCATGTGGCCCAGCTTTGTCTAGGTTAATGCTTTTTGTCTAGAAAGAAACAAAGAGGCATGTTGGAAACAATTCTCAAAGTGGGCGTTTCAAAACCCTGCCTCGCACGGGGGTCTCCTGCAGGGTACAGTCCACTGCTTTCCTTCACAAACGGAGTGGAAGACAGTTCTACACAGGATGCAGTTTCACGTTTCCTTCTGCAGCCGGCACCCAAGTATTGATGGTATTTAATAATGAAGCAAAGAGTACAACATGTCACAAGTGTTTGGGAGGCTATTTGGAGAGAATTAGCACTGAGCTGAGTTTTTTCCCTTTACAACTCCACTCCCCAGCAAGACATTTCAGTGTTACTTGCACAGTTTTGGAAACTTCAGCCCCACTGCCAAGATCCTGTTTCATTTCACCTGCCCTGGAATAACCGAAGCCCTACAAAATGATTTTCTGCTGAATCCATAAGTGGAAGTTTGTTTCTGTCCATCTGTTCAGGATTTGGGAGAATCAGGAAAAAAAAAATCTGGTGCCTTTATTAAGCAAAATACAAAAGTGGAAAGACATGTTTGTTACTTCCCAGAGGAGATGTGGGCATCAGAGTCTGAATGTTTCCTTGAGCAATGAGGAGAAATTTCAGGGAAAGCTTTGTAAACCAGAACAGAGACTTTGAACTAATTACCCCCCTGTCCACTGACAGGTGAATGGGAATGGAGGTGGTGACTTTACAGGTCAAGATCTTTGCATCATCCCACTCAAACATCAACTGCAGTCATTGGGATTGGGAGGTGTGTCAGAAAGTGGGGGCCTTGAGTTTGACAAGTATGACAAATAGTATCAAACCCCCCCCCCCCCAACCTTCAAGAGAGTAGATTTTTTTAAATTTTATTTTCACATACCTGACTGCTCTCTTGCCTATACCACCACTGAAATTACTTGAATTCCTGTAGCATTCATAATAAGCAAGCCTGTTTCTGTCCCAAGACTGAGGATGTTTAGAGCTCTCTGGATGTGGTGAGGGTATAGACACATAGATCCTGCAAAATAAAAAGAATTCCCAGGAAAAATATTGGTGTATTGCAGGCAGTGTGATGCAATAACTAGCCTTTCTTCCCCCTTTTGGTCAGGCCTTGCCCAGGGCCCAGCCATCTGATTTTTATTATATGGTGTGGGATGAAGGGGTTTTAACTCTAATAGTGTAAGTAATGCTACACAAACAACTGTCGTGTTGTGTTTGTGCAAATGCTGGCGCTGGCTGTCATGAGCATAAGATACTTGCCTTATCCCCTACTTCAGTGCCAGGGCAGAAACTTGTCTCCTGCCTCTGAGGCAGAAGAAAATTCATCAATTCCTTCACTTGCTGTAGCAGTAGTTATTCACCCTGCTCACGCTCTGCAGTCGGAGCAGCGCCTTGCTTCATCCCCCTACGAACAACTGGAGGGGCCGACTGTGCCTGCCCTAACGTGAGAAGGGGGGAAAGTAAGGGGACGAGAGGAGGGGGAACCGCCTTCCCCTTTTCCTGGCTCCTTGGGGAGCTGTCTCCCGGCCCGGCTGGGAGCGCTGGGCTGGGGGCGGGGGAGGGCCCGGGGCTGCCCCCCCCCTCCCCGGGGGCGGTGCGGCGGGCAGGCCCGGCTGCCATGGCATGCTGCGCGGCGCGCTGTCCTGCCGGTGCTGCACATGCTCAGCAGAGAGCGGGGCGGCTCAGCCCCTGGCGGTGCTGGTGCGGGGAGCCCTGGGCCTCTCGGCGGGGGGCTGGGGGGGCGCCGAGGGCGGGAGGCGGCCGTGCCCCGCCGCGGGGGGCTCTGTGCATGGGGCTCGGCGCTCCCCGGGGGACGCTCGCCGGCCGGGTCTCCTCCAATATGTCCTGGGACCTCTGGAGCTGTCAGTGGGCAGACAAGGACACGGGCATCGGATTATCGTGACTGTACTAATGAAAGGGTTCAAGCTCGCCTGGTAAGCTAGAGCGTTGGGGAAAAGGGGGCGATGCGATCAGCCACCTTCCCAAAAATCTTCCTCCTTCGTAGCCCCGCTGTGCGCCGCAGCGGGGAGCGCAGCGCTGCCGGGGGCGGGGGGGGTGAGGGGGAGGCGGCGGGGCCGGCCGAGCGAAGGGATGCGCTCCACTAAGTTGGCCGGTGCCTGCGCTGCAAAGCTCGGGTCACTGCAGCACCGCCGAGGGGGGAACATCTGTGCGGGCTGCCGGGGGCAGCGCCGGGCTGCGGTGGGGAGGGACCTGCCGGGAAAGTCATCGGGAATAGATGTAGCGGCGGGCCGTTCCTGTCCGGGCATCTCTGCGTGAGGACTGCGATGCCGTGAGGCTCCCTCTGGTCTGGCTGCATCTTCCTCCCCGCTGCCGCCACCCTTTCTCCTCCTCTTCCCGGCTTTCGCTATGGTTGTGCATGAATTTGCATCTGTGTATGCACGCACGTAATCCCCGCACACCTGAGTGTCTGGACTCAGTGTCTATCTGCATACGGAAAAAAGAATAACGCGTGCGGTTTTGTTCTGAAGAAAGGTAGAGAAAACGTTTTGAATGCTACGTGTGTGGAATGGCTCCTCTTCAGCTTGTCCTTTAAATAGCTGCTTTTGGGGATGCACCTTATTGGCATGTTTCTGTAATAATCTATTAGAGTTGGGAGTCAAGGGAGCTAACAGCTTCCCGGAAGGTACCAAAGTGCTCGTTAATTGTTTGAGCGTTCCTGGGTGTTTTGGGGGAAAACTCTCCAGGTTTGGACAAGTGGGCAGTGAAAGAAAACATTGTGTGGGTGAAAGTTGATCAACAAAGCCGTGTGCCTATCTAAAATGTTTGCATGTAAATATTTTTGTTGGTCAACTTTGTATTTTATATGATAGGTAAATATATACGTTTGTAATGTACGTGGCTGCAGTTGTGTATTAAACACATCTAATATGAACTTGGCTAACAAAAATTTATATAAAATCTTGAGTATATCAAAATTATTTTACATCTCTAGTATGTCAAAACTACTTAGTTGGAATAAATGGTCTTTAGATTATTGTGATGAAATTGATTTAATCAGAACTTTATCAGACGGGAACGGCTCTGTAGTTAATAGCGGAATGTGACTTTGTAATTTGGATTGAAATTGCAAAGTGGATGACAAGAGCAATGTGAAGGCCCGTTTCTTTTTCTTAATCCTTTTTCTCTGTAATGAAAAAGGAAGCAATCATAGAAATAACAGCCTCCCTCTCAAGGGTGCTGGTTTTGCATCAGTATGAATTTAATGGTTTGAAACGCTCACCTGTAAAGTGTGAGAAAACAGTTATTTTTCATTTGTTGTTTTATTTATTGTTGCTATTTCATTTTTTTTTTCTGTGTAAAAAATAAAAGCAGTACAGCACAGCACTAGGAAGCATCTTGTACTGGGCCCCAGGGGACGGACTAGAGCCAGGGATGACTCAATAGGTCATCTCTCTTTATAATTTCTGTAATTTTGTCTGTTATTTCATTATACTGAGAGCCTTTGAAATTTTCCTATGTGTATATAGCCACATGTAATGTAGGCTATACAAATGATATAGCTATTAGCATTTGAAAAATCTTAAATAATTTTTTCCTCTTTTTTTTTTTTTAAACTAAAAAAAAAAAAAAAAGAGCCCAACTCTTGCACTGATTTGCTGCTTTACGTGGTATGCAGTTGGGCTGATGAGTTGCGTAATAGCTTAGTGTACTACCAGGAGAGCAAAGCATGTGTTATAAATGCCGTGATCGTGTGGATCTGCAATAACATGGCACCCCACTGCATTCATTTCTGTACCTATCCACGAGCAACACTGGACTTTTTTTTTTTTTTAACTCTGTAATCAGAGTGCTTTTGCATACCCAGTTCTGTCCCAGCATTTATGACGATTAAGGTTGAAGGTACTCTGTTAATTTAGTCAGACTTCAGAGCTAAGCGAGTGAGGCTGGTAGATTCAGGAGCTAGATGGGAGGCATAAGAAGATTACTCATGTGCTGGATGAAATGCTAGCGGTGTTTCGGCAGGTGACGCTCTTCCCTCTGAGTTTTCTCCATCTCGGGCTCCTGGCAGGGTCCTAGGGGCTCTGTGCCGTCCTGGGTGCGTGGGTTCTGGTGGGGACTGCAGTAAAGATCCTCATCAGTTCTCCCGGCTCTCGTGGAAATGCTTGAAGAGTGCTAAGCAAGCCCTGCTTGGGCTACCTCTTCAGCATCTCCCCTTCGTCTTCCTCTGAATCCCAAAGAGAAACAAAGTCCAATATTCTGATTGCTTACCTTATTTAAAAATAGCATGCAGCATTTTTGAGCTTGATAGCGGTTACTCTGTTCCTGCTCTAGAATGTTTACAGACAGTTTTATTTATTTGATTGTGCTGCAATACCCAAACACAGAGGGCGAGTTAAGGATATTATTTCAAGTCCTGTTTCACCTAAGTATCTGTGTTTGTCACTACTGGACTGATTGGTATGGCTCTAGAGATCTAAGTGTGGAATACGGAGTTCCCTCCTTTTTGCCGTTTGTCAAACTTGGTTAGGGTACCTTTAATGCGGGTTGTACAGCCTCCGATATTTACATCGAAACGGCTTTACAGGGTTAGTATTTGTCTAAAGGAAAAAAACCCATGTCAAACGCGTGGCATACAAACAGATCTTTTGGTCCTTGCTGTAGAAGTGGCGATTCCAGTTCTAGATGGCACTGCTGGGGTTAATGCAGATTTCCTATGGAGCCCTTCTCAGAAAGACACATGATTTCTTTCTGTACCAGGAAGGGCAATAGCACAGGGACAGACTGCTGTCAGCAGGAGCAGCCCGCTCTGACCGTTAGCAAGAGGACTTGCTCTTGCCTGTTTTTAGGCCACCCGTTCATTTTGCCCTGTTAGATTGCGCAAGATAACATAGTGCGTTTTATCGGGGAACCTCTGGCCACCTCTGAGCCTCAGTGAAAGCTTATTTTGGCACGATACAACGTGCTGATCTCTAATACGATGTCATGCGTTTTTTGCAGTACGCCACCTAATTCTGCCCAAAATGATCTCATCACCATCTGGTATCGTATCACAGCATAGCTACGTACCGTGGAGAGTTGTTATACGGTCACAGTACACTGCAGAATCCTGATGTATAACCATCGTAGCTTTACGACATCTGAACGCGACCGTATCGTATCGTGATGTAAGGTCCTGATGTACTAGTGCAGCATTATATTGTTATGGCACAACATCCTGGTGTTAGAAATGATACTGCGGTCCCCTTATAGGTTCTTAGCGTACATCACCAATTTGTCTTATCAGGGCCTAGTATCTTGGCTTGATAGGTCATCTTCGCATCGCAAGGTAATATTTTAACACCGTTGCATGCGTCTTTGTGCTGTGACACGGTTTTGCAAGAGAGAACTTTTGTTTCCAGTCTTACATCACTGTTATCTCATAGATCCTCAGGGACTATAATGAGCCAGGTCCCGACCTCTAAATTTCAGAAAGCCACAAACTACAACAGCAGGGCAGGCTTTCTCTCCCCTCAAATCTCGGGCGGTGCTGCCTGCCGTTAGCATTCTCCCTTGTTAGGAGTTTTGGGGAGCGCATAATCCAGCATAGATGGAGACTAATTTGGATCTTTTATGAAAATTGAGAATCAAATGACTGAAGAATCTTGCAGGGACAAAAGCAAGCTGGTAGCTGAACTTGATGTCCCATAAATGGGATACCGAACAAAACTCTGCTCTTCTGATTTTCCTTCTTTTCTGGTTCCTTCTGCATTGCTTCTGCTGATTTGTTGATTGGAATATTTCTGAGCCACAGAACCTACAGATAAAATACGGGCCAAAGGCCCTACCTAAAAATAAATCTGTAATTCATTTTTCTGCTAGTGCCTGTGGGTGAGAAAAAAACCTCTGAGTGTTCCAACACCCTACTTATCTGAAGGAAGGATCTATTATATAGTTGTGGGGGTGGGATGGGAACTAGGTAGGGTTACAGAACAGCAGAGCTAAATTTAGAAGTTGTTTGATGTCAGGGAGCAGTGAAGATTAACGTTAGGCAGTTTCAGTTATGCATGCTGTAAGGCTGCGACTTCAGGAGTTCTTTGTATCTAGAGCAGGATAACGACACCTGCCCTTTCCATTGATTCTGTCGGTGTCTCAGGGCCACAAGTGTGTACGAGGGGAGGGACAGGGTTCGTAAGCTACCGCACTAGCCCTACGTAGCTCTGTCCTTACGGTCTAGTCTTGCGACTTCTTCCCAGTCTGAAATAACAGCTTAGTGAAAAAGAGACAGGAGGAACGCGTTCTGCCCTCGGTTATATGGCATTTGTACTCGCTGTAATATAGAAAGGTGACAAATGCGGGTGTCTGGGATTCTTGCATCCTTATAGTGGAATGATGATGCTATTTAAATCATTTTCAATTTCATGTCTATACTGCAGAGACTTAAAGAGCTACCATGTGCAGTGAAAGCGAACTTTGTTCTGTTGCATTGCAAATGAAAGATGAATTTCCAAATCGATTCTTCCTCCATTTTTTGGAGAAGGCTAGCAAATTAGTTCCATTGAAGTTACACAATTGTGGTGTTGTGCAGCTTGTGCCACTCAACCTTCACGTTACGGGTTAAAACGTTACATTTCAGTGTTCTTTTCTCCTCTGTCTTCATCGATTCTTCTGCATCTACATCTCTCTCCTTTGTGCTTTTTATTCTAAAGGAAGAAATAGGTGCCGATAATCCTCCACTAAAAGCTATCAAAGATGACCCACATACATATAAATACGGCTCTAGCATTTTGGAAGGAAGAGGCTTTCACTCCTTATAAATTCTGCAAATGGATCTTAGGAATCAGAACGTTCCCGTTTGCTGTCAATGTGGTAGGAAGAGGAAACCATATTAATGGGTCGCTCGTTTCTCCCTGCATCCAGAACATTCTGAACAATTTGACTGAACCTCTGCCCATAAAGTACAGTTTCCATCCTTTCTCTCTCAACAGGAAGAAATGTTACGATGATGTATAAAGTGACCCAAAGAACAACTTTGAGCAGTATTGGGAGATTTATTTTGTAGATGGTTTCATAGTACAATGAAGTGGTTAGCAGCAGATTTTCTGCTAACTTATCTGGGCTTTTCAGTAGTGGGAAGGGATAGGGAGCAGTTAGGAGCCTAATCCAAGTGGACTAACGTTAACGAAAAATCTGGCATGCAATTCGCTTGGCCAGACTGTACTCATAGTCACCGACTGAGCCAGAAACAGAACCGGGATCGGCTCATCACCAGTTTTTGTCCTGGACTGCATGCCGCCACGCTGAATTACCACCCTCAGCAGTAATATGGTATAAAGCACAAGTAAAAAATATAAAATCACAGTAGGAGGAGACTATTTGAAGAAAAACCGAGTCATTGTGAAGCCTTTGATCTGAGATTTGGTTTGCTGTAGCTCTCTGTGATGATAGACTGGCAAAAGTACCCCTTTAGTGTTTCGTGTCTGTTATGTGGTATGCTTTTGGTATCCATTTTTGATTTAAAATTGGATAAACATCCGTCATTTTGTTCTCTAATATATATGTGCTTACACAAACCTCTCTGAGGGCAACTAGACAGAAAAGTTCTTTGACTTACGCCATGAAGATGCTGCACTTTGCAGAGCTTGCTGCCAACACCCAGAATCTCTCCTTCAGATCTCTCCTTGGGCTGCAAATTATTTTGCCTAATTGAATCCTAATCTTTTGTTTTGCTCTAAAATTGCCTTTTCTGCTTATCAGATGGTAAAATCACCTTGCTCTCTCTCTAGTCTTTCAGCAGCCTCACAAATGTCAAGTGGAGGGCAAACTGCTTGGAACCATTCTGGAATTTTGTAGCCATTGCTTGCTCAGGGCCTTGAGTTGAGATGAATGGGGCTGCAGCGAGGCTTCTCCAGAGATTCTTCTCCTCACGTATGCAGGAGGAAAAAGTATGGAAAGAGGCAAATTCAGTCAAGAAGAGGCTGTAGATAAAATTTAGCAGATGCTTTTTTTTTTTCTCTCTCTCAAAGCTAAATGTGGAGCTGAGATTGTTGTGTGCTCTTTAACTGCTTGGTCCCTCCAAACGAGAAGCAAGGCCCTGGCCGTCGGAGCTGGAGGTCTTAAGAAGCCGCTTTTACGCCTGAGTCTGTCATTGACTGGTTGTACCGGGATCTTGCCTCTGCTCCAGTTTCCCTGCCTGCAAAATGGGGCATACTATTCCTCTCATCTTTCTCCCCTTGTGCTCCCTCCCACTGAAGGAATTTGGTATTTACATGCTAGAAGGGGTACATTGAACAGTGTTCCACAATTTGTAAGCGCGTGATTCACTCTGCGTGTGTTAATAGTTCTGTTGAACTAAATGGAAACGCTCACATACTTCAAATTTCTGCTTGATCACAGCTATTCTGCTCAGCAGCTGGGCATGGTCAAGGTCTGAAAGAGCCAAACGTTGCCATCCGAACTTTTGTGGCATGTTACGCAAGAATCGCCGTGCCCTGGTCAAGGTGTCTTTTGCTTAATGATGTTTGCCGACTGAAATTCCCCTTGGAAATAGGATTCTTCTTCCTTCTCTATTCTAAGCTAGTTAGTGGTATTCCTTTGGTTGATCAAGCAGCTGCTGTGTTTAGGCTTGAATCTTCCCTTGCATGTCTCTGATTTCAGTCCTGGCTAGAAAGTGCATCTTAATGGCAGACTGCCATTATTATAATTATAATTGATACTTACTATGAATGGAAACTATTAATTTCAGTGTTTTGAGTCTGGTGATATAAGTTGAGATATAACAGCAATAATAGTATCCAAGTATAAAATATCTAAGTTCAGGAAATGGAGAGACCAAAACAAATGTAGCTTTTCTTTACCTTCTAGAACTTCTGTATGCTCTTGCAGAGCCACATGCTGAATACCAGATGGTGGAATGTTCCCTGAGCTTCTCCTTTACTGAAGTTTTCTGTTTGGCCAATTTTAGGTCTGTGCTGTTGGTTATACTTTACATTTTGCACTGGTTTATTCTCTGTAACCATTTTTCCTGGACAGGATGCTCTCTGTGGTCACAGCCAAGTGACCTGAGGGTAGATGCTCTGCTTTTTTTTCAACTAACACAAGATGTAAAATGCTGCCATTCTCCTATAGCAATGTCACAGCCACTCTATGTATATGGCAAAGGAGCAGAGGAAGGAGGGATTTGGGTTTGGATTTTTTTTTTTTTTCCCCCCTTGGGAGGGGGAGATATATATTTGGGGTATATATTTTGAATCATTTTCAAACCACTTGGAATACCAGGTTTGGAAGAATGTGGCTTGACCGCACCTAATCTCAGGCCTTGGAACTGAAAGAAGGAAAATGGAGGAGAAAATAAGTTGAATGAAAAAGACTTGAGGAGGAAGAAGGTGGTATATATTAAAGACGAGCAAAGGTTTGGTAACAGAAAATAATGCCCATATATGCACATAAGGCACCAAATTAGCAGTGGGGGGAGGAGAAAGGACGACTTGTTTAGTGTAAGAACAGCGCTCTCTAACTAGAATCGTCCCTTCAATGAAATATTAAGCAAACAAACCTGTGTTTAAATGGCAGGAGGAAGAGATGGCAAGGTCAGAGGATTCCAGAGAAATTGTTTGCAAGGTCTCATCCCTTACTTGTGTAGCGATGGCACATGAAGTGCTGTGAGTTAAAAAGTTTGCACTGGAGACAGAGGCATTTTAGAAAGCCTGGTGGAAAGCTAGAGCTGTAATTTTGGTGTATTTCCGGCCCTGTAGGAATAGAAATAAAGCAGCCATAGAGGTCTGAAAGAACTGCCCTCTGCTCGTGAGGAGATTGGGTTGTGGCTGTGCAGCCCTCAAAAGTGGAATTTATTTTTTTCGGAGCTGTCAGCTATTAAGAAATGGTGTACTCATGCGATGACCTTCAATCTGATGTACGTTTTGGGAATGAGGTTTGGGGGGCGAACTGTTGCTTAGCTGTAGGCTGTGAAAGAAGGTGCGTGGCTAGGGGTTGGGGCTTGGACAAGCTGAGCAATATTCAGCGGCTGGTTCAAGGCAGTAAAACTACATCATTGCTTCAAATGCCTGTTACGTTATTTTTCCAGCCTTTTCAATAGGAAGAATATGTTGCCCACTGATTCTTCTGAGTTTCTGTTTCGAAGATGGGTAATAGCACAGCTGATTTTGGAAATGGAGCCGTTTCTAAGATTGTGTTGTTTTACAGTGAGAAAGGCTCTTAAAACAAGGACCTTGCTGTGCTAGGAGATTTTCACGCACGCCTTCAGAGACAGTCTGTGTCCTGAAGAGCTGACATCCTAAATAGGCAAGATGGACAAAGGGCAGAAGAAAGGAAGTGGTGTTAGCCTTGGTTTGCAGATGAGGCATGCGAGAGATTAACGGCATTTTTACTTTTAATGTGTTTGCTGATAGAGCTTCCCTACTATAGAAGCTTGGCTCAGGTGAGCAAAAAAATTGTCATAGCTTAAAACAGTTCCTTAAAGAGAGCAAACTATATTGATGAAAGAGCTAGCATCAGACCTGCATAACCGGCCAGCCATATCCCCTGTGCTTCTCATAGGTGACTTGTCCAAAGTCACAACCTGAATCCATCTAATTGCCCCAAAGCAACCTATGTCTTGCTCATGTTTGGAAATACCATAATTGTCATAAGGACATTTTGTTCTTTCAAGGATCACAGCCCAGATTAAGAACTTAGATGATTTAGAAGTGGCTTTGCAAGATGATGAAACTCAAAACCATACGGATGTGTTTCACTTGGAGATTTTGGGAATCAAAATACAGCAAGTCAAAACAATTCTCTTAAATCATAATGCTCAAACAGCTGTAACACCAGCCAAATGCAAACCTTTAAAGAGTCTTGCATTGCTAGCAAACAGCAGTGACCAAGAAGTCAGTGGACTGGGCTGCTGTCTATTGGGAAAATTATGGAAAGCAGAACTAGAGACGGAAAAAAACTTGATGGAATTGAGGCATTGATTCACGCTCCTGCCAGTGTGGGACAGTTCCCTGTTTTGTTTTTATTAATGGTTACCTAATGCTGTTTATAAACATGACAAGCGAATGGGTTTATACCACTTCTCTCATGCTCTTGACTGCAAGGATTTGACTTCAGCCTAGTTTCCCCCCTCAATTTAATATAATCACATTGCTTATTGTTATAAAACCTTTTACTATGGCTTCTCTTTCTCTTTAGTATTTACATTCTTCAAATATTTGTTGACCACTTCACTTTGTTTACCCTTCAAGTTTCTTTTCATAAATAAGTCTCGTGAATATTGTGATTTTTTTTTTTGTTGCTTTGAACTTATTGCTGTAAAATGTATTTCTGGTTATATGGCACCCTTATAATGAAGTTCCTGGTAAAGATTAATTGATCATACAGAGCAAATCTTTCATCAGCTTCCACGAGATATAATTGATAGACGATGCAGCTCTGCATCACATCAGTCTTTCCTGTTCCTGTATCATGTTGCAAGAACATGTCTAATTCGCTTTGCACTCTTACCCTGCGCGCCGTCGAGCTGCACTGCTTTCTTGCTTTCTTTTCTCTTTCCTCTGTTATGCCTATCTGGAGTAGGTACAAGATTGAGGACAGTGGCAGGGTAGTGTTCTTCATGCTTTGCCCAGAAGATAATCAGCCGCTGTCTTTGTTTATTTTCCTTGTGAGACAGGTTTTTGTATGTGTGTTTATATATACTTCCAATATGAGTCACATTATTACCTTCTGCATTTTATAACCTCTCTATAGAAGATGGCCTTTCAAAGAGTTTATATCTGAAAATACCCATGTGTTAAAGACAAGTATTTCTCCTGTTGCTGGCTGTGCTGCCTGCTGTTGTATCAGGGAAGTAGATGGTTTGCGCTGCGTCTGATAAGGTTTAGAGAAGGGTGCGTAGTGAGTCCCTCTAGCTCAGCAAGATGAAGAATCGGTATGTCTGTAGAAATGGCTAAGTAGTCCGAGAAGAGTGCTTTGTGGGAGTAAGGGACTTGAATTTGGAGGTAATTGGGATGCTTAGGTCCTCGCTGTCTGCTCTGCTCCTTTGTTGTCACAGAAGTGCTCCCTGGTGTGGTTTTTATTGCGGAGAGTATAGGGGTATATAATAAAGCTCTGCTGAAGTGCTCCAGCAAAAATGGTTGGGATATCAGGGGTGTGCAACAACATGGAGAAGCTGTACTAGGGCAGTAGAACAGGTAGGTAAGAGCAGGAGTAGAGAAGTCATCCTGAAATTTCATAGCTGTCATCAGTGAACAGAGTGAGGAGCAGCCAGGGTTAACTGAGCTCTAGTGATGTGGGCTACAGGGCATTCTTAAAGAGACAGCGAGTGCTTTTCTTCTAGTGGGTAGCAGCCAGTTCAGATGCCAGAGCTGGGTAGCAAGTTGCAAAGAAGGCTTTGTTTCAGCCATGCCAAGCTGTTATCAGAGCGAGGAATCTTTTTGTCAACTACTTCTGAGAGTATAAAATGCATCGGAGCAGTAAGATTCTTGAATGGTTTCGTGATCTCTCCCCCCGCAGAATTGCTTCTGTCTGCAGTTTAAATGGTGGTTTCAGAATCGGAGAGCAGAGGAGCAGGGAAGACACGCAGCTGCACCCCAGGAAATGCGATGTGGTAACAGGTGGCGATGCAATCATTGAGCTCTTCGTTTTTCATCTCCCAGGCAGGCAGGAGGACTCCTTCCTGTGGATGCAAGTTCCTTTGTGTTTGTACGTGCGTTGTGAGGTCAGGCAGTTCCTCAGGACAAAGGATGCCCTGCTGCGGTGCAGGGCTGGGAGGGAGATACAGAGGGCTTGATGAGAAATCTAAGACGGCGTGGAAGGGATGGGGGTTTGCAGGGAGAAGCTGAGCAAGACTCTTCTGGGGCAATGTTCTGTCTTCATGGGAGTAGGGGCTGGACTGAGTAGCTGTTTAGTGTTGTTACTGAGTTTCTGCAATAGAAAGATTAGGGGAAGCTGAGACCCTCCTGGAAGAAAGGGTCAAGCAGGGTTAAGAAAATCAATCAGTGAGAGTGGGGATGAATCCAACGTGTGTGAATGTGTATTGGGATTGAAAATCAGAGGTGGCTCGGGAGGAGTCTGAAAGTAGAGATTGGGATAGTGGTTTGGGGGAAGGCTGATTTGGGTTGGGATAAAGTGATTGGAACAGTCTGGAGGAACGGAGAAGCTGGCATAACTGTTAACTGTTACACGATGCAGAATCGCACACTGCACCAGCCAGTGGTAAAGAAGGAGATCACACGCTTTTAGGGCCCTTTTTCTCTTCCTTCTCTTCATAAATCTACTCACGGGTCTGAGCTGGTCCAGCTCAGTGCAGCGTGGAACAGGGAGCGGAGGGATGGTGGTGGTGGAAGGGATTGAAGGAGTGGGGCATGTCTGTACCAGGAGACCGGGTGTAGCCCAGCCCCTGGCACAGAACAGCTGATGTGCATTTTTGCTCGCTCCAATGGCAGCTATTGAAGCTTTATCCAGATGTCAGGGAATTCTCTCTTTGTGCAGAGCTTGTGCATAGGAACAGCATATATGAGGGTTGCTGCCCAATTAGTGGGAGCAGAAATGAATATGGCTTTCTCATGTTCAGAGTGGTATCCAAAGAACATAATTTGTGTTGGATTTGAGGTGAAATGTGGCTGCTGCTGGTGGCTGCCCCGGTGGCTACCTTTGCAATGTAACTGAAAGTGCAATAACGTGATGTTTAATTCCGGGATAAGAAAAGAAGGATACATAGATAATACATAGAGGAAGTACTTACTGTAACGATTCCACAGGGACCTGCAATTAATGGGTGATCTCCAGTTTCTGTTGTTATTTTTCTTTGTGTGTTTCACAGCCTTCCCCTGGTCAACCTGTTGTTTTGCTTTTCTCTTCATCCTCTCTTAAACTGGGAACTGATCTTGCAGCTGGGCTGCACTCAGACCCTGGTGCTCAAAGGTGGCTCCCTCGATTGCAGTCGTGTTTGAAATCAGTGCAGGCTCTTGTCCTTGTGCCTTTCACTGCACAGGTGAAGTCTTGCACTGTAAACTGCTCAGGGTGAGGGCCCTGGTCTGTCCACAAGCTGCCCAGCCCTCAGCACGGTGCCATAAAACAAAAAAATACGGGAGTTACTTTTATTAGTGTTCTATCTCGGAGATGTCTGTTAGTGTTATTGATGTGCTTGTTAATCTTTGTTTTTGAGTATGCTGACTGCTGTATACATTATGTCAGTGCAGTGCAAGTGCTTCTGCGGTAAAATATGCACCAGCTCACTATCAGTGCACTAGAACACAACATATAATGTTTCAGGTTTCAGAGGAAGAAAGAGATGGATTTAGTGTCAAGTGGAAGTTGGCAGGGGACTTAAGGATATCTAAGTGTCTTTGTAATATATGATTAGCAATTCAAGACAAAGAATTTCTGGGAGGTCAGCTCAGCCAGCATTTTTCATTGCATCATCCTGGACTGGTGGTTTCCAGGCCAGGAGCTGTTACCCGTCCGTGATCCATGATGCATTTTCTTTGTGCTGTCCATTTATCCTGACCAGGATGCAACGCCTACCCATGTTGGGATGTGAGCCTGTTGTTCTTCATCTACAGGGCAGAGTTGGGCCGACACAGAAAAATTGACTGGTTGCCCTTGTGCTAGCCTTCCTTCTCATTTTCAGAGATCGCACTGAATTAAAGAGGGCTAAAACTGCATTAGATATCCCCATGGGTAATGCTGTTTATGAAAGCGATAGCTGTAGTTACTGTAGGGATCTTGGGCAGTTCCATATGTCACGGCAGCGATTGCTGAAGAAACTGTCTAGAAAGATACTGACTGCTGAAAATGCTTGTCCTGTGTGATGGAGGCTCCAGCTCTCGCTCAAACACTTCACTTGTAGATGCCGAGCCTAACTCCCCACAGCCTCTTCCCTAACATCATTTCACCTTTCCTCCTTTTGGCTTTCCACGTGCGTATTGTTTGAGCGTAGTGCTGAGGACAACAGGTAGGACTCTGTTTCCTAGGTGAGGTGGGATCTGCCACTTGTGAATGTCTTTAATTTTGTGTGGTTTCTTTTGTGCAATTAAGGAGAGCTAATTAGCTCCTTTTAGTGCAGTCTCCTTGCAGAGGTAGCTGACCTCTTGTTAATCCTGGATTAAGTTCTTACTAAGAACTGGCTCTTTGTGTGTCCCAGTTAAGATGTTGACACTTTGTTCTCTCTCTCCTTGTTCTCCTCCTCCCCCTCTTCCTCCCCATGCCTTTGAGCACATGATTGCCTGCCTCCTCCATCCCCCACTACTGTAGGAATCCACGCACTCTTAGCAGCCACTGTATCTTGCTCCATGAAAATGCCATTGTCGGTTCAGAGTACTCTACAAAGGTTTTTGCTTCTCCTGGTACCTGTCTAGGAGCCCATTTTCTGCAAGGGAGACGGGAGAGTTTTGGCAGTGCTCCTTAATGCTTAATAGGGTGAGAATGCTGTGGGGTTTGAAGAGTAGCACCCGTTTTGTACTCTGGAGGCTGGAAGGATGTTCCATGGTCTGAGCAGGAGCTAGCAAACAGGAGCACATACCCAGTCGGAGAACTCAGCCTGTACAATGCTGTGCATTCAAAAGCAGAGTCCATACATTCAGAGTTCAAGAGAGTGTCTAGGAGAAAAGCAGCTTCTGTGCTCCAACAGTGGTATGAGCAAAAAAAATTAAATGTGTGCAAAATACTAATTACCACCCAGATGCCTCGGTTACCCACTAATGCTAATCCTACGTGCAGATCCTGAGGTTGTAGCACTACACTGAGTTTTCCCTGAGGACACGCTTTCTTGACGTTTCTGAGACGTCTTTTTGAAGACAAGGCCAGAAGTACTATGAAAGTGTTAAGCGTCCCCTGGTTCTGTTCTGAACTCCGCTGAAAAGCAGAAATGTTGGGGAATAACTGCCTCAATGGCTTTAAGTTTTCAGAATGGATTGTATTAAAAGTGGACAAAGAATTACTGGGGAAGGGGAAATGAGAAATGGGATGTGTTTTCAAATCCAGGTGCTCATTGTTCCCAGGCATTTTGCAGACAGACTTCTAAAGAGTGCTGTTTGTTTCCCTATCACTGGTGTGGCTTACAGGGAGGGTAAGATTGCTGTAGCTGGATACAGAGTTTATCTCAAACCCACTTGTTGCTCTGTAGGCCTGGATGTTCAGGCACCGGACTGTCTCGTGTGTATCTATTGTCAGTCCTGGGCTTTAATTACTTGGACAGTGCATCATTTCCTCTCACCTGAGAGATGCAATATGTATGAGCGTGCTTGTATTACGGCTCGATCCGAGACAGTAGAGCAGAAACCAGCCGTGCCACTCAGTCCAGCAAGTGCTAAAGGTACGGCTTGTACTGTCTGCATGAACACTGAAGAGCCTACCAGAGATAGGCATGCTCTGAATTAGAGCATCCTTGGAAGGAGTGCTCCTGATGTATGACTTTTCAACTTTCTGTTGGGCTCAGTAGTCCTGTGGTGGTCAGGCTGTGGTGTGCGACCGTGTCGTGCCATGAACATAGCTCAGTAGTCGAGCCTTCCTAAAGCTGACCTTCACACATGAAATAATGCCTTAGTGCTTGTCTTGATTCTGTAATGCCAGTACCAGGGCAAGGGCTGAGAGACACATGTGCAAGTAAACCTAGTCGACATACAATGCGTTCTGCACCTCTTGAACAAAACAGGAACTGGTGGCTTTACATTCAGAAGACCTTCGTTAAAGGCCCCTCAAGATCCTCTTAGTGCAGTATTATCAAACTCTTATCACCATGAGACAAGCTGTCTTCGTAGTGATGTGAATGGTGCTGCAAAGACCCAGAAATCTAGCAAGAATATTTGTCCTTCCAAGAGTTCTGGGTTGAATTTTGCAGATCTGATAAAGTTTGTAAAGCTTTTGAGGTGTTGCCTGATTTTTCAAATTACCTGTAACTTTGCCTTTTGCATGCCATCCCAGATAACCCTAAGAAACTTTTCTCCAAGTCAGTCTTGAATTTTTACTACTGCTTTTACAGTGCTTTTGGAAGCAGAACTTTTGTTTGAATCATCTTCTCTCCTGACAGTCTGAAGAGTGGGTAGGTCTTAAACTCATGCATTGAATCTATTCTACCACTTCATGGCCTTCTTTGAGCCTTTGAGTGTTCTCTGTGGTTCCAGATCTGATGTAGCCATTATACTGAATTTCATGAGATCCTTTGGGTCAGTGTAGCCCTCATGTGGCTGTTGAAAAAGAGTGTCTTGTTCAAATCTTACTAGTCTTTCAGACAAAACATACCAAAAGTTGTAGAGGCTGAGAATCACACTTCCAGCTATTTTCATACATCTTTGAACACCATAAGGAAAAAACACTGAAAGATTCATAGACTAAACGAAATGGGACCATTCAGAGATCTCTTCTAAGTCCTGTTGAAAGCAAGGTATAAGACTTGCCCAAATTCATTCTAGTTGTGGTACAGAAGAGTGTTTAGGAAAACATAAAACCTTGCATAATATTGTTTGTCACAGATGGATAATTTAGCCTTGAATTAGTTACAGTGGTTAGTTTTGTTTACTTCCAAAAATGTGACTCCTTTGTCTAGCCAGAATTTGCCTAGCTTCGGCTTTCAGCACTTCCATCTGTCACCCAGTATTATCAAACTTGTGTTCCAGGTGATCGTTTAGAGCTTGTCATTCTTTGACCTTCCATCTGTGTGGAATGGATTCAGTGCAACTGTCTTTTACTGTTTGCTGCTTTTATCTGAACCCTGTCCGGTTTATCCACATTGTTCACATGTTGAAACTAGATTACGGTCCTAGACGTAGTGTTTCAGTAGGAATCACACCATCCTTGGATATGGAGGTACCATTGCCTTCAACACAGGGAATAGGAAAGTTTGTATGTAACACACCATTTTCTGTAAACATGTTTGTAAATTTACCAGTTTATGAACTTTTGTAAGCATTTCTAACTTTTAATGGTCATGTATGAAAATGAAAAGTCACTGTGCAAGTTCTAGTGGCTCTGCTTATCACCTTGGTTTTCCCGACTGAATAAACAGATTTTGCTGTGTTCTTGTTCATCCTTAGGTTTGTATTGGAGAAATACTTCAGTGGTTTTGGTGAGGAAGTTTACATTTGGGGTGAAAGTTGATGTGTTTTAGGTGCTTGTGATTGGCAGCACTGTAAACAGAGAGGGTGATGAAAGAAGCTTGGTCGCGAGAAGGATGTCAGAGAATTGGCATCAAGCCGATGGATCTCTTTAAGGGGGCAATGTATTTATTGAAATAGTGGCACATACACGGTGAACTCATGTGCATCTATGTGCGTTCTTTGAGTAATACCTAAAAGGTGATGGCACTGTTGTGCTGTCCTGATAAAGACGTGTATGGTGATAGTGTTTTCAATTTAAAATCACGTGCAGCGTTTGAATTGCATGGTGCCACGAGTCTGCTGGTGCAGAGCATTGATTCTTAAGAGCAGAGCACCTCCTGCTCCCACTGATTTTGATTATAGCGAAATGATGGATAATCAGCCTTTTGGAAAGATGCTGTTTTGGGATATTAGCACTGAACGCTGTGACTGATTCTAAACAGATGAGAAAATGGTCAACCCTGTGTATGGAACGGTTAGAAGGCAACAAAAAGAAGCAAAGGGCAGAGTGATGAGTATTTACACACCTCAAGGCACAGCTCCTTCTGTTATTGCTGGGGAGCGGTAAGTCCCTTGGGGGGGTCATTGGAAGCAGCTAAAGTCGGCTCTAGTCAGGCTCCTGATTTAGGTACTCTGAATCACGTTCTGGAGTTGCCTGCCTGGCTCAGCTGACACCACAGGGAACTTTGAAAATAACTAAGGTGGGCGATGTGAATGTAGACTGGAGAGACTGATGAGGAATGGAAGCGATGTAAGGTGTACATTTTTAAACTACTGTAGCCACTCTGGTACAGGAGCTTCTCTGGATACTCTTAAAGGGTTGTCTATGCCGGAAAGTTATTTCACATTTAAAGCCCAGAGTACTTCCTCACATGGACACTTGCGTTTCAAATCACAGGTGTTCGTACAGGAAGCTGTTCCAGATCAGTTCCACACTATTGCCTTGCACAGACAAGGTCTGATTTCATATACTGGAAGGAAGAGTGCAAGCTAGTCGATTGTTTTATGCTCCTCTTTTTCATCCTTCTGCCTGTGTAATATATACTGTACTGTGAGGGCCCTTGGGAGGGACTGAAACCCTTCTCCTTATTCTGGCATAAAGACATCCGTGAGCGGGTGTGTAGGGTTACAGTGGTGTGTACGTCCCCCAAAGAAACGCCATGTACTAATGCTGCTGTAGGGCTGTAAACTCTGCTTGATAATGTTTCTTTAAAAATCCCAGGCCCGTTTACACATGGATAGGCATGAAAAATGAAACCAAATTAGCTTCCTAGATGAAGTAAGCTAAATTGCATTGAGGTCACCTTACTTCTCTGAATGAGTGTGTCCTCACAGTGTTTAATTCAGTTTAGATAATCCACTTTACCTGTTAATTAGGGTTTAATTTTCCTGGCTGTTGTTGCGCTGACATGCTTACAGGTTTCGAAACTTTCTCCCACATGTTTTGAATGGTCTAGTGTCTACACAGGGAGGATGAATATGATTTTTTTGTCAACCTGTAGGCTTTGCCAAACTTTATGAATAGCATCTAAAAGTGACAGGTACGATCAGGGGACCCTGGGAAAAATCGCGGGAGCTTCTCCACTCCCCCCCCCCCCTTTCCTCTGGCAGACGTGAATAATGAAGGCATTAAGGGGGTTGCATTATGTAAAGCGGCAGCCCACAGGCTGCGTGCATGCGCGCGCACGCGTGTGTGTTTGTGTGCGCGTGCAGGAGCGTGTGTGAAAGAACTGGCAGCGAGGGGGAGAGGCGCGCAGACCTCAGTTGAGCCGCACAATCATAACCACAAAGACCGGGGCGGGGGGAGAAGAGAGGCTGAGCCGTGGCAGGAGCCCGAGCAGTATGCAAGGCAGCTGAGGGAGGGGGCTCTGGGTGCCCGTGAGGAGCCCCAGGCACCCCCTGCTCCCTCTTGCCTTCGGGAGATGGTGCAGGAGGTGAGTACCCTCCCACCTCACCGCTGGCCCACCCTCGCTCTCCCCCCACCACACACAAGTGCATGAATGAATGAATTCCTAGCCGCTCCGCGCTGCACTACCGTCCCTAATGGCTACCAGGTTAGTGTTACTCTCCTGTTCCTTCTGCCGATGCCTCTCTTCCTCTCCCCTCTGTGCGCGTACGTGCTGTCTGCAGGCTCTGAATGTGTGTGCACCCGTGTGTGCGTGTGAAAGACGGGAGCCAAAGGGCTGTATGTGCTGTGCTCAGCACAGGTTTGCCGAGCAAATCTACCACCCGAGACATACGCTTTCAGGGCAGATTAAATCTGGAGTCCATGTTGGTTGCTGCTGCTGCTGCTCCTTTCTGTTTGGGGGACTCGAAAGCAGACAGCGTGACATCATGTTGCAGAGATGCTTCGTTTCTTTTCCTTTCCACAGGCTGATTCCTTTTTCTCTTGTTCTCCCCCATGCACGCGCCCTACCTCTCCTGCAGTCGAATTGCTAAAGCAGCCTTTTCGATTGTTTGAAGCAACCGATGAGCGAATCTGATTGTTTTTTCAGCTTTCGTTCCCCTCACCCCTCCTCCTTTGCCCTTTACGCCTACTGTCTCCCCCAGCCCCGCAGGGGCAGTTGTTACTCTCATAACATCTGGGTATATGGAGGGAGGCAGAAGGGGGTTGAAGTTGGATGAACTGGCGATGCGTCACAGGAGGGGCAGCTGCAGCTCCTGCAGAAATATGGTGTATTTGTTTGCCCATGTGCTCCCTTGCTCTTAAAAGGTCTCAGAGCATGCACACTGATGCCTTGGTTCTGCTTTGCATTCCTCTCTGTGTTTATATATTTGCAGTGATGGGAAGGGACAGAATTTGTTTTGTGCCTTTTCCAGGCTGTGCTCTGGAGACTGTGCAGTGAGAATCTGATGAATCCCTATTCACTAAAGAATTGCTTTTTCTTAGATTACTGGTGACTAGCATTGTCCTGTGCATCATAGAAATCGCTGGTTCAGTAAAGAGGATATATTCCTGTTTCCTTGCTTCATTAAGTCACGTGCATCTGCAGGAGAACCGTGTAGATTTAGGATGGAGCTTGTGATTTTGGCTCAGCAGAATGGAAGGAAACTGCAAATACAAATCTCAGACATGTATTTTACATCAGTGCAGTAACTTTGGATGCCCAACATTCTGTCAAGGGAAGCCCCCAACTGCCCACGCCACTGAAAACCAGAAAGCTGGGTAAAGCAATAGAGAATATGTCATGTGGGGAGGGGGACAAGCCTGAGCCAGGTCCTCAGGACAAAGGACTGCGTGTGACACACTGAGGGTGGCTGACTCTTCCCAGTATCTGCTGCGGCCCTTGGCCCTCTCTATTCTTTACTTTCAGCTGCACCGTTAGAGCAAAGGAGAGAGATTGCATGGGGAGGGTATCAGGGTGAGGGAACGTGAAATTGTTGCACTGTTGTTTTCCGAATGGTAAAGGGATGAAACATCAAGAGGTGAACAAAAGAAAAATCGATTTGATCCCAGCTTTGAAGATCACAGTGTCATCCATTAACTTATGAAAGCTGATGCTGATGAGCAGCAGGAGTGAGTGGGAAGATGTAAAGCTCTAGCTTTGTCTTCTGCTCCTGAGATATACAATACCCCTGTCCACCCCCGCTTTGTTGCTGATAAGATGTGGTGTGAGGCTTCATTAGACGTTCAATCTGTGGTTTATCTGCAACGAGATTGGAATGTGTTCAGGGGGAATGCTACCTGTGCTGGGGATAAAGTCCTGGGATGCTCAGAGGCTTGCTGAAGTTACAGCAGCAGATGGGCAGAAAGAAAGAATGCTTGTGCTCTTCCTGAGCTAATCTAGAAGTTGTATCACACCTATGTCCTCATCAAAAAATGAGCATGGATCTTTATCACTAGCTATTTAGTGCTATAGTGCGTTTTTCTCACTCTCCCTCGAAACGATGCACTTGGATTGATGTATGACAGCAATGTTGTGTCTCCAAATCATTGAAAGATTTTGAGGTTAGCGTGGAAATAATGAGGTTTAAAATAAACATGCTTGGATTTATTTTTAATTTTTTATTCTTTGAGCTGTCAAGTTATCAAACTTTTCTTCACATCAGAGATGGCTTAACAGTGTCCTCCATTATATATATATTTTTTAAACATGATTTGCGAGTTCTGTTCTGTGCCCAGTTCTAGGCTCTGAGATTTTGAAGACAGCATCGGGTATTGCAATTTTTGCTGTTAATTACAAGAGCCATCGGCATTGCGGTGGGGAGGAGAGGAAACCAAAGCCCCTATCTGTTCCTCCTTTGGAAGTCCAGCCGTAGACTGGGTGATTCGCAGGTGACCACTTTGGGGCTGTGTCTGAAACAGACATGCCATCAGCTTCAGAGGGATGCGAAATTCTTATTTTACGTGATTTCCCCTTTGTTTCTTCCCAGATTTCATTGTATTATTCATCATACTTCGTTTCATGTGGTTTGTCTCCCTTCAGAGCAAATGGAATTATATGAATTTGTGAATGATGGAGGGGTTCAGTGCATGATTTATAGCACGTGTTGGTTCTCTGCAGATTAACGATCCTTTCTAACTTAGGACTGTTGCATTATTGGACAGTATAATTAAGATCTGTCTTGTTCTGTTTTGAAAACATTTTCCAGCTTTTTCTTGGGATTTTTGCAGTAACTCCAAGTAGGAAGGGAACCACGGAGGGATTGTTTCCAACCAGCACAGTGGAAGTTTCTGTAAGATATCAGACTGTTTGTCCATCAGAGTTGATAGTCTGTCTCTAGTGGCAACCAGGATCAGATGATTCAGAGAAAGACAATGACACTGTTAACAATGCATTTCGCCAACCTTGCGGTGCTGTATGCGGGCACAAGGCAAATTCCTTCCTAATGCTTGCAGTGATTCGCTAATCTCCTGAAGCATAATAATTACATTAATTTTATCTCATGAATATGTAAACATGCTATTGAATGTCACAGGAGGAGGACACCATTCTGTGAAACGTCAAAATAATCAGAGTAACTCTTTGTCAAGGATGGACTTTTCTGTTAAAAAATAATTGTTTAAAAAGCATGCAGAAAGTATACTTTTCTTACTGTTCTTTTTAAGGCAATTGTCATGAAACACTGCTCAGTTTCTGTACAGCCCTACAGGTATCATTGCTTTTTAATTTAATGCTTTTTTTTTTTTGTCCTTTTTACTGGGACATGTAGAAGTATAGCATTTTGTTACTGCTTGTACAGCAATGGCAAGCCCAGGGAATTGCTTTAAGATATATGGAGGTTTTCATTCTTGGATTATCAATTTCAAGTGAGTGTAGGTTGGTGATGACCAAAAGTTGTTACCATCTGCTTGCTGTTTGGTAGACTGCATAATGAGTTTCTGAATCTCATCTTTTTCCACTGATGTCAGACTGTTATCACAGAAAAGTGTCTTTGTAGGCGTCTAATTAACCCCCTTCCTAGCTGTTTCCGAGGAGAATTAACTCTTTTTGTACTGCAGCCGGGCTTGAGGTGCCTTCTTGACCTTGTAGCTTTTTTTCTGCTCTGTTCAAGACTTTATCAGTAGAGTTCTGTTTTATGCTTGAAGATCTCCTTCATTCTTGTTTAGGAAAGCGTGTAAGCACAGGCTTGACTTTGTTTGCACAGCCCATAGACTTCAGCGGGTCTACATACAGAATTGAATTTATGCGCTTAACTTCTTTGCTGGTTTGGGGACGCAGTACTCAGCACTTACCAGAATTAAGCCTGACATCTGCCATGCTATCAGTAACCTCTGTTTTGGGCCTTGAAGAGCTTACTATCAGGTAGGCGCTATGGGCTGCAGGGAGATGGGAGCAACTTCAGCAGATTTACTCTTGTAAAGCAAGATCTTTTGAGAACTCTGGTGGAATTGGAGGCTGCCGATTAGCTTTCCAGATCAGGACTTTCCTGAGGAAGTTCAAGGGACTAGTGATTACTTCTGGCTAAATTCTAATTCACATCCTGCAACTGGCAGATTCAAGTGGATTTGCTGCGCGTGGTCTTAATCTGTGTGTATCGCTACCTGCGAGGAGAGCAAGTGGCTGTTGTACAGCGTAGCCGCGGGCGCTGTGACGCTGCTCTTGCTGCAAGCTGTTGCGTCTGGAGGATGGCTGCTGGCTGTTGGAGCATGTGTGATTTGGGAAAGGACTGTTGCAGGGTGTGTGGCTTAAGCCTAGGGATGGCTGTGTTGTGATGGCAGGCAGAGTGATTATTTCAGAAGATCTGGTAGGATGGACAGACTTTGATGTCGATTCAGGACTGCTTGAATGTCATTTATGCAGAATTTATTTAACAGCCTTGAACAAAGTCAGGTTTCTTGTTGAGTTCTTCATTAGAGCATTGCAAAGCATCCTCAGGGTTCTTTTACAGTTACAAGAATCCCAAGCTTGGCTTGTGGAGCACAGACTGTAGCCTTTCCCAAAAGCCACTGCTTGCCGAAGTCGCTGTTACTGGCTGGTCCAAATCTTTACAGGAAATATTCCGTTGGAGGAGGAAGATTGGCTTTTTTGTGTCTTGCCTCACACCCTCGCTTTGTGGATCATCCAGGGTAGGGTGCGATCAGGTAGCTTGTCCGTGTATTGCCAACTGTTTGTTCTTGTTCCACCACCTAAAGAAAAGCTCGGTTCTTCACTACTCTGCTCCAGATACCGAGGCTTGTTCTCTGTGTGACTGAGCAGAGCTTGGCCTCTTCCTAGCCACATCGGACTTGCTCATGTCACTTTTACTGCGGCTCCAACCATAAGATGAGGTGTTTCTTAGGCACGGCATGAACATAATCCAAGACGACATACTCTGCCGTCTGTGCTTTCATATACTCCATGCAGGGGATTCACCTAGGAGTAAGGGGCTGCTGCTTAGGTGGGCTTGTTTGTGTTCTGTCCCCGACTTAATCTGTTGCATCTACTAAAGGCTACGCTGCAGGGGTATGGGAGGCCCTGAATGCGCTCCGGTCAATTAGGTCTGTAAAGCATTATTTATTACTATTATTTTTTTTCAAAGTGGGTCAAGCCGTTTTGGCATTTCAGGCGTTGATTCCTGGTTCAATTGCAGGCCTCGGTCACTATGGCAACTGCAGAAAGCGTTCGTCATGGCTGTGCCTTGGGTCGGATTCAAACTTCAGGGACCGAGCAGGAGCAGCGAGAGTTTTGAGGGGCTCAGGGCAGGGGGAGGCGAGTGGGACGGAGCTGCAGGCTTGTGGGTTTTGTGCCCATCCTCGCTGTGGTGGAGATGAAAGGCCGAATTACAGACTTTGTGTTCTTCATTGGCGCACACCCGTGGAGTCCTTCACGTGAGAAATATTCAGCACTGCCCACTCATCGGATTGTGCGAGGTGGATTCAGACCTCCTGAGTTTGATCAGCTCTCTGCCATTGACTTAAGGGAGAGCCTAAGGCGGTGCCCTCAAAGCTATCTTTTTTTCCCCCTATCTTTGCAAAGGTGATAATCCATACATACCTAACACAATATGTATGGATGGATTTAGTTTTTTAAAGCGTGCCAGAGATGCTCAGTGACTGGAAAATGAACTTGGAGGCCAGAATCTGCCTGAGATTGTGTTTGGCAGAGCTGGCACCAAAACGTATGGCTACGGTAGCGTGAACTGAGCCTGGACAAACATATATGTGCCAGCTTTAAGCTAGTTAGTGCTGATGCTGCTCCTGTGTAGCTGCAGCAGCGTGGGTTACTGAGCCGTGACTGAAAACCCCGCTTGAGGAGCTTTGTAAGACCTTGGGTCATTAGCTCGAGTTGGCCTCTGTAGCTGTATGGGGCTTAGCAGTATCTGTGCTAGGCGAGTTAAGCCAGTTCTGGAGCATGCATGTGCTCAGGGCATGAAAACTGAGAATATATCTTTCACACTTGCGTGGGTGAGGGTACGCTGGAGCTGCTATTAAGACATTTATTGCAGTTCACAAAAGGCAAAATTTGTCTCATTTCTCGTTTGATTACAATTTGAGTGAAAGAGTGCCAAACTTTAGTGGGTTTCACCTGAGTTTCACACGCACACGTACACATGCAGCTGTACTCTGGTTTTGAACTGGTTATTTTGTACTTTGCTTTAGAAGCAGTAAAAACTCAGTACTCCTTCATAGCTGTAACCTGAAAGCAAGCAGAACCTTGACTGAATTTGACTTGGTCTTTGTAGAGTTGCTTGAAGCTGAAACTCAAAGTGAAACTTGTGAGTGTGAACTCATATGAACTGAAAATGAGAAGGAGGTTGTGCATGATAAACTCAGGTTTCATAGAGCTGTACAGAAAAATGAGTCCTTCTGTTCAAACAAATTTCGTGCAGCAATAGGTGACTCAGAAACATTAGCTTCAAATTCTTGCTTTGTATTTCTGGGGACCTCTCAAATAAACCAGTTTATGTTGAATCAAGCATGCTGGGGGCAAGATTTAGGAAATTTGATGTAATGCCAGCTAAGCAGTAACACAGCATGAGCAGGAGCAATACAGCCTCAGAATTTAGAATTCTTAACCATAGGAATGGCAGTTCAAACCCCTTTCCGTCTCTGGAAGCATTGCTGATGAACTTCAAGCCTTAGTACCATTTGCACAGCACCTTCTGCACATGGATGCAGTTGCTGATTGCAGTTGGTACAGTGGATGCAACTATGCTGGGTTGTTAAAAAATTGTGTACATCCTGAGTTTAGCCAGGAGAAGTAGCAGCAGGAGGACAGAAAAGGTAAAATACTCATTTTAACTGGATCAGCGGAAAGTCTGTGAAAAAACGTGATACTTTTGTACATTTCGACAAGCTAAAAGAAGCCCTGATAATTTTACTTCATGATATACTTAAACTATTGCAGGCAGTGCTGCTGGGAGAATGGTCCAGATCATCTTTTCCTCAGTCTCTGTTTTGTTTCAAATATGATTTGGAGTGATTAAAGTTTGAATATTGCTACAGTTGTGCTGTACATGTAGTTAGCATTCAGCGTTCCTGCGTCTTGACCAGGGAAAGGGAGGACACAGTATGCTGTTGGCATATTTCACTCATGAGATGTGCCATTGGTAGGCGTGAACTGTGAAGAAACAAGCTAAGGCAGGAGGAGTTACTCTACCGGTCTTCGCACTGGAGCTAACTTGGGGTTTAGGTGGCATTTGAACAAGCAGCTTTTTATTATTCTATATCTATATGATTCTCAGTCTATTAAGTAGAAATAGGTAACAGAGTGTTATTTAATCCATCTTTCCACCTGCTTGCAGAGCATTTTGCAAAGCCATTTTCTCTAGCCTGTTCATTATCTATATGAACTACCACACTTTATGTTCTTGAAAATATTTTCTAAGGGTTTTCTGTGAGGTGCCATTCTACTGTTCTTGCCAACTGCAAGCTCCTTGCGTGTATGAGTGTGGAATTTGATTCTATTAATGCTTGCGTAAGCAACTTTGTCATATGCTTTCTGCAAATTGTTCGGGGAAAGTTTCATCACTTGTGCGTTAACACCAGCAGTGAGCATATAAAGGATAAATTACGAGACCAGTTCATCCAGTACTAAACCAAACAAAACTAAACCTGATAACTACTGGAGGGAGTGTATTACGTTATCTACGTGTATCTGCTAACTACCATTTGTAAAGTGGTTTTGGCATCTTCAGAGGTAGTAAGGTGGATATGATTTTTATCTGAGAATTAATGAAACCTCAGGCATATATTCAACTTTTGTAGATTTTCAGAAAGGAAACAATCCATTTTAACTATCCCATTGTGAGAAGCAAACTTCAGTTTGCTACATATAATCGGGCTTAAATTCTAGCCTTTTAAGAGTTTGATTGTACTAGCTTCTTTAATTCAATCCCTTACAGTTGTAGTTCCCTCATCCTTTTTCTGTTGCTCCATTGTGGCCTGCCTTCTAGTACCCAGAAGATAACAGGGTACCGTAACAACTCAGCATGGTAGAGTTAGCACAGAGTTCATCCTTGGATCAGCCCAGGTTCCACTGTAACCTGCAGGTTGCGGAGTTGAACAGTACCAGCTGGAAAGACCTCAAAGGTGTTTGCACTGGTCAGAAATAGATTTGACTGGTGAAGGAAATGAGTTACATAGGGAAAAATGGATGTAGTGTGTGGTATTTTGAAGAGTCTGGCAGGAAGAAGAGGCATCAAAAGAGCAGGAACAGTGAGGAAATCCAAGTTTTCCTGTTCTGTAGAAGTATGTAATGTAACTGGCTTTCTGATTTAGGTGTCAGGGCATTTGCTGAAGATACGGGATGAGAAGTTCCATTCCCCTAAATGTTTCCTAATTTCCGTAAAACTCTGGAAGGTCTTGCTTTTCCCGGTTATGAAAGGGGAATGTGTTGTTTTTTTTTTTTTTTTTTCTTTAAATCATGAAAGTTTTTTATGTTATAGCAAAACAGTTTCATGCCCAACTCTAGCTGGTCTGGGAAAGGATGATTTGGTACAGGAAATCATGACTCCATTGTCTGTCATCATGACTCCCCTCCCAGTGCCCAGTCGTTTTTGATGATCTTTAACGGAGTGTTCCTAAAAGACACAATTCCGTTTTTGTGCATCCTGTTGAGAATAGTTACACTTGCTGAAATAAAATAAAGGAGGGACAGAGTGGAACTGTATTGAGAACACACTGACATCTCCCTCGTTCTTGAGTTTAGGTTTTCTAAGCTCAGATCGTAATTTCAAACTCTCGGAGCTGACGAGAGAATGAGTTCATTCTTGTAGGCATTCATCTGTGGTCAGATGAATTGAAGAGTGGGTGGAGAAAGACACTGGCAGGCTGTCATAGTTCCCTCTGCTACTGCTAAATGATAACTGTCTACAGACTAATTTTACTGGGGACATAAGTCCTAAGCGTGGCATTGGGTGCATTGCTTCAGGAAGCCAGATTTTTCCGCTGTGCTAGTGGAGAAATCTGTGGGTAATGCCTCTACCTCAAGGCATGGGTGCACTTGCTTTCTGTTTGAGCTGAACATTATTAACCCTGCTCTTTCATTCTTTCCACAGTACTGCCAGTAACTCAAACCGCAGCACGCCTGCCTGCTCCCCGATCCTGCGCAAACGCTCCCGGTCCCCGACACCGCAGGACTCCCAAGGAGACGCCATGGTGGAAAAAGGCTCAGACCACTCGTCAGACAAATCCCCTTCCACGCCAGAGCAGGGCGTACAGCGTAGCTGCTCCTCTCAGTCAGGCCGCAGTGGGGCCAAGAATTCCAAGGTGAGAAGTGAGCAAACGACTTTGGTCAAGATGTGCACATGTCCCCAGTTCTAAACTCTCTAATGCGGTACACTGGCTTTGTCCTGTGCCTTTTTTTCTCTGGCTAACTTTGCTGCTTCTTCCCCCGTCATACTTCTGATAATTCTCCTAACTGGGAGCCATTTGCGTAGGCCAGACTTCAGCACAACTCTGTCATCCTTTCAGTGACCTTAGTCCATGAGTTGCTCGTGGCTCGTACTGCAGTTCCATATCGGCTTATGTAGGTTAACTGTTCTGCAGTCAAGGCCCTGTCTCCTTGGGAGGCTCTGTGGTTTTGAGAAAGACCTTGAAAATCCGCTGTTGCAATTACTTTTTATCTTCTGGATCATGAAGGGTCATGGAACAAATAAAGGTTCCTCTGCGCAGACGGCCCCTGAAGGGCCCATGCATTTCTCCAGTCCTGTCTAAGCCTTGTGTTGAGACGAAGTTCGAGTTGCACAGAATCAGTTTGCCAGTCCTCTGCACAGTGCCTCCTCTTGGTGCCGTATTATGACTGCATTGGCCAGGGTAGATGATCTTTTCCCTAGAAAGATAGTATGTCTTTAGACCATATTAGAAACAGCCTTGTCTTTGGGGACTCTTGATTTTCTGTGAGCAGTGGGACCTGCTGAAACACACATGAGGCCTTAAGAGCCAAACATAACCTTTAATTATAAACCTACTGTCAGTGGTGTATTATAAGATAGTGAGCTGTCAGGAGCCCTTGTGTTTTTCCAGATTTTTTTTAAGTGAAGTATTTCAGCCTGAATAACTTCACGGTATCACAGGCATAACTCTGAAGGCTTGTGTGAAATGAGTTGTTACATCTTTGCCCATTTATTGCTGGATTGTGTCATGCACACAAGAAGTCTTGATCCACTTGCCTTTGTGGTCGCTATCAGCAGAGGAAAACAGGATTCACTGGGCCACTACGGGGGAAGTACCTGGGTTCAAAAGAGGGGCTGGAGGGTTTTTTCAAGACGAATGAATCATTTGTGACTTGTCAGTTCTGAGGTTGCCCTTGAGGTCAGACTTGCTTCCTGTGCACGCAGTGACCTACAAACGCTGCCCCAGGGCAGCGGGGCTGGGTGAAACCCTCGTGCATGATGGTTCCAGCAGTCTGTCCCCAAAATAAAGCCCCGCAGACCAGAGACAGGCAGAAGGCAGGGCACGTTATGTTGATAGCCACGCTGGAGGGTACTCTGACAGGGAAATGGCATCCTTGGTAAGGGGGAATTACAGAGATGAGTTGTATTGCCCTGGCCCATAAAGTGCTGTGATTTAAGGCCACGGGAGTGCAATTTTTACCAACACAGTGACTACTAAAAGCTTGACTTTAATTCATGGTGATTTTCACAAGGAAGGGGGGGATACAATGCTTTCTGTTGGGTTTGTGGGTTTTCCTTCTCTTGATTTGCGAGGTAATTTTTCTTCTTTCCTTAATTTCTTTCTTTTCATTCCTGCATGCTTTCTCTCCGATTAAGTCACACAAGCGCCTCTCCAAAGTAAGCCTTCTTTTTTCTCTCCTGTCCCCCACTGTAGAATTGTCTCATCACTCAGAAACCCTCCCCGTGGTACTGAGCCGTGACCCCAGTAAGGCATTCTCCTGGTGCGGCTGCGAGAATGTCAGCAAGAGCTCAGCCCAATGCCTGTAGCCGAGAAGCTGGTTTCACTTACGTCACTGGGATCTCATTAATATTTGCTCACATGGTGTGAGAACTGGCTTGTTCATCACACTCCTTCAATTACTTCCCACTAATTTTAGCCTTTGTTTTAAGGTTTGTTTTCCCTCTCCCTTGAAATGAGCTGCTGTCTTTGCCAGGGAGAAATCTGCTGGCTTTGCTAGGCTAAACAGTACCATAATCCCTTCTCTTTCCTCTCTTTTTACTTTATGCCTTTCAGAAACAAGAGTTGATCTCTGTAACTTCTTGCCTGCTTTTTATGATGAATAATAGCTTTCTGGCCAGTGGATCTCAGCTTACTGCCCTTGCACGCTTTCCTGTGTGATGTAAATATTAAAGATCAGTGATTTCAAATGAACCCAGCTTAAACCTGTTAGAACAGACCTGTCCCAAATGAATTGTGAGAATTCATGGGCTCGCTCTGAAAGGTAATAAGTAGAAGATCCCTCTGTGGGTGCTTGGATTGGAGATAAGCTCATTTGAGATTGGATCTCACATCTCTATGCTACCCTCAGAAGAGTGTAAAAATCAGAAACGCAGATGGGATGCTGATTGGTTGAAGTGGGAGGCTGGTGGCATTTCCACATGTATACAAATAAAACCAGAATGACTTGGATGGCTTAATAATCCACGAAATCAATGCCTTGGTCTTTCCCCAGTTGATGGCTTAGATTTAATTCTAGGCAAGTTCTCAGACAGCAGTGAAGTCTACAGTGCTGGCTTACTGTTTTTCCTTGGTCGTAATGCCTCTTGTAACTAGCCTGACCTTGCATGATTGCTGGTGTCTATTAGAAGCTTCTTTATGTCTTTTTTTAGACAGATTGCCTTTTGCTTGGTAACTGTAGCTTGGATAACTACAAATGAGGACTGTGGGACTAATGTCTCAGGTGAGGTGTGAAAGAAGTTCTATGGAAAATGCAGGTCTGGAGTAGCAGAGAGTACTGAAAAGATTGCTGGTGAGTAGAGGCGTGTGGGTCAGGACACGTCATGGCTAGGCTATGGTGGGCTGGAGGTGCTTTGCCTGAGCCGTGGAGAAGTTTGTTAGGAGAGGGACTGGTGGGAAGAACATCGGGAGAGAGCGATGTTATGCGTAAAATCTATGTGTAGTGGTACTGCGATGTGCTTGCAGCCAGCTCCTTGCTTTTCTGAGAGAAAAAAAACCCAACAACTTTAAGACAATTAGAGAAACAAGAGGGAACTGAGTTCAGTGCAAGGAAGCTGATGGACAGAGGGAAGGGGATCTCCGGTATGACCTCCACCAGCCTGTGTCAGAGCCTCCTGCGCTGCTCACCCATGCTCTGTGTTCAGGGTGAGCCTAAAGCCGTGTGAAGGCTAAACCTCTTTTCTGTGCTCCACGAGAAGGCTTTCTTTGGTACAAGTGAGGACTCTCAGGCGTAATAAGCCCCCTGATTCTCCTCACAGAGGTGACGATGGTATCTTTTCAAGACAGTGAGAAGGTAGGAACAAAGAACGTAAGGACAAAGATTTTAAAATTTCCTTTCTCAATCTCTTCTCCTCTCCCCGCCCGCCTTCTGCAAGAAGAACGGTCTGATTTTCCAACCTGTCTCGATAATGAAATGAAACAGCTTGAGCCCATGAGTTTGATGCTGTGTTTATACAATTGCTGACAGATCTGCTTGAAGTCCCTTGCCCTCTTTTGTCTGTAGCGTTAATTGTCGTGCTGCAGTGCTGCCATCAGAGGGAGTAGTTCACCAGGAGATTTAAGCACTGGATTACATCTGTAGGAAATCTTTTCTGGAGCTTGCTTTTCTGTGCTGTCCATCAGTGTGGCATGGACTAAACCACCTATAGGCCTGTGTCAGCTATAGGCTTTTACTGGCAAACACTGCTGCTTCTGGAACAGCTTTCTGAACTCAGACACCCACCCCACCCCTGCCCCTTTTTGCTAGCAGCCAACAATGAAACACATATTTTTACCTCTTTTGCTCTTGCCCAAGGATAAAAGTGATTTTGTCTCCATTGCAAATCCTTCAGATTCTTCCTACTATCTATAGCTAATAATGAATGCTGAGGATAAACATCAGGTTAGGGGAAAACATGAATTTTGATGTAGAACACTTTAGGTCAGAAGGGATCTTAGAATGTCTCTAGTCCAAGCCCCTGCTCCAGGCAGGGCTGATGTGGTTAGATCAGGTTGGTCTACAGTCTTGGCCAGCTGCATTTTGCAAACCTCCAAGACTGGAGATCCCACAGCCTTGCCGGGCCCCTGCTCCAGTGCTTAACTACTCTTGTTGTGAACAGGCTTTTTCCTTCTATCTGAATAGAATTTCCCTTACTGCAGCTTATGACTGTTGCACCTTGACCTTTCAGTGCGTGATTATGAGAAGAGTTTGGCTGTGTCTTCTCATATACCTCTCCCATTTGGTTATATGATCCCCCTTTAGGTAGTAGGTCATGAAATTCTGGTCATTTTGGACTGGGGTGAGGGATTTGGGAATAAATGTCATCAATTTCTTTGAGTTATTTGGCCATGGACATTTAGAAGCCAGGTGACTAGCACAGATTTTGGAAGTACATAGGTCAGGAGAACAGGCTCTGGTATCTGTTCCGAGCTCTGCCCTCACCCTGGTTCTGTGCTTCTGTTTCCCCAGTTGTAAAATGGACTTAGGGATACTTGTAGAGTTCTATGGCATGTCATTCACTTGGCAGAAGGTTTTGGTTCCCCTGGGAGCAGCAGTGTATAGGAGTGAGTTGTGATCTTGCTCCCAGTAGTGCTAAAAGGTGGAAAACTCTGTTGGCATCAAGTTAGCAGGCTGGACTCCATATGCGTGATCCGCTACTTCCCATCTGCACTGTAAAGCTGTAATCTTCCATAGCAGTATATGCAAGTATGAGATCATTAACCCCTGAAGATTTAGAGGGAAACACTATATTAATTAAAGGCTCAGAGAAAATACACCATTTTTTGCCTTCCTCAATTTCTGCTAAGTTCTTCGTGGTTATAGCCACTATATAGCTACGAACTCTGGTATCTGCTAGTATAGCATCTCTGCAAATTAGTGACATCTTTTCCACTTCTGTGTCCAACTCCATTCCTCTGTTACTTACTTATTTTCTCTTTTCAGTTCTAATGCTTATGGTTTCTTTTTCCAGTATGACAGACTTAACCTGCTCAAAGTAAGAATATGTTTTTCCTTTTTCTTTCTTTCCCCCCTCCATTATGCTGTCTCTTGATTTTCACAGTTCACATCCCCCTGTATTCTGACTCTCAGTAAGTTAAAAAAAAAAAAAAGTTAAATAAAATTGAAGGTAGATTTAAGGACTCAGATAGTCTCCCTTCTCTTTGGACTTCCTGTAGTCCATTTTACCTGCAGGACATAGGGGTGAGGGGGAAGGAATCTCCTCATGTTAAGAACACTTGGTGGAGGCAAAAGATGATGCTTGGATGTCCGTATAATTGTGTGGAAGAGTCTAGGAAAGGAGGAGCTGCAGAGCTCCTTTACAGAGGAGCTGCGGTTTGGGGAAATTCAAGCGTGAGGGGAGAAAAAAAGAGTTTCTGCAATTAATGCAGCAGAGGGGAATGAAATCCTGTTGCAGTGTGCCGACACCACAACGTCTGCATTCTGATTTAGAAGACGCAGTGACAGCAATGTCTCTGTTTTCTCTGTGCCGGCTGGAGTTTCATTATGGTTTTTTTCCCCCAGAAATTTCTGAGTTATGCCTTTTGCTCATTAAGGCAGACACATGGCAAAACAAATCTGCAGGAAAATCACTCCATCGTAGACCCTGTGCTGCTGAGGACAAGGTGGTGTGTACATGGATTAATTACCTCGATTTTTTTTTTTTTTTTTTTAAAGCACAGGCTGAATTGCATAAGGCCTTTTTTTGTGTCCTACTTGCAGAGAAGGATGACTTCAACCAGATCCTTTATGAATGGAGGATATGGCCAAGTATGGAAAAGTGTAGGAAGTAAGAGGAAATTCCTCTGGTTAGTTGATGAGCCATACTATATATTTAGTTCTTCAGTTCATATCCTTTCCTAGGATTTGGGGAAAGGCCTTAGGGATATTCCTCTTTTTAATGGCAAACTTTTGTATTTTGGCCTGTGGCATATACTATATTACTGTGGGGTTTTTCATTAAGAGACCAGTGCAGTGAAACTGGCAGAAATGCCCAGGGTTGCAAGGGATCCTTCAGAAATGTTGGCTCCCTGAATGAGATCCATATGCCAGTAAAGTTGGTCTACTGGAGTGGCATATATGGAGCATAGGAAACCGAAAGCAGGGAGGTGTAGGGAAAGAACGGTGTAAGCAACTCCATGTCTTCGTAGAAATCTCTGGTCCAATCTGATCTCATTAACATTTTGTGCTTACTTTCCTATGGTAAACATCCTGTACGTCATTGGTCCTGTTGTGGGCTATCCCAGTGCAGGTAGTTTGTGCGTTTCTGTGAATATGAACTTAACTCTCCGAGTGAAAAAACTTCCACAGGCTCTGTTACAAGTCGGAGAACAGTATGTTTTCCTTCATATTCCAGACTGGGTATAACACTGTGAAAAATACTCCCAGTCCAAGGTCAGAAGCAAGATGTCTTCAAAGAAAAAAATGCAGTGAAATATTGCTTCTGTCCTTGCCTACTAGACTCAGCTCCCCCAAGCGTAATGTAGACATGCCATTGCTGGTTGGGAGAGGGGGACGGGCACAGCTGCGTGGCTGCTGACACACACCGTGCCTGGCAATATGCCCTGTAGCTGACCACCGTCAGTGGTGAAAGGCTACAGTGCCCCCAAGCTTCATTGCCCGGAGGTAAATCCACCCTAAAATGGGGGATGCCTATACTCTCTGTCAGTTCTGCTCGGAGTCCTGACATTGGAAAGCCAGCCTGACTGGTGTGTGAAGCTTATTTCTTCCTCTCTCTATGCAGATAAATCTCACCTCCAGCTGAGAATTACCAAGCATGACTTTCCAAGTTGAGCCGGCTTTTTCATACGCTCCAGTGTGACATGTAGCCTGTGCTCTCAGACCATCTGAAATGCCATAAAGGACAAAAAAAATCACATGCTGCAAAACACTGTGCACTGAAATTCTGAAAAAAACCCCCAGCCTTTCTTTTTTTGCTTAGCTTTTCTAGTGATTTTCTTCAGCAGTTTTCCTGGCTCTGTATGTGTCTCCCTTTTAAAATTTAAAATACTATTGAAAGTTTTGCCTGGTGGCTTTTGTGATTAAAATTGTGTCCCTGCTTCCCGGTAGTTCTTCGAGGGCTAATTTGCACAGGGTCCGTTGGACGCAATGTGATTTTTGCAAGCTAGCCGGCAGACGTGGCAGGATGAAGCCTCTAAAAGAAATGCCTGGCAATGACTGTGGTCAGCTCCTCTGTTGCTAGTGGGCGCTGCTGTTCTGCAAAACTGATGACGGCACGCGCGCGTGAGTTTATGTCTGTGTGCGTGCATGTGGACATGCACACGTTAGCCTGAATTGTTTCCTATTATGGACTCATGCTTCTGGATTTGTTCTTTGTTCCTGTAACTGGAAATAACTGTTAGACCACACTGTGAAATCCATTGAAATCTTCTGTTTAATCCCACTTTCACTTTACTAATTATACAAACCAGATTGGACCTAGTTTCTCTGTCCATCTTTCTTTTGGATCCTAAGATCTCTGTGCTAACTAATGCTTCTCTTTTATTTTGTCCTTACAGAAAAGCCAGAGTTGGTATAATGTAAGTACTCCAGTTTCTCTTGTCCCTGGGTGAATACGGGCTGGGTACCGGGGTGGGGGGGAAGGTGCAAAGGGGCTCTGCAGTGGCACTGGGGCATGCTGACCATTTCCAAAAAGAGGAGATGGAAATGGCTCAGAGCTGGCAAAGTAGGACTGACATCCTGAGGGAGAGGATGCCAGAGATAGAGAGCAAAAGCTTTGTCTTTTCAGCCACTCTTCTGGTGATCTCCACGTCCTGTACCTTCCGGTTTCTCAGCAGAGTTGGTTTTGATGTGGTGACAAACAGAGCTGCCACCGTGCAAACCCTTTGCATCTGTCAGGGTGGGGCGAGAGAGGAATTATTTGCTATTGACCTCACAGAAACACAAACCATCTTTTGCTTCTGCCTTGACCGTATTGTCATTCTGCAAGCACGAGTGGCAGTGGGTTTGGTACAAAGCTGGTGGCGTGCAAATTTCCGCAATCGGTGTGACCTTTATGCAGTCGAACCCCCACCCCTTGAGCGTTCTAAAGTAGATACCGGCAGTACTGTCATTTTGTAGGCAAATGCAGCAGCCATTCCATGTTCAGCAACAGTTCCTCCCTTCCCGCAGGCTAAGACATTAGAACCAGTGATTTTTGGCTGATGCAATGTGGTCAGATTTGACAGAGGCACGAGAGGCAGACTTAGTTACTTGCTGTATATAATCAGCACCAGGATAGTTGCAAGGACGGGAAAAGACATGATCTCAGAAGAACAGAGAAGCTTAGAGGCAATGGCATTAAGAATGAAGTATAAACCATGGTAGGCCAAACTGGTGGAGAAGAGGCAGATGAAGGAACGTGGAGCGAGGCAGTTTGGGCAGACGCACAGCCTCACCACGCTGCTGCAAAAAACGTGAATCTGTGGCCATGGCTAAAGGTGACGTTGGCTCTTATGCAAGGGCTGCTTCTGACTGTAGCTGCTGAGATCCATACCCTGCTGCATGATGCTTTGCCGTGGTCTGCTTCTGTGGGTCTCTTGTGTTTTCATGTCCTCTCTATCTTATCTTTCTGTTCTCTTGTTTTTCCTCCATATATTTTCAGCATGAGAGACAGTACATCCGGAGAGTAAGCACTGGCTGCATTTTTTGTGGTTTTCCCCCCAATTATTTTCTTTTAGAAAACAAAAAAATCCCCATCCATGTTCTGGTTAGTAGAGACATTCTGGCCAGATAAAAGCAGCAGTGTGGAAATACGAATGGGCGGCAAACTCCAGGAAGGCGTTCAATCCTACTCGGCAGCATTATTACCATTAAAGTTTTGCTAATGCAGCTCCTTGCCAACTCGTTCCAGGCAGGATTTTTCTGGCGTTTGGACCACCCTGATTCTTCTATTCCTTTCCTGAGAGCAGCTCTAGAAATGAATCTGTGGAGGCTACCCCTTCATGCAGGCTTACAATTTCCTTTAGTCAACTTTCTTCCACTTTCATTTAATGTAAACTTTGCTATGCTCAGAGCAAACGCTCTCCACGTTGCTCTTTGTGCCTGTTCAGCAGCCCCAGGTGCCAGACCCTGTACAAACAAACCACAAATATAGTCCTTGCCTCAAAGAATGCGTGGTCCTCAAAGATCGCCAGAGAATGGGGTGGTCAGAATGCCAGTTTTCTAAGACGACTTCATTTTTTGCTGCTTTTAACTGGTCTTTTTGTCCTTGTAGCACTGTATCTCTCTTTGCCAGTTGGAACACTTCCTTTTCCCTCTCCTGGATTCCTTTTTCTCTACTTTTTCCTTAAGATCCTACCAGCTTGTGTCACCTTGTGTGTTCTCCTTCTGATCCTACCAGTCCTTTTTGGGATTGACATCCCTACCAGATTGAGAAGTGGGAGAAAAGAGGTGAACCAAGGTCACGGATTGGTTTGGCAGACCTGCCCTTTCTTGGTCTTGGTGTGCTTTGTCTGCTTTGCTTTCCAGAGGACAAATACAAACTGATTGAGGTGCACTGTGAGATTTAGAAAAGAACACCAGTTTGAGAATAAATATGCTCAACCGTACGGAGTTGGCTTTGTGTTCACGTCCCCATGGTGGAAGAGCGGACCATCACTGGGCTGGCTGAGTTCACTAGCCGCCGAAAGGAAAAGTCCCTGAGGTGTTTCTCATGCCTTTAGTGAGGAACTGCAGACATATGGAGGCTCTGGTTTGGAAGAACTTTATTCTTATGGAGTAAAACTCAGTTTGTTGGGTCAGCTGTGGTTTAGGTCCCACCCGTCTATGCTTAGCCATCAGGATACAGTTTGTGTGTATCTGCTGTGGACTTGTGTGTCTGCATGTTGAATTTTTGTTAATTGATGTATTATTTTAAAAACAAATGTTCTCTGTAATTTTGTTTACTGAAACAGAGATGTGACTTACTCTGTAGACCTGATGTGCTTAGAGAGGTGGGAAATTTGTGTTTCGCATCCCTGATGACATGGACGAGGTCACACTGGCTGTGGGGGTGGCAGGAACTTCACATGTTGGTAGAAGGAATTTGTCATCCAGCAGATGTCATTAAAATTAGAGACAAACTGGAGATATTTTACTGCCAAGGGTAAAAGCTATCTCCTTTGTTCTTCTTCTCTCTGGGCTTTGGGTGAAGGGCCCCGTTTCCTGAGGAGCTCTCAGTTTTTCTGTCTGGAAGTCAGTGTACAGTTGAGGTACTGAGCCTAGCAAGACTGTCCTGGTTTTTTCTGCCTACTTCTCTCTCAGTTGGACTGTTGATCTTTCTACTTCCCTAACTGCCCCTAAATTAGGCTTTATGCCTCCGATACGCCGCAGCATTTCTAGCTGCCACTCTATAGCAAGGCTTGCTTCTGTAAATTGCCTGCTGTAGTCCCTGTGCTGGTAGACAGCAGGCATCGGGGGAATCTGCAGGGCATACTCCTGGAAAAGAGAGTAAGATGATCTTGAAAAGTTAGAGCAAATACAGTTGACACCAGGAAAGAGGTGAGATTTATATCTGTCCACGAGGTTTTCAGTTTACTATGTAGATCCCAAGGTCTGTCCTGCTCTGTACTCTGTTTTCCTATCTGTTTATCTACGCACACTCCTTTCACCTGCCTTCTCTTTTGCAACTATACTTGATTTTTTTTTTTCTTCTTAAAGCTTCTCCCTAAAACTGACCTGAACCACTGCCTTTCCACCTATGTGCAGGATAGCCCCAGACTGGTTAGTGGGGGGGGGGAAAATACAGTGAAAAGACATTAATTGTCTCTTTCAGATGTTCTTAAATACTACTAGAAATGTTTGTTGTCCTAGTAAGTCTGAAAAGATCAACAGAAGCACAATTCTACCCACTTGTCTTTGGGAGAGCAAAGTCTGCACAGAGGATTGCACAGAGTGGGACAGGAGCCCTGCACCTGCAGCGCTGCAAACAAATGCTGTGCACACAGGGCAACTTTCAGCCTGACTTGAAAGAGGTGAAAGTCTCAAAAATAAACCCAGTCAAATGCAAGTAGGGAGCCACGTATAGGAGAGCGCCCTAGGTTTTCCTTTGGGAAAACTGTGGCAAAAGCACTAGGAGTTAGGAGGCGCGAAGGACCTTTCTTTGTGGAGACCTTTGAGCAGCGCTTGCAACTTAAGGATATCAAGTGAGCACAAGACTGAACACTGTAATAAATCAGCCTGTGCTGGTCTCAGTGTGCTGTCTTTTTTTTTTTTTTTTTTTTTTCTTTTTCTTTTTTCAGTACTCTTTTGGACACCTCATAGATAGCAGAGTGGAGGGGAAACTCATCTGATGGAAAGAGTAAAGTGTTCCCTATAAAGACAAAGAGAGAGAGATTATGCATCATTTTAGGGAAAACATCAGAAACAACTTTCCAATGGATGGCAGCCTGAGTCTGCCTCGGTAACAGCAGTCACGTAAACGGGGTTTATTGCAAAAATCCAGGCCTGATGGTGAGTTAGCAAGGTGCTGAACAAACAGCCTTTTTCTCTGTGAGTGAGTGCAATCATCTTTTAAGTTCCAGTAACCATTTTGTCAAACTATTTCTGGAGCAATGTCTTTCAGGTTTTTTTCATAGGCAATTCCCTTTGGATTTTCCATGATTTCAGGAGTATGGATTACCTGACACAGTTAGTATGGTGTAGAGGCATGAAATTAGAAGTGAGCTTTTGGTGCAAGCTCATGTGATGATGAATTCAAATCCACTTTCCACCTCAAATGGCCAGTGATTACTTTGAAGCTTCTTCCTCTGCTGTTCATTCACTTTTAAAAGGGGCAGGGGGGGGGAGAGGAAAAAAAACCTGAGACACCAAGACCGGGTTTAGAAGAAACGCTGTGGGACAGGTGGCCAGTTTCTTAGCTGGCATTAATCAGCATAGCAGGCCTGCTGTCAGTGGGGTCTAAACTCTCCCACACAAGCAGAGAATGTATTCTGTTTTTTTCCAGTAGTTTCCCTGTTCTGTCCAGAAGCAGTGTAAATCTTCCCTAAAGAGTTAAGGACAAATCCATCAATCATGCAAATCGGATAAGGTTTTCCTTCCCCCTTTTCTCTCTGCCTCTTGCCATCTCTCCTCCTCACCTTTTTTCTGTCACATGTGCTGTACAAGGCTATACCTTTCTCAGTTCTTATGTTATCAGACTTCCCTGTCCTGTCCCATGCCCCAGCAACAGTAAATTTCCAGTCAGAGGATCTGTTTGTGTATTAACGGGGAGATGGTACCATGGGGAGTCACCCCTTTCTCCCTATTTCCCCCACCGAACCTCTTCTCTCCACCCTTCACAGTGCCATCCTGTCCCGTCTCTCTCTGTTTGCAGTAGAGTTAATGTTTGCTGTCCCCACCTCCAGGTTAGCTCTTCCGATGACTTGTGCCATTCATCTCTGCAAAGGGGGGTGGGTGGCTGTGTAGACAGAAGCATCCTCTGGGTTTTGGGTTGGGTTTTTTTTTTTGTTTTTTTTTTTTTGAAGAAATCCCACAAGCAGTTTCCAGCAAAGAGGGCCATTCAGTAAAGCAATGTAGGTACCTCACAGATGTCTGTAATTCTAATTCTTTGTCCTTTCCAGGCTACAGAAATTTTGTTTAGTCTCCCCTCATCTTGGGGTGGCAGATGGATGTACTGCTTCCTTCTAACAGGGCTGAACGGAGAGACCTGGGTGCTGTCTAGCACCAGCAATGCTTTTGTGGTGTGTCTGAGCAGACGTGAGTGACCAAACTGCAGTCACTGGCCCTGGAATGAAACCGTGGCTTTGCGGAGGCTTGCTTGGTCGCTTGGTTGGGGTTTTTTTGGGTTTGTTTTTTTGAGATCTGTGTGCCCGGTTTCTTAGGGAGAATGAGGACTTTACATCAGTATACTTGTTTCCACAGACCCAGCATCGTGGCCGAGCAGCGCTGGCGTTGTGGTGTGTTAACGTGTGTGTTTCCACACTTGAGCAAAGAGATGGAGAGGCTGGGGACTAAGGGCAGAGAGATACAGGGAGTTCCAGCGTGCCAAGCAATCTTCCTGGCACCTGCAGGGAGTTCATTTGCTGGAGCCTGAAGGAAGCCGTTGCCCTTCATTTCCAAAGTGACCTGACTAATGAATGAAACCTAGAAAGACACATGCTTTTTGGGGAGGGGGCTCAGAGATACATATAGGAGTAGCGGAGCCCTTAAGATTTCGAGCTCTGTGGGTCTCCCATGGCTGATTTCTGGTAGCTAGGTTCTTTAGACCCGTCTCTCCTTACTCCCCTCCCGCCTCCCCCAACACACTGTGTCCAACAACTTTCCATTACAGGAAACATCTGCTGGGAGGCAGGGCTGAGCCTGGGTTACTGCAGGGCATTGGCCGACAGAATTACCCTGCTACAGTCACTTAAAGCATGTGCGAGTCATTTTGGTATCTTCTCCACCCGCTCCTTCCATGAGAAACCTTAACAAAGGCTGTAGCTGCCTTTCAGAGCACAGCGGGACGAGAGGGGAGAGCGAGGCAGGCGCTGAAGGAATAGGAGTAACTGCTTTTCTGGTTTCAAAAGGGGAAAAAAAAGCAGCTGAAGTCTCTGAGCTGTTTACTGCCCTGTTCAGTCCTGGAAACTGCAGCCAGATCTGTGAATTACAGCTGGTGCGGTGTGGTCCTGGTGGTCAGAGCTATTTCAGTTGCTAGCTCTGGCAGTCCTGAGCATCGGGCCTCAGTCAGGAGTTGCAGATGCCTTGCACAGACCTGCCTGGGACTGCTTGGGCTGTCGGCACTTCTGCAGTGCTTCTTTAAGGGATGCCCACAGCAAGAAACTGGTGAGACTAAGCAGAAGAGCACAAAGGTTGCCCACCCAGCACGCTTACACTAATGAGCCGCTTTTTCAAAGTCCTCTGGAGGGCAAATCCTCTCTCGGATCTACAGAGGCCGCTAGGGCAGACGACCTGAATGTGAGCAGGAAAGTAGGGGAAGGCACGTAAACTCCTGCCAAGCTGCTGTATCTTTTTCGACTTTGAATCTAAACAAGAAGCGGTGACAGCAGGAACAGGAAAAGCAGAGTTTGACTGAGAACACGGGGAGCTGTGCAAGCGCTGAGGGAACGCTATGGATTCCTTGCTGGAGTGCGGGGCTCTCTGGGATCTTATGCTGGATGAAGAACTGCCGTGTCTGCTGTGGGACCTGGAGGGGCTTGTTGACTTATCGCAAGAAAGTGTCAGCCGTGGATCAGATGAAATTCCAGCTGTGAGTGTCTCTAAACGGAACTGTTTGCCGCTCTAACAGAAGTTCTGGTGCTAAGGAGAAGCGTCTGTGGTATTACATGTTTTAGACAGCTCAGAACATCCCTTACTGCGGGGAAGGGAGGGGAGTGCTCCTCCACATGGAGACTGTACTACTAAATTGGGTTGCTGTAATGCACTGAACACAAAGCTCAGAGCTGTTTATAGTCTCTGTCCCCCCCTTCCTTTCCCATCCTGTCTGCTTGACCCAGGAAATCTTGGGCTTGGGCTCTTGCTGGAGCCCATCTCTGACCAAGATCTTTTCCAGATGTTCAGGTTAGAAGTTTGGTAAGTAAAATTCATACTTCTGTCATCTGCTGGTTAGCAGATTTTATTCAGAAGTAACATACTTTCCTTTGGGTCCACAGGACTGCAGCAAACATCTCAAGTGCTGACTTGATGTTAAAAAATATTGTTTCTAGTTCATTGAATTGGTGTGAGGAAGAAGGAATGCTTTTGGGGGGCAGGGAGTTGTCTTTGTTTCCTTCTTTGATTTGACAGCATTTGACAATTTTGTAAGGCTAATGGTAAATAACCCTCATATTCCTCCCACCCCTGCAACCCCACCACCACCGCTTCTCAAACAGAAGCTACCGTCTATAATCACTTTGATTTTTGGGGTCCTTGCTGGGAAGCTCTGAGGTATGCCCACCTTTCTGCTTTGGGACATTTGTATTGTGCACCTGGAAGAGATAGGAGAGGGTTATTGAGAGGAAATGGAGACAGGGAGGGAAGAGGTTGTATCCCAGGTCTTCCCTACATTTGTGGGAGAAAGAACATGATAGGTTAGATGGGAGATACGGGCCTCCTGAATTTGCGCCTGCCTCTATTTCGGTCAACTCTGCCTTCAAAAGATGTTCTGGCTATTATGAGCAGCTGTCGGCATGGAGTGTAGGAGGTGGTCTAACGTGGACGGAGTCATGTTATAGTTTAGTAAACACCAGAGGGAAGCCAGCTCCTGGTCTCCCTCCAGCCAACAGCACCATTTTCTCTGAGGCCTTCCATGAGGCCGAGCGTCTTCAGAATAAGCGCAAAACATGGCTGAGTCCCTGCGAGAGCCTCTTCTGAACCCCACAAAAGTGTCCTCGCTATACCAGTGGGTAGTTGTGTGTTTGCTGACTGCCAGGTGGAGCACTTGATGGGGAGAGGAACAGGGATGACTGCATTATTCCTGAGCTCTTGATGACAGTGATCGTTCAAGTTCCTCTGGTGGGGCTGCAGATGTGCTAAAGGACCTGTTTTCTGGCATTGCTGCGCTCTTACTGGGAGAGCTGGGGACTGGCGGCTAACTGATGCATTGCAAACAGGGCACGTGTCATACCTGGTACAGCCTCGGATTGCAGGAAAAGAGATTTCTCCTGCAGCCACAGCTTCCATGCAATTCCATTTTGCTACCTAGCACGTATGGGTATAGCCCTTCTACTCTGTACTTGCTCTTCCAAGTCAGGTTCTCCTCTTCTTCTCACTTAATGCACTAAATCCCAAATCCTCCCATCTGTGTGTCTGCTGTGATGGGAGCCTCCTAGCCTCATGCTTTGTAAGTGCATCTGATCCCCCTTCTCCTTACCAAGGTGTTCCTGTTTTCCCACTCCGTTTCTCTGTACTCATGCCTGCCCCTCTCTTTAACAGGCACTCTGTTATTTGCAGGTGTTGAGTCCCACATACAAACAACGGAATGAAGACTTCAGGAAACTCTTCAAACAGCTTCCTGACACGGAGCGCCTCATCGTAGGTAAGGTCAGCCCCTTGATGCAGCGCTCTGTCGTGCTGGCCCCCGGTTTGGGGAGGAAATCCAGCACAAGTGCACACAGCTTTTTTTCTTCTTCAAAGAGATTGCCACCAGGAACAAGCCCATTGTGTCTTTCTTGTGCACAGACGGAACTCCTTCTCACCATTTCTAATGAGTTTCATTTGTTTTGCTTCAGGGAGATCAACACTGATTGTATTGGCCACGGCTCCGTTCCCTCATGATTTGAGGAGCGTGCTTTCCTCCACAGTGCTCCCCCAAACTTGACAGTGTGTTAGTGTTTGAGCTCTTTCCTCGTTTGGTCAGGGCTGCACGTCTCAACATGCATACCACTGAGCTTCCCTTTTTGCTAACATCCCCGGTGCTCCCTACTCACACATGACTGCCCTTCCCATATCAATTTAGGCTTTGGCCTTGCAGCTGATTAGTGACTGCCTAGTGCATTGCATCTGTTCTTTTAGCTTATGTAACTGGTGATCTCACAGCATGGCTCATACTGTTGAACGATGCACATCCTAGCAGAGGAACAGAAATTGTTTGGGATGTTTAAACTGGGCGATCACAACGGCACTAGAAGGCGAAAAGGAAATACAGATTAAAATCTGGAAATAGTACATAGGATGGTACAGAATGACCAGCTAATAAGGGAAGATCATCAGGCAGTAAGAGAGATTGTCTGTGACGTGGCCTTGGGAGGAATCGTAACCTAGTGGACAGAGCAGCAGCCGTGGCTCAGTTCCTTCTAGCTCTGCCTTTGACTTTCTGCAGAATTGTGTCAAGTAGCTGCTTCTCTTGATGCTGCTGCTTATTCTTACCTTTAGGCTGTCCTGTCTTCTGGTTTTGGTGCTCCTAAATTATCATCTGTTGTCCACCCACAGATTACTCATGTGCGCTACAAAGAGACATTCTCCTGCAGGGCCGCCTCTACCTCTCTGAAAACTGGATCTGCTTTTACAGCAACATCTTCCGTTGGGAGACACTGGTAAGGCTGTCAGACTGTGGCATTCAGCATGTGTTTTATGTCAGCATATTTGCTGACATTGCCTTAAAAGCACTTTTTTTGTTGTCTTTCTCATCAATGTCTCTCTTTACCTGTGTTCTTTTTCTGCCTTCCCCTTTCTGCATGGCTCTGACTGTAGCTGACAGTTCGCTTGAAGGATATCTGCTCGATGACCAAGGAAAAAACAGCACGGCTCATTCCTAATGCCATCCAAGTTTGCACTGACACTGAAAAGGTACATCCTTGAAGCCTCCACCTCTGGGGCCACCCCTTGTGGCTCTCAGGGGCAGGGGAATATAAGCGTGTTGCGGGGTTTTTCCAAACTGATTGCTTATGCTCCCTGGGGCCTGGGAGGAAGCACCAAGGGAAAAGGATGCAGAGCTTCTGTGGACCGTGGGCTTGAGCTGAGTCTGGAACACATGTAGCTCGTATGTGGGGTGTGGGGCCAGGTAGAAAGTCTGGGGTGGATAGTAGCACATCTCTGACGGAACTGTTTCTGTGCTCAGACTTGCTCCCTTGGGTGAGAGGCGCTCAGCCTCTCTGTGAGGCTTCCGTGAGCTTCAGTCCATGCCCAAGAACTGAGCAGCTACGCTGTGTGGCTTGCTCAGTCCTTCTGGGAACTGTAGTTGGAAAGCGACCCAAACAGGCTTGTGTCGTCTTCTTCCCTTTTTTTGGGCCTTTTCTGAACTGATTTTTCTCTCCATCTCTTCCCATTCAGCACTTTTTTACTTCCTTTGGGGCTCGAGACAGGACGTACATGATGATGTTCAGACTCTGGCAGAATGCTCTCCTTGACAAGGTACAGAGACCAGCTCCTCAGTGTTGGGGTGGGACGAAAGAAAGGGAGGTGATGAATATACACAGAAACATAATACCCGTGACTAACGTGTACGCATAAAAAGACATAGGGAGACAGTAAGCACGTGTTTTTTGGCAAAGCAGGTACATAAATGCAGGTGCAATTCTCTCTTTTTGCATGGAATTCTATGTACAGACATGTCTTGCACACACAGTAGATACCACTTTGCCTCTGCTGAGGTGTGGAAGCATGCATCTCAAGAAGGAGGTTTTTTTTGAGGTCCATAATTCAAGTGAAACAGCCCAGACGAAAGCAGTTCAAAATGTGACAGAAATAGCTCACTGCACAGGCAAAGCTCTTGGTAAGTCTGTGCTTCAGAAGCGTAGCGTTCGAGGTAGGACAGAGAAGGAGCATGTGTTCAGGGCATCCCAAAAACGAACAGGAACAACGGTGGGTACGGGGTGCACTGGGCAAGGGCTCAGTGGGTTGGATTTTAAAATAAAGCAGGGATGTGCACCTGCTATGCCAGAGGCCCCATATATCCTATATTTGATCCGAGTATCTGTTCCCCAGTCCATTGAGTATTTCTGGCCTCACTGCAGGAGTAAGACTCATGAACTGATGTAACAGTGCTACCAGCATTTCGAGATGTTCTGGCTTGAGTTCATACCATACTGGAAGGGTTAAGTAATCAAGCACCCAGAATACCTTGTCCTGAAAATTGGAGTAGCATTTAGTATTCAAAAGGATCGCTTTGCATTGGGGAGCTTGTGTTGCTACCATATGCTGTAATTTGATCAGCCTTTTGAAGTTCCTAACAAAATTCAGTGCCCTTGGTTTCAAGGTCAAAGCAAATGGGAACTGAGATGTGGAGTGATAAAGGCAGGAAACACTTCAAGAGCTCTTTCTCCAAATGTGTAGGGTCCATGCCTATTTTTTTCCTGATAAGACATGTGAATTAGAGGGCACGTGGGAAAAAGGTGAAACAGAGTTAGACGTTTTTTGGATAAAAGCTTCTTACTAGAGGTTTTTTCCCATGCTTTTGATAGCTACTTTTGGGAGCTAGAATAAAAAATTTCCTGCTTTGTGCCATGCAGTAACCATGGGAAGAAGTTCAAGTCAGCAACTTGGAAAAAGTTCACTAGATTCGTTTTCCGTCATTACCAAGAATTCTTTGTCATTGGTCATAAACTTCTCATGAGTAAAAACCCATCCCCTTTCATCCCTGTACCACATATTTAAATTACAAGTTCTCTTGCCCCATTCCTTAAGGACCTCAGAACACAGTCATATAGTGATCTTGCATCCCTAAAAAGCTGGGCTTTTGTGAATGGTTGTGGTAATTCATTTTCTTTTTTTAACTGGAAGTATATACAAGCTTTGCACAATAGTATCTGGTGAGAAAAACTCTTTTTGATTTTAAACGGCAACAGGAAATGTTTTTCTTTGTCACTGTTTTAGATCGTTTTCCCTGCAGCTGTAATTCTTTAGGCAGCTTTAAATTAAACAAACTTGGAGGGGAAAAACCTCATGAGGCATTGGGGTTTGGTGTAGTAGGAGGCATTAAATGGAGGCACAGCAGAAGAGGTGGGGAAAACATGCGGAGGGAAATGCAGGGTTACTGCTTACGTTATTACATTGCACAGTGTTGTAGTAGCAGGAAATCTCATTTACTGGGTGTAGCCTCATGTTGGCTTTCTGATAGTCTTAACTTACATGAGACTGTGGCGTGGAAAAATAGCAAAGTCAGATTTTTAGGGCAGAACCTGGACTGATGGAGAAGGCTTACTTGGTGAAAGGGCCTCTTACTGCTTGATGGGAGCAACCTCTGAGCCAGCTTGGCCTAACAATGGAAGGACTCATATGCCCACAGCCCTTAGAGCCATGGAGCTGGGCCAGCCTGCCATAGCACACAATCCACCTTGTAGCATCACTGGAATTCAGAAGAGGTGAGCCTGTCAGAAAGCTCTCGCCTCCCGTCAGGGGCTGTGTCAGAATCTTTCACTTCTCCTTTCAAGGCAAGGAATGTATTATTCCTGACAATGGTAGTTCCAAAAATTCATTCCATTTTCGTAGTCTCAGGTGAAAATACATGCTGTTTTCTTTTATGTATGTTCCTCTTTTAGCCTCTCTGTCCAAAGGAGCTCTGGCACTTTGTCCACCAGTGTTACGGGAACGAGCTGGGTCTGACCAGTGATGATGAAGACTACGTGCCTCCTGATGATGACTTCAACACAATGGGGTGAGTGAGGAGGAGTAAAATCTGGCTGTGATGAAGAAAAGATGGCCTCAGGAGAGCAGGAGTCCTGATATATTGCATACCTCAAACTGCTGATTGTCCCTGGTGAGAGATTCTGGGTTCTGGCCAGAGGTTTGTCCTTAAATGTGTAATGTCTAAAAAGCTCGATCTTCCCTGCACTGAGCCATTTCTGCTTCCGGTTAGACTGGAAACTTCATAGAAGTATTCTTACTTGCTCTGTGTGTCCAGTTGTAGCTGTACTGAGAGGGGTAAACATAAAAACCTGTGTTCTCTGTGGCGTCTCAGCTACTGTGAAGAAATCCCTGTGGAAGAGAACGAAGTCAACGACAGCTCCTCAAAAAGCAGCATGGAGGCCAAGCCAGAAGCTAGCCCTCAGCTGCCAAAGAAATCTGTCACTGCCAGCACGTTGACATCTACGGGAAGCAGTGAAGTGCCAGCCTCGGTAAGTGTTCTTCCTCCGCTGCAGCGGGAGCGGTAATCCTTTTCGCTGGGATCCAGCTGGTAGTCCATGTTTCTACGAGGTAACCGTTTACCCTGCAGCTCCTCTTCCACTGCAGCTGACCTCAGTCCTCAAGTCAGTGATATCTGGGAGCATTTGGCCAAGAAAAAGTGAGCAAAGCATGCCTGTCCTAAAAGCCAGTAAACTGGGACTCTCAGCAGCCAGGGCATTTTCCTTGTTATACTTTTAGATAAAAAGAAGTGGAGTGTTGGAGATAAAAGGGTTATAATTTCTTCTCTGCCTTCAGGTCTTCCCTAGGAAACAGTGCGTGCCCTCATAGTATTACAGCAGAACGGACGTTGTTTAGATACAACCTCAGATTTTCCTAGCTGTATAGGGCTTGATGGGGAGCAAAACCAGTATTGTTTGTGTGCTTGTCTGAACAAACAAGAAGCCTTGTGTATGTCCCAAGCTCGAACGGCACGTGGTTCTTTGAGAGGAGGTGATCTAATATGTCCATGTGTTTTACAAACACCATATGGTAATCTTCCTCCTCTCTATATTATTTAATTTCCAGACGTGCCGAGGCCAAATGCTCAAAGGTTTGAAAATTGGCCCACAGATGTAAAGTTCTTTGAGATGACCCCCAGTTTCCAGGTGCTGATCTTGCCCTCATTATGCTGTCTCCTTGCTGCAGTTTGATGGAGCGCTACCAGAAGAGGAGGAGGCCGTGGCGGAGAGTCCTGTGGAAAAAGACCTTGGCATTGCAAATATCATGGGAGAGAAGATAGAGATCATCGGCCCCGTGAACTCCCCTTCCCTAGACTTCAATGACAACGAAGACATTCCCACTGAGCTCAGTGACTCTTCAGAGACCCATGATGAAGGTATGCGGGGAAGGGCTGTTCCATCGGTGGTGTTTTCAGCCTTCTCCTGTCCTGGGACTGGAGCGGCCAATACTGAATTCCTTTTCTGGACCCTAAGAGTTCAGAAGATGCAAAGAATTCCCATCCTGGGCCGCAGAAGGCAAACACGTGGGGTATTCGGAAGGATGTCCCCAACGTGATCTGTGTAGTTAATTACCCCTTCTGACGTTCCAACTATTGTCCCGGGATCAGTGGCGGAAAAGGGTTAGAAGTACCTCCTTTGGGTTCCTTCTTCACAAAGTAAAAACCGAAAGTCCTGGTACTGTGAAAGCACAGCCTCTGATATTGGCACGGAGGATCATGGCTGGGGCTTGTGGGCCTGTTTCCCCACAGGAGAAGTCCAGGCCTTTTACGAGGATCTGAACGGCCGTCAGTATGTGAATGAAGTGTTCAACTTCAGCGTGGACAAACTGTATGACTTGCTTTTCACGGACTCCCAGTTCCAGAGGGACTTCATGGAACAGCGACGGTTCTCTGGTAAGCCGCTGCTGGCAAAGCCCAGTCACTGATGGAGTCTGCTTTCCCCGCGAGGTACAGAAGGAAGGTCGCGGCACATGCCTTGGAGGTGTAACTTTGCCTGATGATAGAGGGATTATTCTGAGCAGATCTTGCAGACCCTTATTTTTTAACATCAGCTAAGGCCTGATCTCTGTGTTCAAGGCCGAACAGCGTGAGGGAAAAGCTCTTCTAGCTCTGCACCAGACACAGACCGCGCAGTTGACGACGCAAAGAGAGTGTCCCTTGGCATGCTGTAGTCCTCCTTTCCCTGTAACTGTACGTTTGCTGAAGGAGATATGTCCCCAGCCTCTCCCCTTACCCTGCGCTTGAAAGAGGGGAAAGTATTCACGTTTAGTACAGAAGACCTTTCTTTCACACTCAGTTGAGCTCTAGTGCAGACAGGCTCTCCAAAGGGAAGGAAATACTGTCCTGAGCATGGTTGTACGGCTGTGCCTTTTGCTAGGGAACTGACCCGAGATCCCTCTCCGATTACTTGAATGGAATATTGTTTTGTCCTCTCAGATATTATCTTTCATCCCTGGAAGAAGGAAGAAAATGGCAATCAGACCAGAGTGATCTTGTATACCATTACCCTCACCAACCCTCTGGCGCCCAAAACTGCCACTGTCACTGAGACGCAGGTACGTGAAAGGGGAGCTGGGGTGTAATGCTTTGTACAAACAGTTCTGTGACGTATTTTCTTGTCTTGGGCATGCTGCTTTGCATGTTTTCATTCTCCCTATCCATTCTCCTTTACACGTTTTTCCACATATTAACTTGCTACCTGGTATCACTGCAAATGTGAATAGCTAATCTTAAACTCGCGCTGGATTGCATCGTAAGGAAAAGACCATCAATTTTCCAGAAAAAGCGGATGAGTTTGTAAACAAGCCAGCACATTCTAACAACTGTGTGTGTGTCACCCGTACTGCTATTTTTTGAGCTGCGGTCAGTCCAGCAGATGTTATTCATGAGCAGGGCACAAGAAAGTCAGATACTGTCTGGCCAGTCCTTCTCACAGCTCTGCGGAGAGATGTCCAGGCTTTTTTATTACTAGTGAGGACAATTAGATGATCTGTTTAAAAAGGTAAAATATGGGAGCATCTACAGTGCACTGGGAAGAGCCAGGCTAGCTGTATTCTAGTGGGTCCTGCAGCTAGAGAGGGAGAAAAGGCCTCCTTCTGTGTCCAATAAATACTGAGATTAAATACTCAGTAAATACCGAGAGTTAGCTTGAGGGAATCCTAAGAGGGAGCCAAGAAAAGATGGGGTGCCTAAGCATTGCGTTTCCTGGAGAGGAGAATCCCAGTGGCAAGGTGTACCTTGTAAGGATGGGATGAAGCGTGCTGTTCAGAAGCAAAGGCTGTGTGCAGGGAAGAGAAAGAAAAGGGGAGAGCAAAGTGATGGGCAAAGGAACAGTACGCTTCCAGGCAAGCAAGGACATGGCCTATTTTATCTGAGTTTGGGGTCAACCACCGAGGTGCGCTTTGCCGTGTCCTCGCTGCAGAGGTAAGTGGAAATAGGCTGTAAGGCAAGCTAAACTTTTGCATGTGGATCTGCAGTTAACTGTCTGTCCCCTTTGTGAGGTTTGTTCTGGGGCAAAGAAGGAAGCAGATCAGAGAAGTAATGACATGCTGTTACGGTGTTTAGAAACACAGAAAAATCTATGCTAGAAAGGACCTCTGCTCAAAGCAGGGCCACCTCTGGTTTTAGATCCCATTGCTCCCTGACAAGCCAGACATCAGTTTAGTGAGACGAGGTAACACTTGCAGAGGTCCCAGAGAACTGGTCCTCACGGGGCACTGTACCTAACTACGTTTCTGATACAAAATGCTGGAGATTGAGCTGCTGGAACTGAATGCCCCTTTTGAAATATGCCCTTGGGAAACATCCGAGTGAAACACTTGGTTTCCTCGAATATGCCTTCCCTTAAAGGTGAGCCGTTCACGGAAAGGTTGCAGAGATGGGGCTTGGGCATGAGTGCGGTCTCCTATCTGTGGTAGAGCTGTGTTTGTGAAGTGCTAGTGAAGGTGCCGATCTATCAAAGCCGTGTTCTAACCAGACTAATAGTTGCCTTGCATGCTGTCTTTTATGCAGACAATGTACAAAGCCAGCCAAGAAAGCGAGTGCTATGTCATAGATGCAGAGGTGCTAACTCACGACGTCCCCTACCATGATTATTTCTACACCATTAACCGCTACACGTTGACTCGTGTTGCCAGAAACAAAAGCCGACTCAGGTACACTTCTTGTGGGATAAAGAGCTTTACTGACGACCAAAAGTCACCTTTGGGTGGGAGTTGTGCTGTTTGGTGTGTTGGGGAGAACTTAGCCTTACTTCTTTGTCGTGTTGCCAGAACATTCCTATCTCGAAGAGTTACCGTAGGGGCAGCTGCCTACTATGGTGACACCTAGGAAACAATAGACCCGATGCAGAGGAGTTACAGCTGGGTCAGGGAGAGGATTTACAGACTTTTCTTGCCCCCTTCTGGGAAGCAGTGGTTTGCAGGGCCAGTTGTCACACGTGATCAACTGCATGTGATAAAAACAGGACATACTTCCAGGGACCGTGCTCCTGAGACATGCCTGGGGGGACAGGCAGAGGAATTGGGTACCAGGCAAAGCTATAGGCTTTTGTGTTTGACATCCATAAGTAATCTAAATGTCTGCCTGCCTCATGGCCGAAGGGCTGGGGGAGGCCTCTTGCGGGAGGCTCTCTAGAGGCCTTCCTCCCGCTGCCTTTGGAAGGACGTTTCATGCAATGCTTCTCCTCCAGAAACACAAAGGGCTGAGACCATTCCAGAAATAACAGTGTGCATGATTATTTCTCATATTTACATTGACAAAGGATCGTGAATTAACGTCACCTCCAGGAAGCAAAACTGGGAGAATGATTTTCCTTTCTTCTCATAGGGTTTCCACAGAGTTACGTTATAGGAAACAGCCTTGGGGACTGGTGAAATCCTTCATTGAGAAGAATTTTTGGAGCGGCCTAGAAGATTATTTCCGTCATTTGGGTAAGAGTGGCAGTGACTGGAGCTGTGGTAATGACCCACAAGCAGGAGCACCCTCCATAGTTTATGCATGCCTCCTTGCAAGCGGGCAGCATGACAGCATGATCCCTGCTGCCAACCTACTGGGGATCAGACCTCGGAGGCGGCTTATAAAAGGGGCCAGCCAAAGTTATTCCCACAGCGTTGGCGGCACGTGCTGGAATTAATCAGGTCATCAAATCCTGCTCTCTGGCAGGAGCGCGGGCAATCTGGGGTCAGTTTGGCAGAAGGTGTAAGGGATGTGTAGTGTGTCCTCTTGGCATGGACCTCTTAGACCCTGCCAACTTCTTCGGCCCAGCAGCTGTGCCGTTTGAGGGCTTAAGTCTATATTGCTGCAAGGCCAGTGCTGCTTTTATTAAATGCTTTCCCTTGCTGTCTCTGCAGAGAGTGAACTGACCAAAACGGAGAGAACGTACCTGGCTGAGGTCCACAGACAATCCCCCAAAGAGAAAGTGAGCAAGCAATCGACCGTGCGCCGTAGGAAACGGGCCCATGCCCATCTGCGGGTGCCACACTTAGAGGAGGTGCTGAGTCCCGTCACCACCCCCACAGATGAGGAGGTTGCACATCGAATCAAGCATGTGGCAGGTGAGGAACTGCAGACCCCTCACGCTCGGGGATGGAGAGCTGGGTACCTCTGGAAAAAACCGGAGCTTTGCTCACGGAGGGGTAATGAGAAGAGGGACCAGGGCTTTCCAGGGCAGGGAGGATGCACGATGATGAGGGAGTGAGATGGAGAGGTGGGTAGAGGGAAAGGGGTTGCCTTTTGCTGTCCATCGGATGGCACTTCCTAGCCTAAACGCATCTATCTCCTCAGGTTCCACTCAGACACGGCACATCCCCGAGGAGAGCCCTAGTGGCTTCCACCTGCAGAGTGTCTCCAAGCTGCTCCTTGTCATCAGTTTTGTGTAAGTGATTCTTCTGCTTTCCTTCAGCCTTTAACAACTTTGGTCCTTTTGTTTTTCTGGCATTCTGTGCTCCCCTGTGCCAGTTTTTCCCCTCTCATATTCCTCTCTGGTCCCAAACTTTGTGCAGCACAGAGGAGAGAAAAGCAATGACAGGCAGAAAAGAAGTAATTACAAGTTCCCCCAAATGCCCCATCAGCTGTTTTGTCTGGCTTGATCCCCACTTTTGCTGGTACTTAGCTGGCCACTGATCTGCCTCTGCAGGTTCTGGATCTTATTTTATCACTGTCTCCTTTCCCCTCAGTTTTGACCTTGTTTTAACCAAACACAGACCTGTATTTGGTTATTTTGCAGACCTGTATGTTTCTGGGAGTCCGAAACGCAGGTCAGCTATAGTGTCTGGGACACAGGCAACGTTGGTAGTGGCAAGCAGGTTGAGGGGCAGCTGTGCAAGGAGAGGGGAGTCAGTACTTAGAAGAAATCCCACGTAGAAAGAGTCTTTTTTAGTTTGGAGACTCAGGTTAGAGATTTTCAATGACATCTAGAAACTGGTTTCTTTTTTTTAATTGAAAATAAGTCATTTAATGTAATCTGCTGACAAACTAGCTGTTATCATGAAAGATGACCGCGCAAAGCTCTCTGGGAGGAGGTACCGTGCTATCACAGCAGGGCTCAGTGTGTGTGAGGAGCCCGTCTGTTACTTCTTTCCTCTGGTCTGGCAAAAGCTCTTCGGGTCTGGTCCTAGGTGGCGATTTTGACAAGCGATACCATGTCAGGCAGAAGCTGGACCGTTTGGAGACGATTTCTGCAAAATAAGGGTAGAAACACATGAAGCAAGAGAGATTGGCATGATTTCACTAGTTCAGCTGTTTGGTTGGGTCCCTTTTCTGCCACCACCTTTCACGGTTGCTCACCTTGGACTTGGCTGGGTGTGTGCTCAAAGTGAGCTGGGTATGGGCCCCTCGTATCCCTGTGGCTCAGTCTTTATGCCTGAACGCAGGCGTATTTACTGTTTCTCTGCCTCTTGGGCTGACGGTAACTTTCATGTGTGTGTTAGTGCTGCAGCGGTTGCTGGGCAGGTGCTGTGGAGCGGTACAGTCTAAAGGAGCCATCCCGATACTTAGGGCAATGGAAGCATATGGTTAAGCCCCGAGGAACAGCAGAACGTGGGCTTATTCTTTTCCTAAGCTGCACCCACCTCTTAGTGAGGTGGGAAGAAGCTGAGGTTTGTAGACTGAGGTTACTTTTCATGTTGAGCTCCTTTCTTCATTGCCTTTTCCCAGTGGGGATAAAGACTGCAGAGGTTTGCAGCAGCAACCCAGCTAGTTACGTTACCCATGCCAAGTAAGGTAAAGTAATGTAATGATGACAAGATAGCCTCGTGCTCTCTTCTGCAGCTAGACAGGCGAGGTGTAGGGTAGGAAGGCACAAAAGCTTTACGACAGTCTCTCCTGACAGGCTACTAGCTTAGCTTTGAGTGGTCAGAGAGCCCTCCATAATGTTTTCGGAATACTCCTCTGGCCAGTTGCCATCCGCCTGACCGAATTGGGCGATAGTGGGTCATTCTTCAGCAAAATAGCTGCACTATTCAGAGACAGGCACGAGCATGTTATTTTTTGGAATCTATCCCCTGACCGTGGTTGCGGTGGTGTTCCCATCGCCGGGTACGGTACGAGTGGGTAAGGCTGGATGCACACAGGCTGCAACGTGCATTTATGAGTCAGAGGGTGTCCTGCATGGGCGCGCTTTGGGCTTGTCCGCAAGAGCCACGCGCAGCTCATCTTTTGTTGAGCAAATTTCCCCATTAATTGCAGGCACATGGTTACTTGTCTGTCCTTCTTGCTCTCTTCCCATCGTTCCTTTCTTCCCTCCTCCCCCACATATCTTCTGCACTGTCTGTGAGCCTTCTCTGCTCAGCCCAGGTTCTCCTGTTCTGTGTCAGTCCGTTTCTAACCTGCAGCTACTCCGTCTTTTCTCTTCCCTGCTCCCATTAGGATCTGTTTCAGGTACTGTCTCTCTCTTTTTTTTACCTCTTTATTCTCCCATTTCCCTCCCTTTCTCTGCATTCAGCACATCCACTCATCCGACCTGTTCTGTCTGAGCCGTCATCCCTGTCTTTCTGTCTGTCCATCCTCCTTGCTCACACATTTCTCCCACAAGGTGAAGTTTGGGGCTCTGATAACCTGGCCCTTACTCAGATTAAATTCCCCACTCACATACAGCGTGGACCTGGTCCCCAGACACCTTCTTAAAGCCTTGGGTGTTTTCCCAGGTGTGATTGGCAGGCAATGAGCTATGAAATGCCCCTAGTAAACTGGCTCTTTTCTTTATTTCCAGTCTGGTGCTGCTGGTCATTCTCAATATGATGCTGTTCTACAAACTCTGGATGTTGGAATATACTACGCAGACGCTCACGGCATGGCAGGGCTTGCGGCTACAGGAAAGGTACTGTCGTCACCTGCTTTGTCTTTGCCTCTTCATGTTTCCTATAGACATTAGCGGCTCCCCCAGACCGCCGAAGCCCTGGGCTCTCTTCTTGTAGATTGCTTCGTTTTTGTGTAAAACAGATGAAGCAGGTAGGTAGTTAGGTGAAGCTGTGGGGCCACCAGCATTTCTAGATCTGAAACTGCTGAACAGTTGCAGCAGAAGACAGCGAGTTAAGGCAATCTCTGCTTCTTCCCAGTATCCCATGCAACGGAGGATGCTGTAGGAATAAATATATTGCAATCTTGGGCCAAGGTTGTCCCCTCCCCTCCTTTGATGGCTCTGTATGAAAAGCAGTGTCTTAGAAAGAACCCTTTGTACTCAGAGGAGAATTTGGGCCTGCGATACCCAATCAAGTGTTAGATTGAGTGTTTTGAGAGGCGAGGGTCCAGATACCAGCAAGTTGTAGAGAGCGATCACTAGGAGGACACAGGGCGCTTCTTAATGACCTAAGCGGTCCCTGGCAGTACTAGATGGTAAGCGGTGAAGTGTGATTACAGATTGGCTTAGTTTCTTTAATAATTGGTAACATGTAACCTTGTCCACGCCTTGTTGGACGTCCTATTTCAGCATAGCATCCGCTCGGTGCGTGCAGAGCTCTTGGGCTGTATGGCGGCACTTCCTTTTACAGAAAGCATGCCGACAGCCTCCAACTAGCCTGAATTGAGTGTTGGGGGTCAGTCTTTATTGTACAGCTCCCTCCATCTTGTCTAGGGTCGAAGGTGGACCTGTCAGCCTGCATTTCGCAGGATGCGCTCCAGAGCAGCTTTTTGTAGATGGCTTTGACAGTGGTGACCTGATGTCCTGGCCTTGTTTGTTTATAATGATAGCCAGCAATTTTGTGTTTTAAATTCTTTCTGGCATTTTTAGGTGAATGCTTTTTTTTTTTTTTTTTTAATGTACATAAATGCTAGGTATCCTGCCTGAAGAGTATCTCCTCTGTTTTCAGAGGTTGAGAATGTCCCAAGACCACTTTGCTACGGTGTTTTTGTCCCTTTAATGTCCCCTTTGTGGCTGTACTGTTGTGCGGTCACAGTTATTCCCTTGCTAAGTTGGGTTTGACTTTAAGCATCCATAACCACCACGTGTGACCGTTGTGATAACTTGTTTCCATGATCTGTCTCATGGTACAGGCTTTCTCATTTTTTCCTCATTAGGGAAGAGAATTATTATTTTCCCCATAATAGCCCTGCTACTTTCCCAGGGATAGCTACATTAAGTGATTTTTGCCTGCTTAATCTTCCTCTGGCACTCTTGGTATTTATTTGGACCACTACAATACAGTATTTAAGTATAGGACTATATATATAGTGTTTGTATGCTTCTTGTAATGTGCATGTACTGGAATTAGGGGGGTAGCTCTATGGGCCCCCTCCCTGCATAGGTAACTTCATTGTGTAGCAAGCGTGATTGCTGTGGAAGTAGATGGAAGCCATCTGCTGGCTGAAAGGCCAGATGTGCACAGAAGCGTTCTGTTTGAGGCTCCGAAGACTTCCCCCGCACCCTCCCCCATATCTGGTTCTTAAGAGACCTTAAGCTCTCTGTGGGCAGGGGCAGTCAGCAGTCCCCCAAACTAAAGGCACCGATCCTCAGCATGGAGCCCCCCCACTTAGACAAGGAAAGCAAAGCAGTCTTTAGTAGTAGTAGACTGTTATTTATTAGAGACTGGGATTATTGACCATGGGGAGTGGGGCCATGGTTTTTATTGTCATGTGTAATTAACATTTCTTTGTTTCATCTCCAGGTCTGGAGCCAGCTGAGCAGGGCAGATGCAAGCACTGAAGGTGCTGATGGGAGGATCGCAGGGACTGGCTGCCTGGAGGTGCCACCCACAGCCTGGCAAGGAGGTGGAGCTCGGCTGGGCCCAGGCCAGGATAAATCTCAGTGGAGCAGAGGGGACATGAGGAGCTGAGTCAAGGGCAGTTAGCACGGCAGGAAGGCGTGGCAAGCGGCACCCCACTCTGCCCATTTGCTAAGGTAAGAGGGGAACAAGTTAGACCATCACATTACATTGTCCAGGGAGAAAGGAAGAACTTACCCCAGAAGTGAGGTCTGGCTGCAGATGGGCTCTCACTAACGCAGAGACTTCCATAAAAGAGGCTTGAAAATCTCCACTGTAGCCTGGGAGGAGGAGGTGGGATTCAGCTATCTTGCAGAGCCCAAAGAGGTAAGCAGAAGACAAAGCAGGAAAGACTTCTGGCTATCTTAGAAAGTAGTAAAGCCAAGAAGTAAGCAGGAAAGACTTTTTAGCTATGTTAGAAACCAGCAGAGCCCAAAGAGGAAAGCCAAAGCAGGAAAGAGTTGTAGCTGTGTTAGAAAGTAGCAGAGCTCTAAGAGGTAAAGCAGAAGACAAAGCAGGGAAGATTTTTGGCTATGCTAGAAAGAAGCAGAGCTCAAAAGATGTAAAGCAGGAAGGGCTTTTAGCTATGCTAGAAAATAGCAAAGCCCAAGAAGTAAGCAGGGAAGACTTCTTAGCTATGTTGGAAACCAGAAGACAAAGTAGGAAGGACGACTTAGCTATCTTAAACAGGGGGCATGCAAAAGTAGAGAGCCATCCCTCTCTCAGGAGAAATGGGCAGAGTGGGGTGCTGCTTGCCACGCCTTCCTGCCGATGCCAGCTGCCGGTGCTAACTGCCTCGACTCCATTCCTCGTCGCTCCGCTCCTCGCATCGCTCTGCTTGACTGAGATTTATCCTGGCCTGGGTCCAGCCAAGCTCCACTTCCTCGCCAGGCTCGCCGCTGGCACCTGCCCTGGGTGGCACCTCAGGGCAGCCAGTCCTGATGATTGTCCCATCAGTGCTTGCATCTGCTCTGATTCTGCTCCACTCAGCAGCCTCCAGCCCTGTTGCGGAGGGTTAATTGGGCCTGGAGGCGGAGGGATGGATACTGCGCACATACCTACCATTAAAAAGAGAGCCAACGCTGCTATTAGTCATAACAAAGAGAAAGCCTTGTATTAAATAAAGACTGACAGAGCATGTCTAGAAAAAACAAAACACAGAAACTCTACGGGGCTACCTGTCCCGCAGCACATTATGTTGCATTGCATCATTCCCCATCAATGGCCACGGTGCCATCTTTCAGTATACACCTCTCCCAAGTCATGAAAGCGAGCACATGGCCTTCTGTGCTCGTGTTCCCCTCTGACAAATGGGCCTTCAGTTCCACCCGCACTACAACAGCTACCTAACTGCTGCAAAAGGCGTACCTGTGCTACTACTTACCATGGATAAGACACAGTAACAGTGATATCCAATTTCAGAAAACACTAAGCATGTTTAAATGCACTTTTGCTCAAGAAAACCTGGCCCTTCAGGGTGAAACGATGAGACAGTAACTAACTGATACAATCTACACGCTCCCCCGCAATTCACTTTGCTCCCCCCTTGACTTCAGTTTCCCTAGATTGACTCTTGTTCATATTCTGCCCGACAGGTTACCCCAATCTCAGACAGAATGGGCCCAGTTACTAGAATCTCAGCAGAAGTATCATGACTCAGAGCTACAAAAATGGCGTGAGATCATCAAATCCTCAGTGATGCTTCTAGACCAGGTGAGACCACACGGCCAGTTAGTGCTGTGACTAGAAGGTCACCATGTCCTCGCAGCCACCCGCTCGCACTCCTTCAGCCTTACCTGGTTCCACTGTAGTCCAGTGGGTGCGTCACCTCTGCTACCGTCTCCCTGTAGATCTGTCTTCTGATGTTAGTGGTGGGTGGCAGGTCCCGAGGGCTATTTGCAGGATGCCACAGCTTCTCTGTCACCTCACAGGGGTCCACGCGCGTCAGGGAGAGAACTCTACAGGGCCAAACCCCTCATATTAGCACATCTTGCATCTAGTCTCTGGCCACCCCGGTTTGGGAAGCAAACCCTGGATACATACGTAGCTTGCGTGGATGAAGGGGACGCGCTCTGCGTGGGCCCGTCAATAGCACAAAGCCAGGGGTTTCGGTATCCACGGCCTAAAGAGCTGGTTGTACACCGGGCTGCTGAGAACGGAGTTCAGAAATGAAAGCTGCTCTCCCCTCTGGAGAGCTGCTTACCCTGTACCTCGTTCTGCTCACCCCTTCTCTATTCTCTTGGAGAACGGTCTCTCAAGGGCTCCCATCTTCTCAGTCCCCATTTGTATGTCCCAGCCCTGACACACCGCTCCCGAAAAAACAGCCGATTATGGTATCGATACTTTACGTGGAAGAAGGAGGCACCGATGGGGAAGGAAATCCCAAAGCGCTCTCACCTCTAGGGCAGCATCACAGTGGAGAAATTTCTTGTCTTGCAGATGAAGGATTCACTAATAAATCTTCAGAATGGCATCGGGTCCCGGGACTTCGGGTCAGATCCAGAAGAGAAACGGAAACGTTTCCACTAACAGGCAGGAATGCAGGAGGCCAGAGGACGGTGTGCAATATGTGTAAATAGGATATATAAATATATATATATAAATATATATATATACAGAATATAAATATATATATTATATACAGATTTTAAGAGAAAAAAAAAAAGCTTACGTATCGAGAGGAAGGATTGACCTCCAACACTGGCTGAAATGGAGCGTCTCGGTGGAGCATGGTGTGTGTGTGTATGGGAGGGCTGTGCTCTCCCAGCACTGAGGTGCGCTTAGGGGTGTGCTGGAGTGTGCTCCCCTGGGCCTGTGCACCGCTCTTCTGTAATGTTCCTGGCTGTTTGTCTGTCTGTTTGTCTGTTTTGTTTTTGTTGTTCCAAAGGGAAGCATCAGAGTGCCCCCCCCACCCCCTGCGCATGAAGGTCCCTGAGTGACTATATTTATCTATACATACAAAGGGGACACTGTCAACTTTCTTACCTTGCTAGCTTCAGGGCAGAGAGATTTTTGGCAATCGCCGTCAATCCCTTACAAAATTATTCCACATTTGGAGAGGAGGCCTCTGGAAGAATTGCTGTAGGTCTGTAGAGAGCAGATCTCACTAGGCAATCACCTTCTATACTTCTTGGAGCAGAAATACAATTTGCTGTCGTGCCAGCCAGCCTGGTTCAGAGAGCAAAGCACAGAATGTAAATGACCTGAAATGCTTCCTCCAAACACTAGTTTGCTGCCTCCTGTTATTGATAGTGCATTAATAGCCAAGGAAATGGTGAGGAGGGGAGTATCTGCCTACAAGGTGCGTGGACGGAGGAGAGCCACACCACAGAAAGGGCACTTCCATCGCTTTGACAGTGTCCCCTTTACATTTTTCTGTAGTTCTCTGCTTTCTATGTGCTTGGCCCCTGCCATTAAGCCATCCCTGTGCTGAAGACCCACACTGGTGCTGAAAGGGCTACTACCTGTGTGACTTCCCACAATAGGGGGAGTGCCCCAACATAAAACCAAAATTAGTATTTATTTGCAACTGCTCCCACTACCCCGCTCAGCAAATTTCTCTCCTGCCCCTGGTCCGTGAGACCATTTTACTCGTACCACCTAGTCTTAGAAACTCTGCGGGGAAAACACGAGGGAGAAAAAAGAGCAACTTCCTTTCCTTCACTGGGGTATTTACGTGACTGTGAATATAGCAACAACTGTCACTGTGGATATTTATATGACTGTATCTATATAGCAACAAGGCCTGCCAAAGTCCAGGAGAAGTTAGGAAAGGTCACGGAGGCCAAAAAAAGAAAAGAAAAAAGGAGAGTCAGTGGGCGGCAGGATAGATCTGGAGACATGTCCATGGTGTGAGGCATCAGACTGGTATCTCTCATAAGCTGCACAGTGAAGCATTTGTTGTGTAAGCAAGTCAAATAGACCTGCATTAAAAAGACAATATGCTTTTTTACTTGTTCTGGGGGCTAATTCCTGCTAGCAGCCAAATGAGGAAGAGGGGCAGCGAGGCTGTGCTGTGCAGCATACCAGTTGGGATGCAGGGTGCTCGTCTGAATGTTCAATAGATGCTTTCTCATCTTACCCAGCCAGCTAGATTAGGTGACATGTGAGGCCCTCAATCTCCACCTCGTTCAACACCAGGATTTTTCCACCTTCTGAATGGCAGGAGGGAGTCAGCTGCATATTCCCCATACGCAAACGGTGCAGTTTCAGCTCGTCCGTTGTCTCTAGCTCCATTGGGCGCTGAAAGAGCAGGGGGCATAAGGGTGAGTGACTGCTTGTTGTATTCTGTACCAGCAACTCTCATCTGCACAGCTGGGTGACAAAGTGGAGTCTAAGGAAAACCCTCACAAGCTCCTGCTTGTGCATTCCAATTAGGGAAAGGTAATGTTCGTAGCAGTAACTCACTGATTTCTCTCCCAACCTGCCTACAATTTTCATGACCAAGTGCTCAACACAACAGGTCCCACAGAAGAAGACTCACATTTGAAGGAGCGTGGGTGAAGACGGGTTATCAAAAAAGACATTTAAGAGTGTGAAAGCAAAGTAGAATTGGGAAAAACATGCCTCACCAATGAGAGAGTAATGTGTATTTATAACTATTTATTTAATTTAATGCTGCTGACTACTGTACTGCTCCCTGACTTTTTTCCGGGGAGGCTGCTGACATGGCTACTGTACAATGAAACTGAGGTGCTAGTGCCTGGGAAGGGCATTCTGCGGCTTATTTCGGGACAGGAGGGCCCCGACTCCCTGCTGTGACTTGCTATGCTGGGCAAGAGTCAGTCCTGTTTCCCCATTAGTCACCCCCACAATTACTAAGCACAGAAAAATCCCCTGCTGCCCCTCTTGCCCTTTTCTAGAGTTTAATTCCAAGCACGAAGAAAGAAGACAGAGAGGAAGCTCTGTGCTTGCCACCTTGCCCATGCCAGAAAAGAAAAAGGCCACATCTTGAGAGAGAAACCTGGACTGTGGGGGGTCTCTGCCACCTGGCCAGGAGGGTTTTGTACATAGATGGACATGACCCATCGAGGAGCAGAGAAACCCACACGTCCGAAAGGGTCGAAAATAAATGCTAGTGATCAGAGCTGATTTCTTACAAATTTCAGAGTCTTTTGCTATTTATGGAGGCCAGAAATCCATTCGCTCATCCGTGCATCCTCCTTCTTCTGCAGCATTCTTCCAAATTGCCATTGCATTAGGTTCAGGATGTTCCCACTGACACGGCTTCCTTGGGCTCAACCCTAGAGACAGAATTGCATAAGCTCTGTTAACTTAATACGATGCCACGCAGAGGCAGCTAGAACAGTCTCGAGCACCAATATTCGTTCTGCCTGCACGTTACGTTAAACTGGGTTTAACATGTTTGACATAGATCCTGCCGCACAGGTACGTTAAATCCTTCAATAAAGAGCGGCAGGGTGGTGGTCACCAAACAACCTCGTACGTGCAGTGCCCTTCAGACTGAGGAAGGTTTCTCTTTGAGGCCTTAGGTTTCTTTTTCTCAGATTCCTAGTTATTTACTTTCTTTCTGCCACTTGGCAGCAAGTCTGGCTTGGAGTTGGATAGGATTCATGATCTTTCAGTGCCTCTTAATTTAGCACAGTAGTAATACAAGAGAAAAAAAAAAGGTCTTTTTTTCTGAAGGCAAAACCCACAATGGCACTAAAGGTGAGAGCTAAAACAAAACCTTGGCATCTTTTCACCTAGATGCCTTCCTCTTGAGAGCTATGATAGGAATCACCTGCTTCTGCAGTTGAGTCCCAGTCAACAGATTAATGCCTTTTGCAGCCATAGACAATTTTGGACCTGTCAGTTTAGGATTACGTTTCCTGGAGAAATTAGCAATGTGTTCTAGGAGCAAGGCTGAGCAACCTGAATAATGTTACGGGGGTGGGGGGTGGGGGTGGGGAGGTGGTACTTCTGCCTTCCCTAAGTGGTCACAGCCAAGTCATAGCTTGGCTCTATTGTCAGGCTTTTGCTTCTTTACTAGCTTGCCTTGCTTACCTGTGCCAGAAATCCCGCTGCAATGCTAGGGGTTTTTTTTATAGCACCTCGCAGACGCGTCCTCCCTCTGACCCTTCTGCCGCTGCCAGTCTGCCAGGTGAACACAGCTGGGTTTTGATTTGCAGAATCTGAACAGCTACAAAAGTTTTTTTTTTTTTAAAGCATTTCTCCAGCCAAATGTGCAAACGAATGCCAACAGTTAGTAGCCTAATTCTTGCCAAGATGCTACCTAGTGGCAGGAAGGAGAAGGGACAGCAGGCTCCGATTTGCCAGTTTGTGTATCTATCTGACCTCTTTATTTGGGAGAAGAATATATTCACTAATCCTAGCTTGATACAATCTCGCTTTTGATAAATCCATGCCTTCTAATGCTTACCTTAAAAGAGGTGCTTGGGTTATGGCATCTGGGACAAGCTCAAAGGGAATGTGAGACCTGGATAACTGCTATGCAATCACACGTTCATAAAGTAGATACCAAATGTATCTAGTGCTGCACAAAAAGTCTATGAAAAGACCAAAAGACACAGGTTATTCGCTCTCCCCTAACATATCTTAATTATGCTGCTGACAGAGCGTATGCATTTACACTCAGCTTATAGACTGCCGTACCAGTCTGGGGCAGCAGTCTGCCATTTTTCCTACCTGACTCCACTTGCCTGCTTTAGATCTAATAAAGGGAACCCTGAGAGAGATGCAACATCCCTTTATTATAAATACAACCCTGTATTGAAAGAGGCAAGGTTTCAAAGCGTGATGCTTTGCTGGATTTAAAGCTCTGGCACAAAACCGCCTCTGAAATAATGATGCCTGCAGTGCCGTATCCCCGTGCTCAAGCTGTGTTCTTATCAGAGACCCCGCTAGTTTCAGCAGCTCACCTGGGTGTAGATGGGGACAGACTTTGTAGCCTACTCGTCTCCTCAGCACTAAACCACGTAGCCTATGTATGTGCTTTTTCCTGCCTTTACGCAAGAAGGTAGAAATTTGTTTCCCAAACCGTGGCTGGACACGCTTTTGCTCTGGGTACTCGAGACCTTTTGGATATGCAGATACATTTTCTGTGCAGATACAAAGGTGACAGGAAGGTGCCTGCCACGCACCGAGGCTGACTGAAGGACACACTTGCAAACCTCACGCTTTGGGTTTCCTCATGTCAGAAGTACTAACCAGAAGGGTGTGCAAACATGTCGGTTTTGGTGAATACAGCACTTGTGTGTCACGCAGCCTTAATCCCTTGCCCTTTCCTGGTAGCTTTGCCTTCTCAGATGTGTATTTCCGTCACCTCAGTAGGAGACGGGCAGCCTGCAGCTTTCACACCATCCAGCTCTAGGACAGAGTGGTGGAGATAGCCTCCAACCCTAAAAAAGACCAGCACTGCTTGCATGGAATTAGCTCAAAATAGAGGCTAGTGGCAGAGCATTTCAGGGGAGTGAATTGCTCCTGGCTAATTAGAAGGATCTTTCTGTGCTACTAGGAGTGGGAAAACACGTGGGACTCCTCTTCCCCTTGGGTTCATTTACGTGAGCAGTTAGCATTAAGCCAGCATGGGAGTTAATGTCTACGAAAAACCAGTCTGTGAAGGCTAATACCCAGGTGACCACGGTCTCTAGCCCTAGGCAGAGGCTCTGTCCACAGCGTGGCTCAGTCATAGCTTGCGGTAAACCTGCTGTCGGTGCGGAGACGCTACGCTCCCACGAGGACTTCTCCACAGAACGTCTCCTTGCAACGTTTGCGTGATGTTACTGACCTAGCCGTTTTAACCAGGTAGCGCTCTATCATTCAGCGTTTGCTTTTCCCAACCAGGACAGAAACAAACCACTTCCTAATTCAGAGGTGGGACAGCGTGTGGAAAAGCAGAGTCAGTAACAAAGGCTTTAAAGCAACAGCGCCTGGCTCAGGGGGGCAATTCTGTCATGTTTGTCAGGGCAGCTGCCACCATCCCACAGCTCTTGACAGACCCGCGCTTTCTGCACTACCTGCGAAACTCCAAAGAGATCTTCCCGACAGGATCTCTGCCAGGCTCGCTGCCACGGATATGTTTCATGGCGCAGTTGCGCGGACTCTGGCTTAAGTCTTTTCAGACAGTCTCGGCACCAGTTAAAATACCTGGCAGGGGCTTGCTTAAAACAATACTCGAAACAGAGACTCTTAAACCAAAGCATCTGAGGTAAGTGGCCCAACAAAACATTTGTGTCAGTATAGTTTCCCAGGTGTGACTGTGCTGACTTTCCGGCCCATTCCCCCTGCCTGGCATGCTCTGATCTCTCTCTGCTTTGCAGTCTCTACGAGTCTCTCTGTGCCATAATACCTTTCTTTTTTTCAAGATGTGCACACTGGCCAAATAATCTCCTCGTGTCTTGATCGACTTGCTGATTGAGATTATTTCCCGATCTAGCCAGACAGCATGGGCTTAGCTCTTCGCATGGCTACATGGTGCGCCACGCTCTCCTCTCCCACGCACTTTTTGCAGTGCTTGCTACATGGCTTTTCCCTCTCCCCTCACACCTTGGCTGCCGGACAATCATTCCCTGTGTTCTAGATGGACTGACCTGGTGCTGTCCCTGCTTGCCTTTCCTTGCCGCAGTCTGTATGCTCTTCAAGTGAATGTGGTTTTTTTTTTTCAGTAGGGAAAAAGACTTCCTTCTGCTGAAGGAATTATATTTGCACATGGCTCAGGGAGGTACCTCTCCTCTGGCCGTTTCTGTTACCTCACTCATTTAGGCCAATTCCATTGCTAACGTTAAATGGCCACCTTCCCCAACCCAAACTCTGAAAATAGGGAATAAAACCAATGTGCAGCTCAGGTTCTAGAGCCATTTGGTCGTGTCTCAATTTCGGCCCAAACTGCCCCAGCGGCGCTAGGATTTGGGAGAGCAGCTGTTACCAAACAGCAACTTTATCCAGCAAAGAGGTGGAGCCTGTACCGCACGCGCATTGGTCCCCACGGTCGCAAGCCCATCTCCCTTGCAATAGCATTTACCGGAGACGGAAGCACTAACCTGGCTCTTGGCTCGATGAGGCCGGGGGAGGGAGGAGCAGCAGAACCGCTGCAGCGTTGCAACCGCCCAGGACTGGCATCGTGTGGCGGTGGCACCTCTGGGACGTTGTCATTCTCAACAGCAGTTCATCCCCCATCACATGCTCCAGGGCTGGATAAAGCTGCTAAAAACCTGGAGCACGTTCTCCCCACCCGAGGTCCTGGATCCTGCAACCCCAGTCGCTGTGTGTAACTGCAAATTAATGGGGATCGCCTCACGTCGGCAAGGAATGGGAGTGGGTTGTACAGTCACCCGGAGGCGTGATTTCACCCGGAGCCTGGGAAGCAGGGGGCTGTTGGCCAAGGCCGATGTGCCTGTAGCGCTAACGTGAACTCCAGGGTGGGGTGGGGGACGAACTGTGGTTTTTGTTTTAGGAGTTGTCTAACTGTCATAAACTTTGCGCTGTGCGCAAAATGCGATAAAACGATAATGAAACTTACCTGCTAGAACCTAGGAATTGTAAAGGCTATGCAGCCAAAACTTAATGTAAAGTAGCTAGTACAATGGAAGTACGGTATAAATTAAAAAAATCTATCAAACAAACAGCGTGACTCGTGAGTGCTTTGTTCTTTTTATTATCCTGCCTGTTCTAAAGTCTGTTCTACCATTTCCAAACACAGAGGGTCTTTTCAGAGACCAACCAGGACCATCTCTTCCAGGACACAGCCCTGCCTTTAACACCATCCTTGAAAAATCCTAATTTTTTTTTTTTTTTTTGGTGTGTGCTAAGAGACTCATGAGCAAAATTTAGACACCGTTCTCTTGCCTAGAACAACACAGGGCAATAGTCATATCTGTCTGCAGGAACTGGAAAAGTGAAAGATATGCCCAAAAAAAAGCATCTTAAGAAGATGCATGTAAGATACCGGAAGGTGCGGGACTAGAGGACGGCCCTTCTTTACCACCTGAGGTAGCTCTCAAGAAGTTCTCAGTTTTCTCCTTTTTTTGACTTAGCGTTATGATACCAGAAGGTTATCACTGCCTCTTGGGGACTGAGGAGCAGACTTGAAGTGCAAGAGAGGTTACGTCTTACCTAAAAATGACCAATGCCGTGGTCAGCGACAGAAACTCTGGAGTTACAATCTAGTCCCTCTGTTGTTGTGGGTTTAGTTAGGATTATGCCCAACATTGCCCCAAGGCCAGGCAAGTTGGCTTAGGGAGGATGGAGACATCCAGCTGAATTAGAAGAGGAGCTGCTTTTTCCCCTTTTGTATTATTAGGCTTTAAGGAACCAGTGCCCAGACTGTGCTTCATCTGGAAAATGTGCTCAGGTTGCCAGACTCAGCTCTGGATTTGAGAGCGATCCTACTGTGAAGACTGCATCGTAGTACTTTACTACAGGTGACACACGCTCTAAGAAAGGAATTTGGAACGACTGCCAGTTAGAAATCTAGCCTGGGCCTGACTTACAAACGGAGTAATTTCTGTGATTGTAGCAACACATAAAAAGCAGCAGAACAAAGCAGAGGAAATTCCACAGGTGGGAAGCATGCCTTGATTCACAAGCACTTTGTAACTATTTAGAAGCGGTCAGTGTAGCAAAGTTTGTCAACTCTTGCAAGCAGTATAAGCTCCATTGCAGCAGTAATGTAACAATATCTGTTACAGGAAAAAACCCAAACCTTCCTGCATTTTGTCTTAAGGTACAATTCCACCCTGCCATTGTTTCTCCTCTTAATCCTAACTGTCGAGCTCAACTGATCTACATTTGAGGCCAGAAAACAAATTTTACTCTGCTTAATCCTCTACAGTTGAAAAGGTAAGTTTGCATAGGAAACATTGAATTTACACCGTGATTCCTGTGCAGCAGTGGATCATTTACGATGAATGGTGACTATTCAAACCAGTGACCGAGTATCACAAGAAAGAATTACGATTAACTAGGAAAAAATAAGCGTTTTCTGTCTAATTCCTCTAGGTGGTGCTACACTATAGTATGAGAAGATTGATACCACAGTTACAAAACGTACTACCATTTTACAACGCTGCCTGTCCCTTTCCGGTGAGGGCTATACATTCTATTTACTTTGCTTGCCTACTTGCATCAGGCTGCCTTCCTTTCGGGGGTTTCCCCAGAAACAGGTTCGCTGCATACCTTGTCCTACTGGCTTGCCTGTTGTTGCAGAACGCGGCTCCGCAGGTTATTCCTATCGCCGTGTCTCTGCATACTTGAGGAGTAAACCTGCTATGCAAGGCAAACGGAAGGAACTAAGAGTTTTGACACTTGCTAAATGAAAGGGAGGGGTACAGGGGATTTTTATACTTACGTCATACTGCCTCCCAAAGTAGGAGTGCTTGAGGATCTGTATTCTCCGTTCCCTCCTTCAGAAGCAAGTGTGAACATGGCACAGGGACTCACCTGCCTACTAGGCATTTTCAGCAATTCTAATACCTCATAGTCCTCATCCTACTCTGCCTGTGCACGGGCAGCCCAAAGTCCAGAGCAACTTACCAAGCAACAACTAATGAAATTCTTCCTATTTAACACCGGTAAGACTACTTGGGCTGTAGCATATGGTGGAACATCACCCTAAGATGACCTCATCCCCAGTCCTGCAGGTCAGAGTAACATGACATACATATCCTTTACCTCTGCAATGGAGAACTAGCATATTTAGCAAATAAAGGTGGTGGTGACAGCAGCTGAGAAATGACACTTAACATTTACAAAGCCATTAACGTGATGATGGGACTGAAACTTGGGAAGGAGCCGTGCTGCCCACACCCCTGTGCTCTTTGCTCAGCATGCTTCAAAAGAAGAGTCCTTTAGCAAATGGGCTGGCAGCTCAGAATGGAGTCATGAGGCCAAAGTCAAGGCTGTACAGAGTCCAAGGCAAATGGAAGAGAATTTACATTTCCCCGTATTTCCTCCCGACGGCGCAGAGCTCCCCCTCAAACCTGGCTGGCATGATGCGGTCCTTCTGTCTTCAGAGCCCCTGCAAGTGAGAGAATTCCTCTTGGAGTTGTTTGACCTTACTGAAAAGAGGATCGTGATATAATTGGCATGGTAACTGACGGGACGTGAACAAGACCATAAAAGATCTAGAGTTTGGTCTTTTGCACACAAAGTCCTTCCTAGCAGACATTTCTGTTGGAGTAGTGCCCTTACGTTCCTCCCGAGCACAGCAGGGACAGTGACTATTCCCAACTCCGCAGGAATGGGCAAAGGAGGAATAATTACACCATGGCCTGAAAGTGAAAGTGCGTGTGGTTAGGGGGTTAAAGTAATATTAGTATACTTACCATCTAAAGATACCTATATTGCCTCTAAGGTCACTGGGGAAGCTCCAGAGGAGCACAGCCAGGCTCCAGGAGTCTCTCGTCTGCCTTTTCTCCAGCCTAACCTGCTGTAGTAAGGCCGAAAGGCTGACAGACACAAGCAGCGCTTGGCTGTTTCCTCATCGCCTACCTTGGTGCCGTTCATTCCACTGACTCCTCTCCGCTATTCCTCCACAGGCACGGCACAGTTTTCCTTGTTTTCTGATGGAATCGCAAGATAGTCTGTCCTGTAGTTGGAGGGAAGGAGGAAAGCATAACCTCAAGTGCTACAGTGCAAAAACCAGTTCAGGCCCATTCACACTTACAGAGGTATCAAATGCCTTTAATTATCTCTAAGATAACAAATGTCATCTGTAGAAGATGCTCGCAGTAGGAAACTCTCCCTGATGTAGTCAGGAGCAGACACCGAGTCTTCCCTACTGTAAAATCCTACACATCCAGCCTTCCTACCGTGTACAAAGAGCATCCTTATCCAAGCCAAGAATGGAGAAAGATGGGAATGGGCCAGTATAGAAACCAGAACGTCTCTGCTGTGTCAACTGCATCTGTGAGATCTCGGAAAGCCAGCCTTCCAGGGGAGCATCTCTGCGCAGTTCAAACCGGGCCACTTTGGAATAGCGCACACCGTGGCCACCCTTCCTACCTGGTGCACTGGGCAAGTGCACTGTCTCTTTTGGTACTCCTAAACACTGCAATGATTCCAGCCACAGCAAACATCTGTAACCGGAAACGTGCAATAGCAACGTTCAGTCTTCTTGCAGCCTGATCGGGACTGAGACATCTGAAGAACCCTCGCACAACAGCTCATATCTGGAGGGGTTTCACACTTACGCGTTTTCCTGGGCAGCCTCCTCTGCCTTAGAGACTTTCCTGTAGCAATAGACCATTTCTATCAGTAGCCACAAGGTGAGGAAGACCAGCAGAATATACATCATAATTTCAGAGATGACCGAGGTGAAGTCTTCTCCAGCTGTTAAGAAAATGAAACAATCTCTGATCATTTACATGCAGCTACCGGAGCACAGAAGCTCCAACTGACACTTTCCACTCTCGTGTCATCCTTCCTAACCCACCTTGCCAGAGATACTTGGGTGCCACTACACTGTGAGGGGGAAAAAAGAGCGGGAGCAGGCAAGGCTGCCAACAGGCTATGCCAGCAGTGATCCCACTGCGTGTCTCCAGCAGAATCAAGCATGCTTAGCCTTCAGGTGTCTTTCTTGCACTCTCTGCCACCCACACATTCATACAGATTGCTTACCGTTAGCCCATCTCATCCTCACACTCCGTTTCCTTTGTGCACCCTACTTGCTGGTGTTACCTGAGTGTATTGTGCTGCCAGTGATTTGAAAGAGATCAAAACAAAGATGCTTGTGGGGAAGAAGGGAAGACACAGCAGGAAAAGATGAAGGCTAAAAGCTCTTGTCCCTCTGAAGAAAACAGTGGAAAATCCCCACTGATTTCTAACAAGCCAGGATTTCAGCATTGAACTGAGCAAAACCAAGAGGAAAGGGAAGACATAGGAGCACTGCAAAGGGAAGGAGGGATTGGGAGAGGGTGGAAACAAGAGACTGATATGAAAATGGAGAACAAGCCGTTCCAAGAGGGAGGGGGCGGAAGCGAGGAAGCAGAGGCTGCGGGTACCCTGGCAAAGGCCGTGCTGTAGCAGCCTAGAGCCGGCAGGGGAGAGGCGAGGGTTCTGAGCGGAGACACTGGAAACCCCTGCTTGCTCCTTGTGCCTGCCCAGCTGTTCCCCCAGCCCACCAAGCTCATTATACCTTCCCACATTCACACACAACGACTCTGAGCCTAAAAAGAGGCAGCAGCCAGCAAACAAAATGCAGGTCTTTCCTCCGGAACCCTGCGTAGTGTTTGTTGCTGGCAAAGACAGACACAATTATCTGGCAGCTCAGCCTCCCCTCTCTTGTGATGCAACGAAAAACTATATGCCCGGATGACAACACCCACAACGAGTTACAGCACAACACACTTTCTCCAGTCCTTCGTACCCTCCTCCACCACGGTGAGGTGGATCAGTCTGGAGCTTGTGAAGAGAGGTCGGTGAATCTCGAACTCAAACTCCCGGGTGATGTTACAGGTGTAGATACCCGAATCGTTCAAGGTCACATTTAACACAGTGATGGATACATCCTGCATATCTTTACTCCCATTCCACTGTAAACGACCACTGAAGCGGCTTGGAAATTCATGGTTTGTTTTCCTGTACTCGTAGATCTGTGAGGAAATGTGAAAGGGTATTCTGGTTAATCACCGACTTGTATCTCGGACAGCAACACAGCATACACAAGGAACAACATCATCACCTAGCTACACACATGTATGTCCTGGGCTATGGCTTCCTTAGTAACGGCAGCTATTCATATCCTATCACCCTTTACCTCAAAATCTCAGACTACGAAACACAGAAAAGTGAGTTATCTCCATCACAGAGGCAGAAAAAGAGACACACATGTGGACAATGACATGCAAGACCAGCAACGGAACTAAAAACTAGGATCATGCCTAGCCTGTCGGTCACTGCACATAAGATCATATTAAGAAGGAACCACAGAATAAATACAGCAAAGACAAACAGTCATTTTTGGTGAGCCCTGGGATATTCAGCTGAAATGGAAGTGTTGCAGGATAAATATAACAGTCTGAAAACAGTACATCAGAAGAAGAGAGCTTGGGTGGCTTTCACAGGCCTAATCTCTTGCAAGTCTCTGCCTGACCACAGTCCCCATCATTAAGCTGCCCGCCCCAGCTCACTTTCATTAGCATTCTTTGGGTTGCCACTGGCAAATGTATCACCCAGGTCACTGAAAGCAAATTTCCATCTCATTCCTTAGCGCAGTCCCTTTAGTTGTCAGTAGAATAGTTGTCATCTTGTCTGGCCCTGTTGAATTGTGACGAAATGCAACCACTGATCTAGTGCTTCAGACTCAGGTAAAACAGCTAGAAAGAAATGTGTGCAATCAGCCTTCATCTTATTCTCCATTTTACCATTCTTTCTTGAATTCCACTTGTCCCTCATCTGTATGATTCCCATTTTGATTCACTCTGAAAATGAATTTCACTTTTTCCCGACTGGGATCCAAACCAGCTCACAGAGATCCTCCCACAGTCAGGATACCACTGTTTTCTCTGAGCCAAAAAGAAGTAAATCCTGTCCTGCAGATTTATCGGAGCCTGATTTAACCTCAAAAGAACAGCTTTGGGATTCAGAAGTGTCCTAAGAAGGGACATTTGGCCAAGGGTACCAGATCTCACTCCATAGTTTTGTTTCCCTTCTTGATTTCCTTACATACTAGATTTTACGTGTTCGAGGAACAGAACTGGAAATGGACATTCATGTACGTATGACCCCAAATGTTTGAACTCCACAACAGATTCTACCTTTTCTTGCCATGAGTTCCCCCTGTGCCCAGGTGTGGAAATCAGCTGAGCAAGGAAAAGACACTTTAGTTACTGCTCAAAATTGGTGCTGTGGAACCTCTGGGTGAAAACGCTGCAGAAATTGTGAAGATCTGCAGCTTAGAGCTGAACTCCAAGCTCGTCTCTCCTCTGTGATATGAAAGCAGCCTGCTGGGCCTTTCTATAGACTTTGCATAAGAACGAGGCAGAAAGCTTTTGGTTTTGTTCCTGTTTGAGTCTCTCTCCTTCCCTTATACAGTCTTCCTTGGGGATCCTGCTGCAGGACAAACTTACACTCTCAGAAATACCTTTTGGCTTCTCCCACCTGAGTTCACTGGGCTGTTTCACAATAAGACCTATGAAAACAAGGGCTCAGCCACCAAACATACATACAGGTTCATCTTTTCCACCCTCCGGCCTGTAGAACCATTCCACCACCGTGCTGGCTGTCACCTCTTCCCTCTTCATGCAGGAGATGCAGAGTAGCTTCATGTGCTTTCCTTGGACAGCCTCTGTCTCTGATGGGACTTCAACACATACTGCAGAACAAAAACCAGCTAGGGAAAAGGAGCAGCAGAGAAGTGTAAGACAGAATTAGAGAGACATCAGTTATCCACATCTCAGCATTTATGATCACATCATCCCCAATGGAAAGCCATTTGATTCATTACTAGCACCCTCCGACAACAGATAAGTCTCAAATGTCAAATTTTACCAAGCTTCCTTCTCTGAGATATAAATAATTCACAGTAATTAACAGAGGGTGATCACTTCATGCAGATTCACCTCTCCAGCATCTGCTTTGCCACAACTTCAATTTTTCTCATAGTAATTAATTCTACTTTCGAGGCATTGTTCATCCGCTCCCATGCATGCTGAGCGTGCTCCTGTTACAGTAGCAATTACAGTCCGGTCTGAAAGAAAGCCCAGAATTCAAGCGTGGAAAAACAGCTCGTTCTTTGTGCTAAGTTAAAAGGTCTGGATGGTTTAATCTGGCAATGTGTTCAAAACAAACTGGGAGGATTCGCCACCCTTCCTGTTTCTAGGTTTCATAAGCAGTACTGGGAACCAAGGGGCTTGGATTCGAGTAAATTTGGCAGTGGGAGGAGTTATTGATTTTACATGCATTCCTGTTCAAAATGCTTCCAATCAGCTATGTGCTAACACTGGCAGCTATAACATACTGCTCTCCCAAACAAGACAAAAATCATTGTGAAGCTAAATACTTGACAAGACAAGGAGTGCTTCAGCTCGACATCTCAGACTAAATCCCCACTGACATTTGTCCCCTGGGCTAAACAATACTGGGTTCTGTCTGTCCAACCTGTCTCCAAAGCCTAGAGTTTAGCTCTCTGAAGATGCTGACTTTGCTGGCTGCTTCCTCCCCAGCCTCTGAGATACCATTAACCCAATCTCTTGAGCACTGTATTATCCCAGGACCTATCCTGGAAATAGCCAGATGGCAATTCTCCCGTACTACCAGCTCCATGGGTAGCACCAGCTTTCTGGGAGAAAAGGAAGAAGCTACTGGATCGAGCTTTACTCCAGTTGAATTAGATACATACACGCAGATATGCACCCACACACAGAGCTGTAGGTGTATGTGCACATCAAATGTAGCTGGATTGGCAAAACTAATCAACCTTTTCTCGGGTGCAGAAGAAAAACTGTAATCGCAATAGAATGATTTAGTCCAGTTTATATAGACTGCGTGAAAAACTAGCATTAACCGGCACTGCTTAACGGTTTGCACATCCTCCCTGAGGCAAAGAAATATGAAATTACATTGCAAATTTCAAAACAGCAGCGAACAGGAAACCGTAAAGAACTTGCATGCATATTAAAGCACACATTTTGTGCCATAAGTCTACTTAGCAGAAATGTATTTTCTCTGCTCATATTAACTTCATTGCATTCACACTAACTCTGCATGAATGTCATTTCCTTCTCCTCTTGTAAACAAAAAACCCACTTCGAAGGCTGGTCTTCATGACAGTGTTAACGGACCCTTGCTAGGAAAAGCGGTGCTTTAAAGAAGCATCCTGCAAGGGACAAGCACCAGATTTGATGGAGAACCTGGCTGAAGACAACACAGAATGGAAGCACCTACCCCAGACCACCAACACGACTGAAGACGCACAAACCAGCCTCGGCAGTGCAGCCATTGTTCCGAGCCACGAGCGCATCTCAACCTGGGCAGAGGCTATTTCGGAAAACGCCGCTTCTCCCCTCCTCGCTGTGGACCCAGCGCAACAGGATGCCTCGGGCTGCGCCGCGCCTGTTGGTTGGGATCTGCCGGCGAGAAGGGAGCCGAGGGTGGGCGGCAGCTGCGGGGCCGACTCAGATGTGAGGGTGCCGCTTCCCCGCGGCGCGGGATCCGCGCCAGGGCTGGGCTGGGCTGGGCTCCCCCCCCGGCGCGGGCGGCAGCACCACGGACAGGGCCGCGGCCCCGGACAGCTCCCGGCGCTCCCAGACAGCCCCGCTCCCCGCCGCTGCCACCGACGACGCGGCGGGCGCGGCCGCCGCCTCCGCCGCTCCGCACAAGGGAGGTGCCGGGCGCCGCCGGGGCGCGGGAGCAGCAGGTGGCTGCGGGGAGCGGGGCGGCTCAGCGCGGCCCGGAGCGGCCCGGGGTCGGGGGGCGGCAGCCGGCGGCCCTTTGTTCTCTGGCCGGCCGGGGGACAGCGCGCATCGCTGCGCGGGGGGCGCAGCTTCCCTGCCTGCCGCGGCCGGCAACGTCTGCGCGGAGCCCAGCCTCAGCCCGGGCGGGGGGCACGGCCCGCGGCAGGCATGCGCGGGCGCCTCCCTCCCTCCCCCGGCCCCGACTCCTCCCGGTAGCCGGAGAAGGAGCCTGGGGCTCGGCTGTCCTCACCGCGCCAGCAGCTAACCGGGCTCCTCCAGCCCCTTCGGGAGCCGCCGGAGGGGTCAGCGCTCGGGGATCCTCCTTCCCGGCTGCACGGACGTGGCAGCTTGGCTAGAGGAGCTGGAGCGGGCGGGGGGGGGATACCAGCATCGTTCGTCTGGTCTCCAAAACAAAGCCGAGGGGGGAGAGCCGGGGCGAGTTATCCATGCGGGGTCACAGAAAGGCCTCCGCCTCTATAATGAGTTTAATACCAGCATTTGCACAGCTCTGAAGGTCACAGTTGGAAATACTGGGAACTCCTCTCTCCTCATGTTCCAGTCTGATTCCCAGGAGTTCAATGCCAGCAGCAGGCTGGGCTCTCTCTTCTTGGACTGGGGCCACCGTGCCCTGAAGGGCTGCTCCGACTTTGAAGGTCACAGTGGACAGAGAGGGAAAAATGTGCTCCCTCTTTAAAGCATCTGCTCTGATGTCAGCTCAATAAACAGCACAATCTATTGAATTAAAGCTGCCCAACCCCATCAGAGAATGACACGTGAGCAACTTGCCATGCCAAAACTCAGAGTGCAGACAGCGAGACCCACCTAACCAGAGAAATTTGCAGCCCTCGGAAGGCATCAGCTTCAGCCCTTCAGCTGTAGGTGGACTCTCAGCTGGGCACGACACTGCGGGCAGTGGTCACTACCACAGCTCTGTGGCCTCCCGACACACATGCAGTCTGGCCCCTACCCTGCTTAAGCAAAACACGCAGAGACAAAAAGACAGCCAACACTTTTCCTAGACATCATCTAATCATGTTTGCATCAGCAAACTGCATTCATCGTCTGCCAATAACCACACACAGAGCAACAGCCTCCACGTCACCCTTCACGTCACTCCGTACAGCCTACTGTGGCAACTCCAAGTAATTCCTAGCTAAGGACATCTTCCGAATTCTTTGTTCTGCTTCATTTTACTGACTGGGCAGGTTACTCTGCCCTCTTCCAGCCCACGTCCACCTGTGACCCCTGAAACCTTTGCAGCCCTGAAGTCCTGCGGCACGGACTGACCAACGCCATGACAGCCCCTGCACGCTGGTGGTCAAGTTTCACTCGCTGTCCCCTCTGCTCCTAGGCTTCTTTGGGTTACTGTGCACTCCTGCCAGCAAACTAATCAAAGAAACCACCTATTTAATGTATCTCCAGGAGCCAGGTGTGACTATGAAGACCAACAGCTTGCAAATCAGTGGCTGCAGATGCCAGCAACACACTTCCAATTCCCCCCTTAGAAGCCGTCCATCATGAATATCCAAATCATAAAAAAATCTGACTTTACACCACAGGAAGACAAAATGGCAGCCACGATACGCAGAGACGATGGAAGGACGTAGCCTCCCACATTGAGCCATTTGCTTTTCTCCCATTGCCCTTGCTACGTTCACAACAACTCAAAGGGAAGGGTAGGCTTAGCCACAGGATTTGCTCCTAACTCTTCCGGAACAATCCAGCCCGTGTGTGGCGGATGAGTGCTGATGGCGGGTTTTTTTATAGACACAGGAACTACTGGACAATGTCCTCGGCTATCTCATTTGACAACCACCTGTTTCATGAAGTCCTGTGGAAATCACATCTGTTCTCAGGAAGCCAGGTGCACTGCCAGCAAACACAGAACACGGATCAGCAGAGCTGTACTGTTTATGCTACGGCTGCTCTAATTACATCTATTATGGAGAATCCTGCCAGGGAGGAGAGAGAGGGTCTGAGAGGATTAAGAGGAAGCAGCAGCTCTACAGTGCTGATTCGGTCAGCAGCCACTGAGTGACCCCCTCAACCCTTTCTATAGCCGAGCCATCAGGTGCCTTGGTGCTCCCCCACATAGAAACAAGCCTTTTTCTCCTCTAACCACAGGCACTCCAGAACTCCCCTGCCAACCAATTTAAATTACAGTGACAAATAAACATCCTAAAAAAAAGTAATGAGTTGTCCCTCAGAATTGCTCACGTACAGACCTCAAGCACTTCATGCTAGACCAGTGTTCTAGCTGCTACTTGAAGAAGGGAAATTGGGCCCAGAGGTGAAGAAAAACTCTGGTGAAACTGGGCTTGGATTTGGGTGAATTGTAACACAAAAAGTCACCAGCCAGGGAAGCAAATGCAGATCACACCCTCTCCTCCCCAGCTGTGGAGAAGTTTATTCTTCACCTAGAACATGCTTCATGTACTACAAACAAAAGCAAAGGTGATTTGAAATAAATACTTCAGTCCAGTTTATTGAACTGCCAGAAATAGTGCTGTTTTTTTAAAGATAAACACACACAGAGAAAAAATTCTCTGGACTTTTTCAGGCATACCGTATGGTTTTAGAAAGAAAGGATAAGATACTTTCATTCTTGCCATGACCTGGGAACCACTCCAACATCTCCATGTGCCTATTCTGAACAGGCAACAAACACTGCCCAGCCCTCTTCAGGAAAACTTGCAAATAAATGAGAACATTGGAAACCGGTTTCAATTTTTCAGGCCTAGTGTGCTGCGAAAGAGATGGAGAGCACATATTCTTCACAGCCTATTCGATGCAAGGATGCACAGCTGCTCCTTCGTGCCCTAACACAGCCCTGATGCCTCCAGTGAACATGCTAGAGGAGAGGCGTAACCCTTAGGGCGCAGGATGCTCGGCATCACAAAGCGCTCAGCCATTTTGGCACTCCAGGGGAAATGGTGAAGGGAACTGAATGTTGAGAGAGAGAAATCTTGAATGCTGCAAGAAGCAGCCCAACTTATCATGCAGGGGTTGCTATGGCAACCCACCCAGTTAAAGCTTCACAAAGGGGGAAAAAAAAAAAGGAAAAAAAAAAAAGAAAAAAGGCTAGCACTTTTGCACAGGCCTAACAAGACAAGGAGATAAAAAATAATGTCAGCACCCTGCCCTCAGTAGTCCCTCACTCGTATGGTCCTTGAGCCAGGCTATGGGAGTGGGAACACGAAACCTGTGTGTCTGGCCTCTCTGTGACAGTCATCTCAGCAGCCTCCTCTGCCATCCGCAATCACATCAGATCGCTTCAGTGCAAATGTCCTCTTTATTGTGCAGCTAAACAGCAGCAAAGCTCGTTCCTTGCACAGCCATTCCTGACTGCCAGGAGTCAACACATACCCACCGCTGGGATCAACAACCATCCCAACTTCAAGGCTGCCAGAACCGTGCAACAACCAAATAACAGCGGCGCAATCCCCTGATGCACGAGTGCTGGAAGAAAGAGCACGAAAAGGAAGAGAGCACCCTTTACGCTTGCTCACTGCTGCTCCCACAGAGCAGCCTCTAGCCAGTATGAAACCAGTAAAGGTTTGCAGAAAAGTCATACAGGATAATGTATACCAATTTTAAAATGTTGAATTTAATAGATGTAGGCATCCTTCCCACACACTTTAAAAACCATCCTACAGAAATTCACAGCAAAGGAAGACTTCCCTAGTTGCCTTTACAAGGTACCCGGAGGGTTATAAAAGCTCGCTCAGTTTTCTCATTTTCACACTCAAGTTTTAAAATGCATTCTCCATGTACCTGCCAACATCTGGACCCACACTGTATACACTACAGACAACTTCAGCTATACTCTTCACAAATCTTTGCATCTGTCCCTATGCCATCCTTATCTCCCAGAGAAAACACAGGGTGTTCAACGTGCCTCTCTCTATCCTTGGCTCTGAGAACTGTTTTCCTTTCAGGACTAAGAATGAGAAGGACTGGGTATTAGAGACTCCTCCCCTCTGTGAACAAGAAGTAACTGCCCTGGCAAGCAGACTGCCTGAGCTGTTTGTGAGCCTTTAACGCTTTTCGTAGCGGTGCTCCCTGTCAGAGAAATACTTCCTCAAATGCAGAACGGTCTTGCGTAAGCCAAAGCCTGCGCATGCACAGAGGACTGACAGGGCCTGGAGACTTGGATCCCTTTGAGCAGCAGGTGCGCTCTGAAGGCTGGGTTCAAAATTGTCCCCTCCGTGTCCAAGAAACACACTGAACTACATTCCTGCACGTTGCTAGCGCTCTGTGGCCAGCAACTAAATAAACACTTTTTTCAGACCTTTAATACGGGCCATATTTAGAGCTGTGCTATTGTATACATCCTGGAAATTCTAAGCCCTGGTATTGGTCCAGGTACTTTTGGGGTATTGTTTTCTGGGAGTCGATGCCAATAAAATCAAGTAGTGTATATGCACATAGGCGAGCCTTTGTGTGCTGTAACTGAAGTGCTGTTTTACCAATCTGGAGTCTAATCAGGTGGCATTTTCACAGCTATGCTTTTAGGCCTCTCCTCAGCTCATTCACTTTAGCAGTAGATGAAAATCCATTAGCGTGTCAGATTGCCACACATATTCATTCACATTTGCTCATTTAATTTCTGAATTCTTACTGCTAGTAAAATACACTGATGCATCAATTATTTTAGCACCATGCAATGATTGCATTTTTGTAAAGAAAAGCTTGTTCAGTAAGCGTTACCGTCTCACCTTGGCTGGATTGAAGTGCTAGCTGCTGCTTTTTTCCTTAAACGGTGAACAAAGCTGAATCTCTTCCCAGCTGTCAGTAAACACAGCTTTAAGTTCGTTTGCAAGTCCCCTAGAAGACAGCTCTGAGCTACTTCTCAAATGTGGTTTGTTTTCACAGGAGTCCAGGAAATACGAAGGATTCCAAGAGACTTTTTTTGTCTTGGAGATGTTTGGTCAGGTAATCTTGCAGAATCAAATCTCCCATTGTGAAAGAGAAACTTTTGTGGTCTTTGGCTATGTTCCACACCTTCCATCTGTGAGTTGCCAACTGTCTCCTCCTAGTAGCACAATTGTCATCGTCTTTCATCTAAAATGACAAGCACGTATGTAATGTATTAGACATCACATAAAAGAAAAGAGAAACAGCTTTTCCAGCTTCAATATGACAGATTTGAAAGGTCTTTTGTCTTCTGACAGAGAGGAACATCTCCCCGGTCAAATTCAAAGGTGCTGCATAAAATGGCAGAAGTTACACAGAACTTTGAATCTGTAAAATGTCACTTTCTCCTTCAAAATCACCATTTTTTCAAAGGGAATTCCTTGCTAGCAGTTCACTGTCTAAGCAGGCACCTTCTCCTGGCTAGGTATTCTGCTACAGTTTGCTTGCTTTTAGTAGCTGTTTTATTAACATTAAACAAACAAACAAACAACCAGGAAAAAACCCAAACAAATTTAGAGCGATTGTAGGTTTCCATCCAGAGGTCAAATACCGCACGGGAGAGACTACATGGAGAAATCCCAAAGGGGGTGGGGCAGGGGGGAGAAAAAATAACATGTACGTGTGCTGCGTGTGTACGTGTAGGCAGGAGGTAAGAAACGTGTGGTGCTGGGCAGTCCTGGAAAACAATGGCGCTGTACTGCAGATCCGGCAGATAGCGCTGTCCCCTCTGCATCGCCGGAGGTAAAGCCAAGCTCCTCTATTCGGAGACATTTTTCATGCAATACAGATCTTAGAGCTAGAGAAACTGTGTCGCTGGTTGTGTTCTCCTCATCTTTCCAGCTGCATTCACTCATCATCTGATGTTATCACTGTTAATTATTCACCTCAGGGAGTCCACATCACAGACAAGATGCTTTACAAACGCTGGACTAAGACTTTAGCTTAGCCTTTCTGTCCCGTGATTTACTGACCCCGAGTTCTTTGATGTCCCAGCTAGTGACTGATTAAAGTCATTTCTCTGTGAAAACTCTCTTTAATTTACCTACAAATAGATGATGTGTCTATATCACTCACACCTTTTTCCCAGTTACTGTGAAACTCTACAGAAGTAGATCAATTCTCTTAGAAAAAACAGGGGTGCAAACCTACATTCAAGTCATGCATGGTAACTGAATCAGCTGCAATACTTAACACTTTGCATGCAAGTGCAAATACTCCCCTTTCACCTCAAAGATCTGAAGTTCTTGATTTTAGCAAAACCATTAAATTCCTGCAACAGAATAGCTCTTCTGTTGGTCCCTGTCAAATTCTAAAAGCATTTGGCCATAAAAGACTTAAGTGATGCACAATCTTGATACAGACTTCAGAATTAGATTTCTGTGACATGATACAAGCAAGAGGGATGCAGAAATTCCTCTCTAGGCTAAACCCTGGAATACAGTATAAACTCTGCTCCGCTCCACATGCTTGTCTTCCTTCCCCTTCTCCCTCACTGCTCCTGCTTCACCATGTAGTGCCCTCTTGGCCCTGCCCGGCTCCTGTCCCTCCCACAGAAACCCTCACTTTCTCTGCCATTCTGCTTTGCCTCTGCCTCGCCAACTCGTGCACTTACTCTTTGCCCCATGGTGCCTCTAAAGATCAGGTGGTTTACACTGAGCAGAGAGAAGACTACACAAAAATAGACTCTATTGCATGCAATAGCCAATTACAGCAAGTCACTACTTTTTACCAAAAAACTATAGACTATATAAAACATTGGCTTTGGCTATAATTAAAATCTTCAGTGCTCTGAAAAAAAGGAATCCTTGACTGTTGATATCAGGTACAGATCTCAGTGTGTTCCTGCCAGGTATCAGCTAGTTCTTTAAGATAAATAAAACAATAAGAAATCAAAAAATGTCTGTGAGATTGGACAAGCTGGAAGGCACAGGGAATAATTCAATTCCATCAGGAGCCCTTGAACAGAGCAAAACAAAAGCACCTTAGCTCTGCAGCCAGCAGACAGGATAGCCAGTTACCTGAGTCATGTAATTGCTTGAAGGTCACATAAGTTGCTTCTTTCAAGGTCAGCTGAAACTAGGTCATCAGCTCAAGTCTGGTTTTGGCAAGGACTAAAACTTAGCGCCAACTGCCAGCAACGTATGGAGGACAAATTAAGTTCAAGGGTGTTCTTGGTCCTAGTGGTCAGGTGCCCACCCTCAACATTAAACCAAACCAAACTTTCTGGATGGTACTTACTTTGGAAACAGGAACAGTTTCCTTCCAGCGTCGGAGATGGGGCTGTCCAACTCAAGAACAAAGGATGTACACTGCTGATGTACGCTCCCCAGTCACTCTTACACATGCAGAAATACAGAACGTCAGCACGTTGATTCCAGAAGGCCGTTATTATGAGTACTGCTTCCTATTTAAAAAAAAAAAAAAAAGGGGGGAGGGGGGAGGTATTTGTCATTACTCATACTTGAGAGAGAAGCTTGCTGTTCTGAAGAGAATTAAGTTTTATCTGCAACTTATGTAACGTTTTCCTTATTGTTATTCTGATGCATACATTTGAATAATCAAAACAGGAAACCACTTGGACTATAATCTCTTTTTCTTTCATATTTATATAGATTCAGCATCATAGGATCCTTGTCCGGGTACAATTATCCAGTGATAACAACTGATTTTTGACAAGGAGTCATGCTGATCGTATCAGAGAGAGAACACTTTATGAAGGAACACTATGCGCATATGTTCCACTTAAAGAGACACATATATATCCCTGTATATAAAAGTGGTTATGTTGGAAGCCATCCATACGGTCACAAATGCCCTGTAAGAATGAGGTGAAAGGCTACTTATGTGACCCACTAAGCAGTGGCATGATCCCTTCCATTCCAATGGCACTACACATGGCTACCAGCCCCTAACAGCACGTGAGTTACTAAATTCTGATCATTCATGCACTCAGGATGCTCACAGTACATCTACGGCAGCTAGTTACTACTTTCGTCACGCAATGTAAACAATCCTTGATTAAAAACATTTTTGGAAATACAATTTTCACTCTAAAACCTTAAGACATTTTTTGTTATCAAGACTGTCTATGGGCTTCTGTACAGGATCAGCAGAATGATAGCTGGGAGCCCAAGGGAAGCAGAGATTACTCTGAACCCTCATGCGTGGTGAGCAAATGATGATGGGGTGTCCACTTTTTGTCAAAAGTGCCTTTGAACAAAGCCTTTGGGGGCGAGACAAAATTAACTTTTCCTATAAAATACACAAGATTTATGCCAGAATTTTCATTACATTAAAAACCAAGCTGCACGCTATAAAACACAGCCCTGACAGACATTTAGTCAGCTGCACTTGAACGTACTCCATTTGCCTGGCAAGGATTATGTTCTCATCTCCTGCATGTAACTGTTCTCCCTGTGCAGCTACTCCATGTTCCCGGACAGCTATGGTGCAAGGTGCTCAGGGGGGTTTGGTTTGCTCGCTACAGAGGGCAACTCCCTGTGCTTTGACAATAGTCTTTCCTCCTCCTCCACCCATCCTGATGTAAACCATACAAGGAATGACACTTCCTAACAAAGAAGCTGTTTGTTCTATAAATAGTCTTTTTTCTCACATACCACAGACATTACTGCCCTTTACCAGCATCTAAGAGCAACGACCCACGAATAAGTATCAACACTGGTTGCTTCTCTAACAAATGAAGAAATAAAGCACACCAGTGTGATGTACTAAAGGCACAAGCATGAAGCTACTTCTGAAGCAGAAATAAAATTTCACACATCCTCAACAAAAGCTGGAAGCTTATTTCAATTTAGAAAGAAATGTGTTTTGTCTAATATGCCAGAGTGCTCCTGAACTGTAACAGAGTATTAGGTACAATTTTTCTTTTCCTAACTACTGTGGGGTCTATAAATGTAGAATTTGAAAGACGATATAGACAAGTAGGGTCAATTCTGCACCTACTTCTGATTTTAGTGGGTACTGCATACGCATTCATCCATAAACTAATAAAGTCTTAACATCTGAACCCATGAGGCGTCAAATCCTCCCTCCCATGAGGAAGAGTGGAAGCAGAGGTAGATCAAGGTGAAGTGATTTGCTCAAGGCCACAGATTGAATCTGGGGTTGAGATGAGGGCCCTTAACTTCCTGTTTCTTGTTTAAATGACCAGGTTACGGAGCCTCCGCCCCATCACTGACCCCATACCTTCATTGTTGTCCCGTGATCACACATGGGCTTGTTTAGCAATGTATCAGTCCTTCCCTTCTGCATCTTGCTCAGCAAATCCTCCTCACCTCATTTCCCTTTCTAGGCAAAGCTTTACAATCTCTTCTTTTCCCCATCTTGTATCATGCTCTTGGAACATACGGGAACAGGAAGCACTTTAGTACTTTAAAGTACTGAAAAGCCTTTGCCTGCTGGTGACAGTAGCAGCCTCTTAACCTACATAATTTCACAAGCAGCTGCAGGACAGACACTGCAGCAGCACAGCACAAGGTCCTCTTCGCTCACAGTTCTGTACGAGAAGTAGCAAACACCAGGAAAGGCAGGTAGAGAAAAGGGCAGTGTAAAAGAGTCTGCTCTTTTGACAGAAAAGGTTAGCCACCATCAGTATGCTCATTTGCAAGAGACAACGGATTACTGCAGAAGGATAGGGGAGCAAAACAAATGCTAGGCTGGTAAATATAGACTAAACCAGATTTTTCCATTTTAACTTCAGAGTCTCCTTGATTGACTCAAATCCAGTAAAAAACAATCACCTTTCCTCTTGGTGATATCTCAGAATGAAGTGTTTCATGTTTTTTTCCTCCTCTTCCCACACTTTTTTCCTTCTTGGGGCATTAAGTCATTTGCATTTAATGATTTGCAAATTATTACACGTGCAAATAGCTACAGTTCTCTATAAACTGACTCCATGTTCTGCTAATTTACTGTTTTCCAGTGAAAACAGTCATCAGCTATGACATTCCATGCCTCACACTCAAAACAAGCATGAAACGGAGCAACACTGAACACGAGTCTGGGAATCCAGGGCACAATTCCAAATGCAGGCTTAGGTTAATAAGGAAGATCTAATGCAGTCAGGAACATTCCAGCAGTATATAGATTTTCCTGGGTGTTATCTTAGTCTCAAAGCCAAAATGCTGGCTCGGAAAGGTTCAAGTCTTCCGATTACATTTGGAAAATACAATACAGGCAAACGCCTTGCTGCAAGAAGAAGCTAGCCTCTTGACTTGCTCTAGTTTTGATGTGAGTATTGGCATTGTCACCAAAGGGATCTACTTATGCTAACAGTGGCAGCGCTTCCTAGTCACATGGAAACACTATCACAGAAAATAAAAGAGCTTACACTTCCAAGACCCCACACAAACAGCTCTCAGACAGCAACCTTCTCGGGCCCAGTCTCCTCGAGCAGAACTCAGGCTTAGCAATGGAAAGTACCACCTGCCATTTATCGGAGCAGGCAAGAAAAGCACATCAGCTGCACGTTAAGACCATCAGTTGCTAATTTCTTATTTCCAGCTGTTTTAAAATTATTTTTAAAACACCTTTGTTAAAAAAAAATATTTAAAACTTATGCTGATCCCCCCCTCAATGTAATTATTAAGAATTCGAAAAACATCACTCAGTTTTGATTCCACCACTGAGTATTTCATGGAGTGTCTCTACATTCCTGAAAAATCTCCCTGAACACCAAACTGCAAATTCTTTTCAGCTCAAAATGTAATAAAACAGTAGTATCATCAGATACGTATGTACTAAACTACATCAAAGTGCTGAGCAACAGCCGAGAGAAAACTTCAGAGAAAAAAAATCACAAGAGCGTACAAGGCATCACTAAAGCAGGTTGCAGGCAAAATACCACAATTACTGGATCATGAAAAGTGGCTGGACGCATTAAATAGCAGACCCCACTACTCACCTCAGCAACAAGAAAGGAATCTTGGGAAAGGAGATGCTTTGCCGCCTGTGTCCTGCTCTAATGAGGCCAACCCAGTCTTGGTTTCGACTGGAATTTCCTACTGCAACCAGAGCAAAGCTTCCCAGCCCTTGCCTGAAGCGGTCTAGAGTGCATTTCACATGTGATAGAGGTTCTTGTTTTTGGGGCAGTTCTCGGAAGTGGGAAGGAAGCAGCATTCCCACAGTCCTTAGTCCCATTACCAGCTGGTTGCCACTAAGCATTTTATCACCCACCTATCTCACGTGGCTTAAAATACTGCCCATAAGGAGGCTGGCAAGTACAAACTGGAAACAGTGCTAAAATAGGGCGCGCAGTCCTGATGAGCATTAAGATAGAGATGGCAGAAAACTTGCTGTCAGTTAGCACTTCCAATATATAAACTACATATACTCTGGTTCAGTGTAAATGTTTAACCCTTTCCATACCTTCAGTTCTGCAGTTCTTCCAAGCCACTCTTACCATCCCTGTTTAGCCACTCAATTTTCTCATTCCCCAAAGCAGTGCTTGCTCTCACTGCTTGCAGGCAGGTTTTGCCCGTGTCCTGAATTTGCAACTAACCTCTTTACCCTTGGGGCATAACAACCTGCTCAACCCACCATTTCGTTCAGATCTAGGCATGTTGTTCAGAATCAGTAGGAGACAAATTAGTTGTATGGGAACTATATATGTAGGTATGACAAGATTTATGGCCCTGAGACAGTGACCAGAGCACATACCTGCAGGATCACAGGAGATTTCTGTAAGGCAGCAGAGTATTCATAGGGAGGCAAACACCGTAGAACTGGGATGGGTTTCCAGGAGTGAGGGAGGCGAGACACGGAGGAGCACATGTGAAAGAATCAGGCAGCGAGTTTGAAAATTATGAGGTAGCACGATGGTTTGGGACATGCTCCAAGGCAGTGTCCTGACATGCCCCATGTTACAGAAATCCCTACTGGAATCAATGCCCAACTCTTAATCTCCTCTCACTCCTCAGGAAATAGTCTCAGAAAAAACACTGTGCACATTTTAGGAGGGAATCGGCAATAGAGCACTGCATAAAGACTTGTTTGCTGCCATGGCCCTGAGCACAGTCTGAACCTCAGTTCAGGTGCTTAGAGTCCTGAGAAGCCTCAGGGAAGGAACTATGCCATTTAGTCTTCCCAGACACGCACAGACTAGGAGGCCAAGTTTTGCTGTTTATCAACTTATAACGCAAGAACAGAAAGTAGGTCAGCAAGCGTGATATTTCAAAAATGAAGAAAACTATCTTCCAGTCCCTTCTTCCGGGATGTTTTTGATCGCTGTATGTAAGCATGAGCAGAGCTGATTTTTAGAACAACAAAACAGAGAAACTGCTTGAGCCCAAGGCTGTAGTGGACTCGCCCAGACTAAGTCCAGCAGCAGTGCAAGTAATTCAGCGCTAAGGAAAAAAGAGAAGGATGTTTGCGCCTAAGTTCCTGGGGGCCCCAGGAAGAGGCACATTACCAGCTCTGGGTGCTGTAACTGCATCAAAAATCAACCCCATGTCCAGCAAAGCAGTGATTATAACATCAGATTTAGCACAGGCACATACAGCTTTAAGCTATTCTTCCCAAGTGTCCTACATAACAAACCCAAACAAATTAAGGAATGAGTAATGAAAAGGTAGGAGGTGGCAAGGCTTGTTTTGGTTCAGGAAAGGATTCCCATCCCTTGCTTGGAATCTAAATTAGATTCAATTTAGATTAGAGTGAGGCAAGGCCAAATTCCCTTGATGAATGAGTTGCTGCAGTAGATCACTTGTATGCTGCAGCCATTCTTCAATAAATGTGTTTTTCATCTCCTGCTTCTACTTTTGTTTCTGATCTTGTCAGCTTCATGCCATGCCCTCCCCTGTTCCTCTGGGTTAGGATATCCCTTATTATCTGTCAGTAAGGAAAGAACTAATTTGGTGTTCAAGTAGAGAGAGAATGTTTTCTTGGCCTGATAAACAGATTATCTCCATAAACGTGCTTTCTAATGCAACGACACCCCACATTCTCACAAAACCAAAGGAATTAATCACAACCAATGAGGTGACATCCAAAAGTGAAGGCTGCATCTCCTGCCCAATATGCTAGCATTACAGCCAGTCTTTTTGCTAAAGGAAAAATCCAGGAAAAATGAATTTCATGCTTAGCAGGACCACAAAAGGATCTCTGTCCACCTAATAGACTTTTTATGGTCACAGCACTCACATATCCAAGGCAGATACACAATTGCAAGCAACATGTTTTACACAGGCAGTACTTCCACGGCTTTGAGAATCAAATCACACAGTTTCAAAGATTCAGAACCAACCTTCAGACTGTAAATAACTACTGATAGAGCAGTATATATTGCATATTGCATTGCATGAACAGAGCACTTCACGAAGCAAAACCTCCAGCTAAAGAGCGTTTAATAGGCTAGAAATCCAAAAAGAGAAACGACGTCAGCAAGTGCAGCACAGAGAACACCAAACGGATGGGAACGGCACCAGCTGCACGGGAAGCGGAGTCTATCTACCCCTCAGCAACTGGGCGATGTTTAGCCATTATCTTGTTGGCTTCCTGCAATCTTGTGATTTTTACTCTCCTGATACCCTCCATCCCACAGATAATCATTTGAGATACCTGTGGCACCAGCTAAGATGTTCAGTCCCTGCTATCTCCCTCTCAGAAGAAATCAAGAATGTACAGCAACTTAAAATACATACTCGCTTCCTCACAGGACTGAAACCCTTTAGCCTCTGACTCATCTCCATAAGGAAGACAAGAATATGTAAATCATATGTTGATCCAGAACAGTGTGCCTGACAAACCTTTATGTGCCACCTGCTTCAGCAGACGAGGGATTAATTCATTTCATACTTCTCAAGTACTGAATTACAACTTGCTCCTCCTGCGTAGTAGGGTAGGTGTAAATCAAAAGGCCATCACTGACACATCCTGCTGGAGTGCTGAAAAGCATCTGTGTGACTTAAAAGCACTTCCTACACCAAAGCTACTGGGAATTGGGTTGATTCACCTAGAAACTCTGGACACAGGCCTGGCCTTCCTCTCTCATACACTGAACATTTTAGCTGTGCTGCTCCAACATATGCGAAAGGGGAACTGGCCTTCAGAATTTTTAACTGGCAAACAGTACGTTCAAATATTGGGTAGGACAAATTATTTCCAGCTGACAAACTAGATTTTATACTACATTAAAGCTTTTTTACAAGGGGCACAATCAAACAGCAAGTTATCATGAAAGCACGAGGCAACTGATAACAAACAGGGATGTGTCCGAAGGCAGACAATATTTTTGTCAGAAGAAATGGAAAATGGGTACTGACCAGCAGCACCTTCAAACCACCATGAGAGATGATAAACTTATCCTGTTGCTATGCTAGGTTTCATAGAGCCCATGGAGAAAGACAAAACCTTAAGGGGCAATTCAGAGGAGGAGACTGAATGCAGGAGGGCAAATCTCTGCTTACAGGGAAAACCTGCAGTGGCTAGGCTCCTAATTTTAATTCCACAGTCAAGTGACTAAGGTAGCGGAGATGATTGCTGGGGGAGAGGGCATAAGCAAGGAACTTATCTGAGGATAATATATCTTTCTGATGTGCTTCCAGTTTCCTCTGCTGGATCAAAATTAAACTGTTTTATTTCATTGGCCCAGCTTCTTTTGCAAGTATTCTAATTTGTGCCTCTTCCTTAAAGAACCCAATTTCACGATGGGCAGCTGCAAAAATACTAAGCTTTCACTTTTAGTGCTTACGTTTTGCTTAAGCATGCTGCCTTTGGCAGAATCAGTCCATTAATCATTCTGGTGAGAAGAAAAAAACCACGGAACTACTTTTCAGAGTACCATTCCCACAGGCATGGTAATTTATTAGGACTGATTTTCTTTATGACGCTGTTTTCCCTTTCTGAACTTTGGTGACCTTTGCAAAACTGATCCACTATTCTATTTTAGTCTTTGTTTCTTACTAGCATAGCATATAATTCTTCCTTTCTGATGTTTGGTTTCAAATGCATTCACTTTGTGATGAAATGATACTCATTTTGTAGTATCACTTCAGCAGCTTTAAGATGATACTGCAAGACAGCAATATTTGAATGCAATGCTGATTCTGTGAAATAATCTGATAAAAATAGACTTTGTTCCAAGGAGCTGCTCTCTTGAATGGATGCTCAGAAACTTTTGAAATTATTAATCTTAAAATACATTATCTTAAAGAGTAATCTATTTCCAAACGATGTAGTAGCCTAAACTCCTACACACTATGAATACAAAGCCTCGTTTTGCCAAGTAGTTTAAATTTTCAGGGTTCTGAAACAGCTAAAAAGAAAGTATTTTTATGTGCGTGTGAAATATCAAAGTGTCTGACTTCACTTCCAAGGCAGAAAATACTAACTTATGTAATTTAATTTGTCATGATTACAGTTTCCATAGGAGAGAGGAATAACACACACTTTGGAACTTCTCTAGACATCCCAAATACGTTAACTGTGTATGCTGTGCTGCCTGCCCAAACTGCACTACAATTTAGAACAATTACATGAGAAGACAAAGACGTAGTTTACTATTGCTAAAAAGCACACGGCTAGCGTCCAATAAAACCCCAAGTCAGTAGCTCAGCTACACACATTCTCAAATTTAAATTCACATCGACACCAAGAGGGATGAAAACTTCTCAAGCGAAGTTAGCATTATGGCATTAAGCCCTGTAAATCTTGTCACCCAACGGCTCACATTAAGTAAACCAGAGCACGGCTGTTTCCATGGCTTTTAGGGCACCTCGTGCAATCAAGATCCCAAAATGCTGCACATTACTAAGCTCAAATGGTTTCACAGCCCATCTACACATTTGAAGAGGAATAAGCCTGTCTAGTCAGAACCAAACTGTAAAAAAAAGATATTTGATTCAATCCTTTATTTTACATTCATATCAAGTGCCTAACTGCCTAATTAGCTGAGAGGGGAAGCTATACAGGCAGTCTGGAAGCCAACCTATTTATCATTTACATTTAAGCAATGCTTTCATATTTGCAAAGTGCTATGCAAATACCAATTACCGCCATGATGCAGCAGAGCTTATTAACACAAGCACAGTGCTGATGCGATTACGCTGCTTCCAGCTCAGGAGCTAGCTCATTTGCCAGCAGCCCAGCGGTCTTTGCCCTGCCTGCCTCCTGTTGCAGAGTACAGTTATGCTATGACACCTCCATCTCCCTCCCACTCTCCTGGAAAGTGCCTGGAATAAGAGTATCATAATACCTTAAAAGTGACTTCCAAAGCGTGAAGCTCAGGTTCAACACCTGACACGCGCCCGATCCGTGTGCAGCAAGGACAGCTCTGCAGACAGGCTACACAGCAGCAAGGAAGAAGTAATGAAGCTCATTTGACAGGATGTCCCAGTTATCCCCTGCTTTGTCTATCTTTTCACAGGGTTATCAAGAGCATGAGCATATGTTGCACTTTACAGTCCTTTGCCTTATTAAATTCAGAGCATCCCCTGTAACTGTTTACTTTTGATTCCTCTCTTCCACTTCCAGAGAAAGACGAGGAGCACATGGCATTTGTCCCAGGAGAGGAACAACCTCCTGCGGCCTGGGAACCACTTGGGTCTGATCCACTACCAAAAGGACTCAATTTGTTTTCCCTCTTGTCAAAAGCACAGGCTACCGCCCAGCTATTTTGTCCCATTAGCTTGCTTATACTAACATTGTGTAACACATGTAACTCATGATAGATCTCAGCCACCACCCACCTACTTATCACAAAACTTCACATACTGAACATGGATTTGGTGACATAGGGAGCCTTCCATTCAAAATTAGCTTTTTCACACATCATCTCACCCCAGATGCATTCAAAACAACTGATTCTTGAAGCAAAACTAGATGGGACTTGCAAGATCCTCTTCTGGTAAAAATCAGCATTAACAGCAAATATTTCTCCATGACAAATCGGTGTGACCGACTGAAGCTCAACTCCTAGCAAAATGTGTTAAAAGGAAGCCCAAGGACTACGTATGCTCACATCCTTGAGTAGTTCAGACATGTCTGTACACAAAAGCCAAATCCAAACAGTGTGAGCTTGGGAAATGCTTGTTTTAATATTTAAACCACATCACCTGCACTCATCTATATGCATTTGTTCCTAAAGACAGGATTCATCTCCCCTCAAAGCTAGGTATTTCATCTAAAGTATTTCATCTTCCCGGCTGCTCCTTTATTCAGGCAGAGAACAGCTTGCCTCTACAGGGTAATTATAATCTCGTATACACCTAACATGAATGAGACGAATTGCTATCTGGAGGTGCTTCTTTCTTCCTTTTGGCTATAAAGACAACCTGAGTGACTAGTGTAGCCTCAGAGTTAAAATTAGATGAGCTGTATCCCAACCTAGGCAATTTTGTACTAAGAGATCTTATTATGTTTTGCGGCTATCAAGCAAATTATATGGGGAAGGGACACACACAAATCAAGCAAGCAGAAAACTCGAGTCTCATCCTCTCACTGGGATCTCACTGCTGCTATTGATTTTACTATGGAAGCACTCCAATTGTGGGGACCACCAGCTGTAAAAGCCCCAGAATAGACTGATGCCCCCAGCAAACAGTGGTCTTTGCACCGCTTCACACAATAATGCTGTGAGCCCACCCCATTCCCTCGGTGCTTGAGGTGGCAGTCGGAACACAGAACAGGGAAAAACACTTAGCTGGGGGCTGTGACACCGTACCAAGTTGATACGATACTCAGTTAGGACCTCAGATTTACTAGTTGATCTTGTACAAGTCACTGCCTCGCCGTGACTCAGTTTCTCCATCTGTAAAGTGAAGATGATGCTCTTGACCTCCTTTGCCAATTATTATTAGATCTACTGACGAAAAAACCCCAACCCTAACACATAGGTGTTACTGCTGACTAACTAGGGGCATTTTACAGATGCCTTTAAGTATGACACTAAAAAGACCCAGTCCTGTGACCTTCCTCAAGCTGAGCACAGTAAAAACAGATACCACAGACACGACTTATAAAAGGAGAAGAGCTACAGGAAAAAATCTAAACTCAGCTAACATTTTCTATTTAAGATGTTAAATACAAATGCTTCACTAACACCAAACTGCAAAACACTTAAGTACATCCAGAATCTAACAAAACTTTGCATTCTTTGTGGATAGAAGAGCTTTTCAAAACATTAACCGTGCTATCCTGAGCCATTTCCAAAGTCAGCCAGACTGTGAAATCTAGTGAATTCATTGCTAGCCAAGGCCCAATCCTGTATCTTCCAATATTTCTTACTTAACTGATTCTATTCTAATTTGCATCGAACGAGCAGTTGGACTGGTTCTCAGCAGCAGTCGGACAATATCCAGTGTAAATCAGAGTCAAGGGCATTTTCCCAAGAGGAAAGTAGGTGAAAGGTAAGGTTGGATTTTCCTTCAGCATTAACTGCTCCAAGATTGAAAGCGCACGGTGAAACTCTGCCCACGTACAGGGACACGCTCAGCGTTGGCGTACGGGGAGGTGATGGCAATGGTGCAGACAGAGGCAGAGTGCCTCACCCATGCTGGCTTTGAGGAAGGCTATGAAGAGGGTGGAAAGGCTCCTTCGTCTCTTTATGACCATTGCTCCACGCGTACAGACCTACAGCACGTAAAACTTTCTCTTTCTCTGGACGGAGCTAAGTGGCAGGGGACTTTTTTCATTGTGATTTTCTGTATCATGGCTGAAGCACCAGTAACTTAGATTAGCTATGCACAACCATAAGAGTTGACCTTTTAGAAACTGGTGAGAATAGGCACTGTGAATTTGTTGCGCTCATGATGCAAAGGCCCTATGTCACAGCACCAACGCTTTCTCTAGTTCTGCATTTTACCTTTCAAACTGCTTATCTCCCACCTGCAACATCTCAGACTACCCGGGTGACTCTGAAGTGAGACACTGGGTTACAAGTACAAAGGATGGTGTGGGACCAAAGCAGAGGCACTGGCAGTAAGGACATGGAGACTTGGCCAAGCCCCTTCACATGGCTTTGACAAATATGAAACAAGTTTTTCTTGACCCCAAGTATTTTCTGTACAAGGCTGAGCGCAAGGTCTGTACGGGTAAGATTTCATGCTGCTCTGGGCTGCATACAAACCCATGTGATTTTTGAATTCCACAGATAAAATGCTGTTTGCAGCTTCGTATCACAGCTCAAACATCCCAGTTGTGTAACACCTTGAACTACTTCAAGACCATTTTCTCTCACCCCACTGAGGTTCAGCCGTCTCTGAATTTTACTCAAGGATAAAAATGTGACCATTATTGTTAGAGGACAGAGTTTCAAATGAAATACAAATTAAAAATGAAATACATACAGATTCTCTGAAATATCTCAAAAGGTATGATGAATTGAGTAGAGAGTGTTCTCCCTCCCTCCCCACCTTTTAAAGCAGCCAACAGAATTCCACTGCAATGATATCACATGTAAATAAAAAAAAAAGAAAAAAAGAAAAAAGAAAGAAGAGGGGGACGTGGCTTTCTCTATTAAATGCTTCAACAGATGCCTACCACCTTGCCTGCTCTGGTAGCAGCCCTATACAAACCACCCACTTTTCTGGGAATGCAAAGATGCAAAGGCAAAATGAAAAAACAGCTTAAACTCAGTTATTTTAAAACAGGCTTTACTCTTTTCTTCCATTAAGCCACCAAAGCCCACAGTTTTCAATATCCTTTTGAACTACTAGCCATTTAAACTTTGCTTCCTGCCCTGCAAATCTGCTAGCATTGTTACTGATGGGAATACCAAACACAGAGGTCAATCTGTACCAGAGCAATGGTCGCTGGCTGTCAGCTCTTGTAAACCATGAGCCATCACTTTGTCAGTCTCAGCCTTCGGCTTTGCAAGCTGTGACTAAAGATCCTGACTTGCTCTGCTAGCAGCTGTTGCAAGCTGTGAGCCAGCATCTTGGCATTCTCAGCTGAAACACTCACCACTTCTGTGCTCACGAACTGTCATTTTCAGTTAGCAGAACTCTCGGGTGACATGGCAGCAATGCAAGGACATCGCAGGGTAAAAAATCTGTTTGAACAACCCACATTCAACCGATTCATTTTTAATCACTTTCCAACAGAGGTCATCCACACAGTAAATGTCTGGCTGTGGCACCTCAGTCATCTTCCAATGAGAATTATTTTGCTAGTCAAGATCTAGTCCTGCTGTATCAGTTGTCCATTACTTGTCCAGTCACATTAGTGCAATGACCTGCTTTTCATCATAAAAAACCCCCAAAAGTCACAGACCAAAATTTTCTAGCGAAAGAGCATCTTTGCCAAATAACGTTTACTTCGTTTCCACGTGAAATTAGGAAATAATTCTTGCCCACTCAAAGTGACTTTTGACAAATAATGGACAACACCTTTCCAGAGGCTGTGTATGGAAACCACAGACTGTCCTTTCCAGACAGCATTACTGAAAACATGTAACACACACACCATGTATTTTACAAGCGAGTCCACCCCAAAGCTTCCTTGCCTACATTTGCATAGGTGCTTTGGGGTAAACATACCTCTGCGCTACTATCCATTTTCTCTTCCTACGTGTCCAGTTTTAGCTACACATAGGCCCATACTCACATTCCTCTTTTAACTGTCCCTTTTTCATCCTGAAGCTTGCCTCTGCCACTTGACAGGCTGTGATGTCTGTCAGGAATGAGGTTGGCTGTGGTGTTCTGGAGGAGCAGATTCAGACTGCAAACTACAGGTTGGCTCTGCAAGTTCTAGATGCACTGGTTTGGCACATGAACCAACACATCAGGTAACATTTTAAAAGGAAAAATGTATCCTTTTGCCTGAGAATGACGAAAGCATCAAGACAGCAGCTGTTTGAAAGACTAGAATTTACAAATTCTTAGAAATCATTTATGATTGCAAATGAAACGTTGGAAATACCACTAGGTTTAAAGAAGAAAGTTACACTGTGTTTCCACACCAACTTCCAGTCCTGACTGTACCTTTGCACAGCCCCAGGAAGTTGCAAAGAAGATGACCAATTTTCCTTACCGTTTTTATACCATGTTCAGTATGAATTCAGTAATGGTTCGTATCAATAGCACTAGGAAGCAGGAAGATAAAATATCAAGAAGAATAAGAAAGTCCTAGATACTGCAACTCATCTGTGGCTTCTGTTTTCTTCCTCAGAGACAGAAAATGACAACAGAAGATTGCTTCTAATCAATACTCCCCCCACCCCTTCACAAGAAATGTGCAAGTTTTACTAATCTTTTTGAACTTTCTTTAGGCAGGGACCAGCTAGCTCAGCACTTGATAGACAGACACACCTCTATAGCTCACTATTTCAAGTAACCCAAATTACTTTAGATATGGTAGAGACAGTCATAGCTTCTTGATAACCCATGTGAAAAAGTCTTGAATGAGCAGTTCTCCGCACCAAAACCTGACAGAATACAAATGACTGTATTGTTGTAGAAATCTAAGTAGAAAGTCTGTAAACAAGGGTAGAGATGAAAAGACCAGTCACTTCCCCCACGCCTAACTAGCTCTTTTATCAGATGATGTGAAAAAATAAATGATATATTGACATAAATATATAAAATGATACATTTCATCCGTGTTATCTCTTTGCGGATATACAAAACTCACCTCAGCAGTATATTAGCTTCAAAAGGGTGAGGGTAGGCCAAATCCTAACATAAAATCAAGATAAAACTTTCACTGAAACAGACTACAGCTGCAGAGACTGTGCCAAGTACCCGGGGATATCAAGTCAGCACGGTATTTATAGTGAGGCACACTATAGTTCACCATTTAAAATGCTGTCTTAAAAACTGAGAATTAAGCCTATTGCACCTCATCATTTCCTACTCATGTTTGATTAACAAGAAAGGAAAATGAGGAAAAAAGCACAGAAATATACCTTTCTCTGAACTCCATACAGTACTATGTAAACCAGAACGTGCAGTTCCCCGATCAGAGGAAGATGAACGCTGTAGGCACTCAGACAAGGAGTGGTTTATAACCAATGCCTAAATTAGAAGTGTCAAAATACTGCCTAAGCTTTTGTTTTAATTTGGCTCCTGAGAGCTCTATGCCAGTGCTTGGTTCATCATTTGTGGCCTGTGAATTATGGTTTAACATCTGTGGGTTCAATTAAGAAGGAAAAAAAAGTTAAGATTTAGCACAAGCTTTTCCCTCTGCTGAGAGGGAAGTTCCTCCTCTGCACTGAGTAAGGAAACAAGGAATCTTCAAAACTTCCCACCTTTGCTCCTAGATGGACCCAGAATACATTCTCAGGCCCTTCTACTTGCTTTCTCTAACAGGTTGCCTTCTATTGCAGATAGCTGGCTGCAAAGCCTTGTTCTAAAGGCTGCTTAAAGTACAAGGAAATCATATGGCTCATGGACCTACCTGCCAGTGCCTAGCTCATCTGCAGTTCTATCCCACCATTGAAAGATGATTTCAGCACCACAAAACTATCACCTAAGTGCAGCTTTTGTTTTACGCTTGGCCTCGAAGGAAAAAAAGAACAAAACAAAACACTTCTCTATCCCTGGAGATAGGCCTGTGCTAGGACGCCAAGACAGACATACATTCTGTTCTCTGAAATGTTACTTTTGCTGCTGTGAAAGCAATGAATGAACAAGGAAAGCACTAAGAAGAGGCTGCTGTGCTCCCTCTGCTGGCTCTCCCTGAGGGAAGGCAGCGAGCCTGCACTGCGTCTTGTAAAGGCAAATCTACATCGAGATCTACCACCCACTCCTAAAGGTACTCCTAAAACTGCATGCTGCCATTGTTGCTAATGCAGGCCCCACTTCAAACAAGATAGGAGGCACGTAAATAACACGGCAAAGGTCAACAAGCAAACTGCAGGCAAATGCATTACATTCTCCTTCCTCCAAAAGCCCTTACAAACATTTACACCTTTGCTTCACAACCTGAAAGAATTTGAGAATTGTAGCACAGGTATCGGCAACCTGCAGTCTTCAAACACTACAAGTTGAGAAGTGTGTTGAACAACAGCAAAGCATTCTCCAGGCTGTCTTTTTACAGGACTTGCATGCAGACATAGGAACTTAGAATAGGATCAAAACATGTCTTAATTCTGGTGAAGAAGTGCAAGAGACGTAATAATTCAGAGGGGACACATTTTATTTTTCTAGACTGATATTTAGAAATCATTTTTCTAGACCGATATTTAGAAACACCATTCATTTAACCTTCTAAACAGGGCTCAGTTATGAATGTTGAGACACCCTAGAAACACGCGTGACGATTGCAGCTCTCTGGCACAGACCCAAGTATATTCCTCCCTATACATGCCATGTCTTGCCAAACCAAGGCACAAGTGCTTCATGGGCAGGATTCGCTTGTGTACAAGCACTTGTCCAGAACTGCAGCCTGGGTTTTCATGTGGGTTCTATTTCTGGTACCTATTTCAGCAGTGCCAAATGACAAAACCCAAGAAGATCAGTGGCAAGTGACTACTGTTAACGAGGATAATTTCTCCCAAAGGTGGGATATTACACTGTCCAACCACAGGATGTTGGTTCACGAGGAACAACAGATTTGTCTTTTTACACTGCTTCTCATCTTTACTTTGTAACTCATAGGAAAACAATCCCTTCAGTGGACAAAACAGAACTTTTTAACCATCAATTTTGCACTTTGAACTTGGCAGCTCAATACAGATCATTTGTCAGCAGCAAACCCTGCTCAACACTTTACAAATATTGTTAAGCTATGGTGCTGTCTATGGGGCTTTCCCAGTTTAATTTGCTACAAAACATACCCTTAAGAAGACAGATGTGTCACTGTAAATATTGCAGGTCAACCAAGGTGTATGGGGTACTTCGTTGCTAAACACTTTTCTAATTTGCATTTCTAACATTTGTCCCCAGACAAAAGTAGTCATTATTTATAGAAGACATGCAAGAACTGCCCAAATGACCCAGATAACATTCTAAATCACAAACCATTACTAAAAAGTACAGAGTAGTTGTTTTTACAAATCCGTGAGCAGCAGGATATAATGATACGCATTCTTGTTTTCCATCTACCAGCTATTCCTTGCCATTAGATTAGTAATCCCAGTTCCCAGTTGAAAATTGTAAATGAACAAGATAAAGTATGCTAGCCCTCTCTTCACATTTCCCAGCCCACTGTCTTTACCAACACAGCTGATGGACAACGCAACTGCATTCCTGGAAGGCATTTCCCTGTTTCCAAGTCCATGTTTCCTTTCACATGTCCCCCCACTTCCAGCCTCAGCAGTCTAGTTTGATGTCAAATATGCTCACTGTACCTCCTGATATTCTTGCTCTAATATCTTTTCCAGCAACAGAGAGGACAATCTCAGTAATGGGTAACATATGACACAGGCCGATTCACTGGATACAGTCAATATATTACTGTTTTTGCATATGGCGCATATTGTGAATCTCCAGTAGTTACATACATATGAAAAGGCTTATATATTCAAGCCCCAGGACACGATCCAGTTCTCAATACAACACAGAGCAGAAACTGAATATGAAACCTTTCCAGATACACTTCAGTATCTTGTGTAACATTCGAAGATTAAAAAATGCCATGGAAAAAGACCAATACACATAAACTGAGATATGGAAACAGCTTTGCTTTTTAATACAAGCATTGTTTAAGGAGGTATGATACTCGAATCACTAGAAACCTGTCCACGATTTCAACACGAATTCACGCTCCTGTTGAAGTAGTAAAGGATGTTCCTTGGTGTTCTTCCCTACACTAACAGCTTATATATATATGGCTTGAAACAGTCAACATTTGTTATCTCTATTAACATGTTATATCTCACCACAATTTGAGTCATCTGCTAGTGACTGTGGTACCTCACAGCATCTCAAATGATCCAACTTGAAGCTCATGAATTATACAACGTAAAAGACGAACTGCTGACGTGTTATGTTGTTCAGCGAGACCAGTTATGTCAGACAGATGAAAGACAGTCTTCCCCCAAATAATGTTCAAGTATAGAAAATCTTTCACTGTATTTGAGTGAGTTTTTCATCAGCTAAATTTCAGAGGTGAACAAGTAGTTAACTTTACTTCTAAATGATGAGATACATCAGGTATCAAAAGTGTAATAAATCTGATTATTACTCCTGTATGGAAGATGGTAATTGGTGCAAGACAATCAATTTAAATAAGCTGTTCAGGTAAGTGCTCTTGCTGAAAATTAACTGGGAAGTGCTTTTTTCAGCTAAGCATGAAGGTTAAAAACATAACAAATGCAATGCAAGAATTAAAGGTGAAGTCCAAGTTGAGAAGCTTGAAGGAGCATCGCTCCACTAAATCCTTATTAGTATCTAAACAGGGCAGGGATCTGACTTCTAGGGACCCTAGGCAGGCAAACAGAACATCGTGTAAAGAGGCAAGACAAAATGTGCACAGACTTCTTTTACCCCATCGTACATTGCCACGAGAACTGGAAATCTTAAGGGGAGTCCAGCGCTGGAAAGTCTCCGAAGGAAACTCTTTGCTTCTAGCAAGATGAATAATACACCTGTTCCCTAGTTGTGAGCAAACACTACAAAGGAATAATTAGAAACTATCTGACCTGAAACCCACATGCCCATTACTGTGGTATTTTTCCACCTACTACAGGTGAAACAGAAGATGGGCTGGACCTGGAAGGGGAGGGGTGGAGTGGCAGCGCAAGATGCTGATTTATAAAGCACTAGCAAACAGTGCTCTTTCTCCACAGGCTTTGGACAACGAACTCGTCCTGCCTGAAGGATGCCGAAGAGCAAGCAGGATTCCAGCTAACGTCTGCTTGCCAGCTGAGGGGGAACTACAACCTCTGTGAGCTTTTGTACTTCAATAGCGAAAACTGCTCTGAGCTACTTCATTCTCCAGTTGGGCTTTTGCTTTTCATCCAGAGACTTTGGCTTGGCTGTTTCACTCCATCAGGAACGGAATAAACTCACCGAGATGGTAAAGGTGAGTACGCTGTTTACGAAATTGCTGCTACTGCCTATGTGTTTCTTCTTAAGAACACGATTTAATTTAAGTTTTAACATACATATATTATAAATAGGAGCTAAGTGAAAAATGAACTGTTGGGCATCCAGTGTAATGGCTAAAATTTTCACTGTAGACAGATATGCACCTCTAAATCCTAAAAAGTAAAGAGATCAGACTGGATAGGGAAGAATTCTAGGACTGGCTAGTTTCATACATAATCAACAGTTTCATGAACACCATCCCATTTGCAAATGCCAAAGTCCGAGATTTTATGAAAATTTGCAGGTTAAGGGTTAAACTTAGATCATGCACTGAAGTGATCAATAGATTTTACTAACTTCATTAATTTTCTTCATTAATTCTACTCCATCTGCTAAGTTCTCACAATAGATAGCTATCTTCTTTCTTTCCTGGTCTCTTATGGGGATTTGAAAAGCTGAACAGATTTTTTAGGTGGGATAAAGAGAGGAGGAGGAAAAGGAGGAAGGTGAAGGAGAAATCCCATTACATAAACCAGATTGTGAATCTTTGGCAAGGTAGAAAAAATAGAACTCATTGTAACAGACATGTCCTTTATCTAGGATATGCATCACCAAGCAAATTCAAGTGCTTTAAGAAAAGGATTTCAGATTTTTAACTCCCCAAACTACTCATCAGCTCTTAGCTTTTCCCTTCCTCAAGATACTACATCAAGACTTCAACATTCATCTAATTAGAGGGCAACTGAGGATAAGATGCCACTTCTGAGTTCAGAATAGTATTAAGTAATAAGATGCCCCAATCCTTTTTTTTTCTTGTTGTTTCCATTACTTGAACTCTCTGGTTTAGTCTGTATGTAATTCAAATGTCTACTCTCAACTCATCTGAAATGTTACCTCTGCAGGAGCCCAAACATTGACAAATGCCCTGCAGAATGTGTATGTACTCATTAGACAGCCAGCAGCAGCCTACAAGCTCATCTGTCCCACTAGTAAAGCACACCATCAGATAAGATCCAGTGTGACTCTCATGAAGCTCTGATGGTTAGTCTGTAAGGCAGCCTCTGAAATGGGGTCAACCAATAGTTCTTCCAAGGCATGGCATGTAGTTTACAAGATAATTAGGATCTGGAACGTTATGATTATAGAAGCCGGTAAATTAGCAACACAGGAAGTTTGCCCTTCAGACTACAGTATTAACTTAAGTTAGGAAACAGCACCCTCCCCCGAGTTATCAATAAAAACCCCACATTATCAGAGGTTTGGCAGCTTCCCTAGGTTAACAGTTTCCTGTACCTGATGCTAGATTGGCAAAAATGAGTGAAGAGTTTCCTAACTCCCTGTCAGTTTTGAGCTCTAGGTGAAAAGAGACAGACTTGTTTCTCCTGGGCTACCAGTATGGTTTTTGCCTCCCTTTCTCATTATGTGACCGAGTGTAAATGTATAAATATAAACGTGTAAATGTTAATTTTAATTACAAAAAGTAAATCTGGAAGTCATATATGTAAAAAGCTCCAGGAACAGGCAAGTTCTCAATATTTTTCCCTCCCCTTTCCTTTCAAAAATCTTTTGCTTTTACACCGAGCTCTTCCTTAGAGCTGGTAAATGATGTAATGGTTTTCACTAGCAATTCTAAGATCCTGGGGCAGTATTCCTACACTTTGTGCTAGATCATAAACTACTAAAAGCGTTGCACATCTCTAAAGGAATCACTGTAATTTACACCTGCTGAAGACCGGACCGTGATTGCTGTAACGCATGCTGGAGAGATCTCAGGATAAGACAAGAACTAGCACTCAAAGTTGCCAGGAGAAAGAGACAGTAGCAAATTGCACCTTGTCTAAAAAACAGTAGATTTGTTAGAGTTTGACTTGTTTGTGGTAATTTTTACTGCTTCCTTCAAGCAGATGTTCACAACAATGCCAAAACCTTATCTCTTTTACAGAAAAAGTCTGACATTTACTCCATTGAGATCTATGGGACAAAAGAGCTAGAAAAAACAGAGATGGGAGATGAAGAAAAGTACAAAGACTTGAAAGGCAACAAGAAAAAAAAGAAGACAGAAGACCTTAAGAAAGAGCTGGAGCTGGTGAGTGTTGCTGAGCTCCCAACACACCTGGCAGGACAGCCTCTCTGAATGAGGTCCGGTAAAGGGGAGTGAAACGTCAATGCACTATCATTTTAACAGAAGACACGCTGCACCGAAAATCCTAACATGGGGAAGGATTTGCTTCCTCATGCTCCTGAGGTGTGCCAGAAAAAAATTGTGCAGGATTAATACCTATAATGAAGGAATGATTCTGGCTTAATTAAGCCACCAATGGTACAGAAGGTTATCTCCCAAAGAGGAGTTATTCCCCAGATGGAATAACTGTAATCAGTATTTCCTGTGAATTGCAGAGTCAGCCAGGACACAGGGAAAGTTAGAAGCACAACATTTTCCTCCAGAGATTTCTAGTAGATCGAAAAGCATGCCTTAGCCTTAAGCACTGCTTTTTCCCCAAACTAACTGCACTGTACTTCAAGGACAGCACACTAAGCTCAAGAAACCTGTATTTTACTTCTGGCTTGCTACTGATGTATTCATTGATCTTGGAAAAATTGCTTCCTCTTTATCCATTTCAGTTTCCCAATCTGAAAAACGAAGGTAATTATTACTGACCTCTTTTCTGAATTGCTTTGAGAGCAACTCAAAGGAGAGGCTATTTATGGGCTAGATGGTATTTCAAAGGTAAAGAAACCCCCAAATGAGCCAGCAGTTCACCCATCGTGTTTCCAAGATCTACTCAGTACTAGCTAAATAATTCTCGATGTAACTTATCTTTGCCACCAGAGGATGTAACATTACTCTCGTGTTTCTGAAGAGAAACCAAAGCACAGGCAAGTTAATTGACTCATCCAAGTACCAATGAATCATTCTGTGAAAACAATTGAGAGATCTCTCAAATACTTGGCGTCTAAATCTCAGTTTGGCACAAGATATAATTAGGTCAATGATACCACAGAGGTGTCACTGCAGGGAAAGGAGAAGAGCTTTGAGATTTCCCTCTCCCACACCCTTTTAAATTGTGGTTAGAGCCTGCTGCTTCTTTCTACAAGACTGCAGCAAATAACTTCACATACCTTACCTTGTCAATCAAGTGCAAAGATTGTTGTCGCACATACTCTAACACCACACACTTTCTTCTATTGACATATCAACATATTGCCTATGGTACTGAATGCTTGAATCCTGTAGCATGTAAAGAGGAACCATTTATCTAAAAGAAGCAGAGACATTTGTGGCAAGCAGTATTAACATGAGAACACCATTCTGTTCTTCTGACAGATTTGCTGGAGGAGGGAGCTACTTACAAAAGTACTCTCAAAATTAAAAGAAAATACCATCTCCCAGTGGAAAGATATTTTGCTTATCAATATGCAAATTGTATATTGTCTGTTCATGAACGTGGCATGTCATACTAGCAACTGGATCCATGGTCCCAGATTCAGGCTGTTTGAACATTCTCCAGATCCTGAAATAAAATTTTCAACAGTCTGACATTTTGCTCACTATCATTTTCTCTTTCTTTTGGAATTCAGGATGACCACAAACTCAGCACTTCAGAACTGGAGGAAAAGTATGGTACAAGCATCAGCAAAGTAAGTCCATAGGGCATCATTAAGAAACTGCCTGAATCAGTTGCCTGCCTTTGCCCCCGGCTTACCCAAAGCTTCCTAGAAGCAGCAGGAAAACATTCAGACCAACAGACTCCTACATAGATGTATGTGTGGATGCATGCATTCGTGCTCCCAGTAAAGCCTAAATCAGCAAGTCAATGTGCAGCACTGACCTGGATTTAGAGTCTGAAGAAGTCTGATCTGCTGTTTTGAAATCAGTATCCCTGCACAAAACATGACCTCAAAGTTTGCAACAGAACCTCAGCTTTTCTAAAGTTTTTATCTGATAATTCGATTTAACTACAATTCATTTTTCACTGGCAGCGTCTGTAACAATCTATAGCAAGAGAGTACACTGGAAATGATTTTATCATGAAGGAAACACTAGATTTCAGAAACTATACACCTGAGTCACTTTGACACCTAACATTTGAACATCAAAGCATTGATTGCAACGTGGGCAGAGAACAGACAAGAATTTCAAGGAACCAGTGAACTACAAACGTCTTGGTGGAAATGCAGAAAGAGCAGTGAAAGAACTGATACCCCCAGCTTTCCACTTAGTACAGGTATACTTGACAGACAAACAACAGAATGAAAACTCCTAATGGACATAGCCCCAAATTCAATGCTCCAGTGAAGAAATATCTGTTTCTTCACAGCAGATAAATAACAGTAGCCACCCTGAGATCAGAAAGCCTGGAAATCAAAGATACAGGTTACTGCAGCTGATCTGTGACACAAACAACATTTAAGAAAAAACCAGCATGTGAATTTTGTTCTAAGTTAAGACAGAAATCTGTTTTCTGTGACTTCATTTTAAACATGTCATTTACTTTTGCAGGGTCTCTCTAGTGCAAGAGCAGCAGAGATTTTGGCTCGGGATGGTCCCAACTCACTCACTCCTCCAAAAGCCACTCCTGAAATTGTCAAGTTCCTCAAGCAGATGGTGGGAGGGTTTTCCATCCTCTTATGGATAGGAGCCGTCTTCTCCTGGATTTCATTTGGCATTCAGCTTGCTCAGGGAGCTGAATCACCCTTTGACAATGTAAGTATCTGAGTAACCACAAAACGAGTATTTGACCCTTCGACAATCTAAGTAATATAATAGTACTACTTCACAGTTATTCAGTAACTACTACAAGGAGGCTTTTTATTCTATCAGGACTCTCCCTCTACTACCGAACATTTCTGATAAATGTTCAAATGCCTGACATACCACTTCTGTCTAAGAGTGCCTATCCAAAGGTTTTATAACCATGACGCATAATCGTAATACTTGAGTACTCATAAGAGCAATACTGAAGTCCACAAAGGACTCTGGAGTCTTTGACTTATGACTTACACTCTGCTAGGAATGTGATTTGTTCAGGTTTATGTCAGGTTTAGTTGAGAGGTGGCTTTTGGAGAGATGGGAAACTTGCTATTAAAAGCCCTTTCATATTCAAAAAGCTTTACTTGATCGTTAGCAGGGCAAAACTTGAAAGTTCTTGTCTTAAACTGTCTTTTACCCTGACCAATACCTCCAGTCTCCTGAAACAATAATCTGTGATTTTTTTCCAGCAAAGGAATTGCTGAACTCTTGTCTTAAATTAACCAGATTGTGTCTTTTATTGATTAGCTCTACCTTGGTGTCGTCCTGGCCCTGGTTGTTATCCTCACTGGTATCTTTGCTTACTATCAAGAAGCTAAAAGCACAAACATCATGGCCAGCTTCAGTAAAATGATTCCACAGGTGAGAGCAACCAATGCATTTCATTTGAGATAAGAGTTCATTCTAATAACACACCTTGAAACAACAAAAGCACAGTAAGTCCAACTTGATTTTACCTCATGGTAGGAGGTTTAGAGGACGGCACAATGCTGATTTTTGTCACATGTCTGTCTTTCAGCAAGCTCTTGTGATCAGAGATGCAGAAAAGAAGGAACTACCAGCAGACCAGCTGGTGGTTGGAGACATCGTGGAAATAAAGGGTGGAGATAGGATCCCAGCGGACATTCGTCTGATCTTTACTCAGGGTTGTAAGGTAAACAGTACATTGTAGAGCACAGGGAAAGAGGAAAAACGTGGTTTAGATACTTTTATTACATATAAAGAATTTCTGCGCATCCAATATGAGTTATTAGAGCTTTAATTAGACATAATCTAATTAAATCATAGAGTGCAGAAGCTATACTGTGATGCTCAGCTCATCTAGGACTAACATCTCTACTCCCTGAACATCAAACGAAGCCATTAGGTCCATGCCATGTTCTAGCAATGCTCTTTGCCAGGACAGAGGCAGAAATATCCATACAGTATTAACAGTTTCCACAGACCTGGAGGCAGACCTTCAAACCATGTTTTCTTTCAGGCTGCTACCAAAAATCCCACCAACAGGGACACAACATTGACTGAATTCCCACAGAAAGAGATTCTCTCACAGACAATGGCAACTCTCTCAGAGAAAAGGCACCGAGAGATTATGGTCCTGTCACCAATTATTAAATGTGCTGCTGCCTTGCCTTCTGGGCTAGACATAACTGCATATTACTAACTTTAATATGGGCATGTCTCCGTTTCATTAAAGGTGGACAATTCTTCACTCACAGGGGAATCAGAGCCACAGTCTCGTTCCTGTGACTTCACCCATGACAACCCCTTGGAGACCAGGAACATTGCATTCTACTCCACCACCTGTGTGGAAGGTGCGTACAGAGAGAAGGGTCTCCGGAAATGGCACCTCTACAGCATGCTGTGTAATATTGCTAACTCATTTTAAACAATTCTGCTTCAAGGAATTCCAGAAAGGTTTAGTTGCTCAGAAGAAACTATTGTCCCAAGCACACCAAAATTAACACCTTAAGCACCAGGCTGCTCATACTTACTATCAACCAGTGAGACATTTGTTTTAACACCTAGCCTGGTTATGGGTGCAACAATCAATTGATTGTGGTTTCCTTCTGGTCTTTCCATCGCTATCTTTAGGAATGTCAAGCTGCAAATGCCTCTAAGCACTTGTGGATGCTTCTGTGTAAGGGTTCTGCACACATAAAAGTTCTGTTCCTATTCTCAGGGCTAAAAGGTATATGTGTCACACCTAACAGACTATCTGCTATGAGACCATACAGTGCCCAGGATAACACTACATTCCTACTGCAACACAATCAAAAAAGACTCTAATTAATGAAAATAGTTCACATCTTTCTCGTCACTGATATAAGATTTCTAAGGGGAAGAAAGTAATTCTGGGGTGAAGTCTCAGTCACATTAAGGCTGAGAAAGATCTTCATCAATCAGTACTGGGTACAGAAGACAGCATTAGTCTCTCCTGAAGCTGACAGTCTTTTATTTCTCCGCAGGCACTGCTACTGGCATTGTAATCAACACTGGGGATCGCACTATCATTGGGCGGATTGCCTCTCTCGCATCGGGAGTAGGAAATGAGAAAACACCCATTGCTATTGAAATAGAACATTTTGTCTACCTGGTGGCAGGAGTGGCTGTTTCCATTGGTGTTCTCTTCTTCATTATATCTGTTTCTATGCGATACAAGATTCTGGACTCCATCATCTTTCTCATTGGCATCATTGTGGCTAACGTGCCAGAGGGACTGCTAGCCACAGTAACGGTAAGTCTGTTTGAATTCACTGGTTGCCACTGTAGTTCTGCAGTTGTTACCACAATTAATGACTTCTAAAGTTCATTACAGTGCAACACTAACCAGTGAAGATTATCTATTAAGTGACTTGGCTGAGCTGAGCTGAGTTTGCAATAGGGGTGGTTTTTTCCATGAAACTGAAAGGACAAACATTTCATTTGGGAATTCTGGCATAACTAAGCCATTAATCTTAAAAGCTTCAGCACAGCAATCCAGTTTGAAATAAGGTTCTTCAAGTACTGTTCTCCCTCAATTGTTAACCAGTAGAATGATGTGACTCATTTCCCCACAACCTGTTCCTATTTGGAAATGTACCCTAAAAGTTGCATGAAAATTCTACTTACTAACACATATAAAGCATCACTAAAATCCCTGGCTGAGAAGCAGCACACCTGCTAAGCACTGTTAGCCCTGAAGTACGCCAACAGCAAACAACCAGCAGTAGTGCAATAATGAAGAGAATCATTTCAGGATTCATTAAGTTGGTGATTAGGAGCTCCCTCTGCATGGTAGGTTCTTCCATCTAAAACAGCCTCCTAACTGATATGACATTCTTATTTCTATCAGCAGGCAAGCAGGTTCCTCTCAGCAGCAAACGTACTTTTGCTAGTTACAGCCAAACCTCTGACCTTAGTAATGCTATTTAAAAAGAAAAAAAATGCACTGCAGTCAACCAAAAGATAAATTTTAAAAAATGTTCTCTTCCTAAAAAATACAAACACAAAAAGCTTAGCAGAAGTACGTAATCTCATTGCATCATTCTGTAACTGTGCCTCACTAACAGTGAGCTGAACTTCTTTTACTTCTGCCAGGTGAGTCTGTCTCTGACAGCCAAGCGGATGGCAAAGAAGAACTGTTTGGTGAAGAACCTAGAAGCTGTAGAAACACTCGGTTCTACCTCCATCATCTGTTCCGACAAGACAGGGACCCTCACACAAAACAGGATGACTGTTGCTCACCTCTGGTTCGATAATCAGATCTACTCAGCTGACACCAGTGAAGATCAAACAAGTAAATATGGCAATGGGGGATCTGGGAATACTTGGATCAAACCTGTGGTGTTTCACACCTTTGGCTGTCAAACTGATGTCAATGGGCATGTCTTTTGACAGCAAAACCAGACATGTCTTCCTTCCACATAGAAGTTAGTGTGCAGCAGGAAAGTCCCTTAGCCATGTAAAGATGTGAAAAAAACTTTAATATTTGAATTCCACTCGCAGAAAGTAAGTCTGGAGGAGGTTCTAATCCAGATCCTTTTGCCAGCAGTAAACTTAGTAGGAAATAAACAGGGAAATATCATCTAAGCAATTTTGCCAGAACTGCTAACTGACGGATGTAATGGTTTGTGTCAAATTATTTTTCTGTAACAGAACCTCTCAAAAGACCAATTTTCTTTTGCAAATAATTCAATCCTGTTGTTTCAAACTTCCTTCTACTTCCATCACATAATATGCTAAGGGATGCAATATTGATTTTGCTTCCTCTCAGCCCAGCCTTTTGATCAAAGTTCTCCGTCATGGACAGCATTATCAAAAATTGTAACTCTCTGCAACCGGGCGGAATTCAGACCAGGACAGGAGAATCTCCCAATAATGAAGGTACTGCCTACTGCATATCAGCTTATTTCTCTTCCTCTGAAAGAACAACACGTATGATTTTTTCTGTTTAGCTTTAGTAATCTCCTCCATTTTACCATGTCAATCTTCTAAGTTACTATTTACAGTATTATTACTGGTATACACTTGCAAAAAGACAGGAAAAAACCCAACCCCAAAGCCAAGAGCAACTGTCCCTATAAGGAAAAATACAATTCAGGTAGCAAGAATTTCTACGCTAGTAATTACTACACTTATTAATGTAATATAGCAAGACAGAAAAGGTAAACATGCCTTAATTAATGTCTTTATACGTGACTGCTGAAGGTAGTAAATTCTGGTGACTAGAACACCATAACATATCCATGATTTCTACTGCTTACTCCATCACTGCCTTCCTCAAAGTCATTTGATTTTGTGCATCAGTTAGCTCAGCCGTACATGCCTACTGCTACCCTAGAACTGCATTACAAAGCCTCCACACAAACCTGAAGTGATTACAAATCTTGTGCTTTTGCAGAATCAAGCGCTAACTTTGTCTCTTTGCTGTAGCTTATTTCTAGCAGCAAGTGCAAAAGAGACGTCCCAAATTTTTACTGAAATAATTTTCCAGGACAACCTGAATGCAGCAACATAGATTCACTGCCGCTTAAGCATACAACATGTTATAGAAGCACGCAAGCTCTCTTGATGGAAGTGCAGCAGTATATGTGCTATAAACTGTTTCTTCCTCTGTTCATACAGAGAGTTGTGGTAGGTGATGCCTCTGAAACAGCTCTGCTGAAATTTGCTGAAGTCATTTTAGGTGATGTCATGAATATTAGAGCGCGGAACAAGAAAGTGGCTGAAATTCCTTTCAACTCTACCAACAAATTCCAGGTGTGTTTCATTTGTGGAAATTATGCCAGACTGTTTCAAACTTAAACCATTTCTATCACTAGGTCTAAAGAAACTACTTGTGACCTTGAAGTCTTAATGGGGTAATTCAGCAACAGAGAAAATCTAAGCTATAATAAATGTAGTTCATTCCGTTTGATGGAATGTACGATATCCTCATGGAAAAGAAGAAACATTACTTCCATGCAAAGTGACCAAAACTAGAAAGAAATGAGGATCACATATGCTCTTTCAAATAATTTCATATTTGTGGCACACAGCTTTCCATTCACGAGACTGATGATCCCAACGACAAACGCTTTCTGCTGGTGATGAAAGGCGCCCCAGAGAGGATTTTAGAGAGATGTAGCACCATCATGATCAACGGCAAAGAAGAACCACTGGACAGTGAAAAGGCAGAAGCTTTCCAAACAGCCTACATGGAGCTGGGGGGCATGGGAGAGAGAGTGCTGGGTGAGTCCAACTAGAAGGACTATCAGAGAACTGTGGTATAAAATGGGATTTTAAATCCTTGCACAATCTAGTGTGTATGGACTTCATTCTTCTTGCAGTAGAGGGGAAAAAAGAAAAGTGTACAGCCTCTTGAGCAGAGTGTTAAAATCACACTGACATGCTGTAAGCTCTCTGTGGCAGGGATGCCCTTACTGCTCAGTACTGATGATCTGCCACACTGAGCAGCCAAAAAACCCCCCTAAGTAATCCACAAAGGAAAACACTCTTCCCTGCTGGCAGTCTCGCTAGCTTTGCCACGTGAAACACCGACTCTATATGAATTGCGATGTGAAGGTTACAATGGCAGGTTAGAAACATCCTCCATAAAAAGCTAATGGTTAAATGCACTGGAGTTCTATAGACAAGAGCAAAGCCTGACGCAATAGCAAGCTCTCCTCTTTCTCTCACTATTTACTGTACATCACATCAGCCTAAGTTTCTTTTCAGGTTTCTGTCATTTGTACCTGCCTGAAAACGAGTTTCCAGACACCTACCAATTTGACACAGATTCCATGAACTTCCCAACCTCCAACCTGTGCTTTGTTGGGCTCTTATCTATGATTGACCCACCTCGTTCCACAGTGCCAGATGCCGTCTCAAAATGCCGCAGTGCTGGGATCAAGGTAGGAATTTTACAATGAAAAATACAGTGATTCTGCAGAAAGACTCACAATAATATAACTTTTAATGTCTTCCACCATGTTGTCATTAAGCATCTTTCTATCAACAACTACCAAAAATCTAAATGTTCATTAATACCATTCTACAATTGTAACTTAAAGAAACCTCTTGAAGGCCCTGAGAGGGAAAATGGTTTAAATGAAGTGGGAATCAGACTATAGAAAGCGTACAGAAGCCCAAAACTGGACATTCAAATTTGGAAAAGCTCAGATACTGTCTTATCAGACCCATTTCTAGAACATAAAAACCACGCCAGCTAGAATTACTTGTGTGTAAACAGCGTAAGATAACAGAAACAATTCTTGAGAAGGCATTAGGACACACAGCTACACCTGTTAAGAACTTTTATTCATAGGAATCACTAATCTCAAAACTGTTCAAGTTGAACCTGAAGCAGTAGCTGTCCTGATTTCACTCCCACGGGTCCTACCAGTAAACTTTCAGCTCTAGGCAGAGAGGTAATTTAGCTAAAGAAAGGCAAATCAGTATTTGCAATTACTGATCTCAGGTGAGATGAATCCCAAGTCCCAACAGAAGACAGATCTGGCAACTGGCAGTTTTTCTTCAAGAAAAACAAGAAAATCCGTTGTTTTATCTGTCAGGACACCTCAGTCACAGGGATCCATTTTAAGATGCAACATCCTAACAAACTCTCATCTTTGAGTATACCTGATATAAACTCTTATATAAAGGCTTCTTTATTCTGCATTATTCTAACCTTGCTGCCTGTGACAAGTTCTTCCTTTACAGCCCTGATAAAATAGCGCCACTAACACGAGGTAGAGACCAGGTGTCAATATAGAGCTAAGTAATTAATAGTCATAATCTGTCACTGTTATGTACATAGCACAGCTTTCCAAGTTCAGATTCTAAACTGCTTCCTGGTCTACAACAATAGATATTTCACCTTATCTCACTCCAGCCATTGCATATACATTTGTCACTCACGCTGAGCGCTTGTCCCTTCCTCAGGTTATCATGGTCACTGGCGACCACCCAATCACGGCCAAGGCCATTGCCAAGAGTGTAGGCATCATTTCAGCCACCAGCGAGACTGTGGAAGATATTGCTAAGCGCCTCAACATTCCTGTTGAGCAAGTTAATAGACGGTAAGAACAAACACAGTATAGGGGATACCTATGGATTCATTTTCTGAAAGCTCTACAATGCTTTTACAGCCTATTTCTACCTCACGGCTGCTTTTTGCTTTTCTCTTTTTTGATACATTCCCAGCCATTGTGTCCATCCAATGTGTCATCTCTACCTAAATAACAACGTGTCTCGGTCACTGGCTCTCATCTTCACTGGCTCTTGAAAAAAACCTAGCAAATTATACTTTGCAGACCATGTTGGACTTTGCTGTCAATGCCCATTTGACAAAACACACACATATGAAAAGCAAAATTCAGAATCCAAGGACCATCAGTCCTCTTTCACCCATAAAATGTGAAAAAAATACCATCATAAGAGGAAGATAAAAGCTCTTTACAGAAAAGATGTCTTCCTCTTCCACTGTTCCACCCTCCCACTCAGTTCTCTTTAAAATGCATTTTCTGCTGTTATGTCTGCTCAGGAGGAAGCTTCAATTACTCCCCTCTGTATCTAGGTAACTGTAATTCACTCTGGATTTCTACAGTGGCTTTCATTCAACACCTGCTGATTAACAACTAATGCTTCTGAAATTAACTCAATTTGCTGCTTTCCTTACTATCAAGCCTCATACATTCTATGAGTACGCTATTTTTATCTAAGCCTTTTGATTTGAAAATTTACCCATCTTTCCCGCGGCTTTTACAGAGAAGCTACAGCAGCAGTGGTTAATGGGATGGAGCTGAAGGATATGAGCTTGCAGCAGCTGGATGATATCTTGTGTAACCACTCAGAGATCGTCTTTGCTCGGACATCGCCCCAACAGAAACTGATTATAGTTGAAGGCTGCCAAAGGCAGGTGAGTAAGAGGTGTAAAAGGTTATATGCAGATATGGCTACAGGGCATTCGTGAGGCAGTAGCTTTCCACAGATATCATCCCTGAGGTGAGCAGGTGGAAGCCAATTTCCAATGCTCTCTAAGCTCTGTTTATACTCTTTTCACTGCGCAAGAACGTTATCTAACAGATTGCCACAAACACTGTCTGGACAGAATCCAAGCTACTCAAATTCCTGTTACAGGCTCTGAACTCCTATTGACAAAATGAGCTTTTCCTAAGTTTGATTGGTTTGGAGCTGTACCAAGGGTTTCTCTTTTGCATGTAATTCTGAGAAGCTGCTGCTGTGCTGCACATAAAGCCTCCTGGGCAGAGACTGTACACTGCTTGGGAAGGAGCCTTCCCCCAGGAATTCTTTAAACCCAGATAAAAGCAACATGTTACCACATCCTCTCATCTTATCTCTTGTGGCCATTTAGACCTATGTACTTCCCGCCCACAGGAATGTTTAGAAGTGAAATAAGGTATGAATCCCGCAAAATGTCATAGTGTGATTTATGTAGGACCAAGCCTTAGCTATGTTACTTTCAAAGATTGTAAAACCGCCCACAGAAAGCTGAATTTAAAGAGAGTCTGTCCCATCCATGGGCAATATCATCTACAGGAGCATGGAGTGCAGCCAGCACAAGACACAGAAGGGAAAGAACTGACATGTACAGGGCTCTGAAAAAGATGCAAATTGTCATCAAAAGCTTCTCCTCTCAGATATGACATCTTCCAAGTAGATGCTGCAAATTGAAAGCCACCCTACTGCTGTGCCTGAACTTTGCAGAGAAGGACATGCAGCATAAAACATTATTTTATTTTTGTAATTATACCAGAGCTAAGCTTTCCAATCAGCATTATCAGCTCTTTGGGTTTAAGCCTGAACTGCTTTCAGGAGAGTAAAAAAAAAAAAAAAACCAAACCACAAAAAACCCTTTCAATTTAATTTTTTTTTTTAATTTTCTTTTTGAATGGCCTTTGGCAGACAGGGGGTAAATGTATTCTTCACTGCTGAGACACCCACACTCCCAGTAGATTTTGCTCTTTAAAAGGATGAAAAGGAACACTCTCCTCCCCTCAACTCCAGCCAGACAGTCTACATACTATGTTTAGTACTTAGAGCTTACAAGCCCTTCTGTACATGGCATTATTTATAGGTAGTGACACTGTGCTAAATCCCCACAGGGACAGGACATTCAGTATTCGTATTAATCAGTTTGTCAGGCTTTTCCCGCTCAGAACACTCTGTATTGCTATCAAGCTGTGAACTTTTGCATCAACTAGAACAGGACCTTTCGCTGCAGTAGATGGTTTCATTGGAAGATAACAAATAAGCTGACTTGAATAACCAGTTTTCCATCAGTTGGATTCTAGTGCAAATTCTAGCATAAACTGGCAATGACCAAAAGTTGTTGGGATAGGATGAGAATGGTCTCTAAGTGATCAGGTAGGTAATTTACAATTAAGATGAAAACTGACTGATTCTGTAAGCGCTTCACAAAAAATACAAGGGCAGAACATGTGTCAGCTGAATCTCCCTGAATCTCCCACAATTGCCAGAGATAAGCCTGGGCCTGCTCAGACAGGGATAGACCATATACATATAGACAGATGTCTAAATTTTTAAGCCCCCTTATATTCCATAGCAAGAAATGATCAGATTAATTGTATTTTAAGTGCATCTAATTTAGATGTCTGCTCTTTAGGATGTAGTAAACCATATCCCTGAGTTTCCCACTTCTCTCCACTATGAAGGCAGTCTAGATACAAACATCTATCACACAAAAGTCTGAGGCTGCTGTATTAATCCTACCTAGCACCTTTCTGATCACTGGGTATGAAGAGGATTCAGAAATTCGTATCAGCATCTTTCTTCTAGGGACTTAAAGACAGGGAATGTGCTGAGAGCAGATTGTCCTTAGGGGAAGACAGCATCATCTGGTCAAAAAACCCACATCTGGATCCTTTTGTGTGTTCCAGGGAGCAGTTGTTGCCGTGACTGGAGATGGAGTCAATGACTCCCCTGCTCTTAAAAAAGCAGATATTGGAATTGCTATGGGTATTGCTGGTTCTGACGCAGCTAAAAATGCAGCTGATATGGTACTGCTGGATGATAACTTTGCTTCTATTGTCACAGGAGTGGAGGAAGGTAAAAATAATGTTGCTATCCACTTTCTTACCTGAAAGCTGCTGACAGCCACACAGCACTGGCGGGTCCTCCCAATTCTTCCCTCCTGCACTTACCTCCCCACTCCCTTTTTTTTTCTTTCTGGATTTGGAAATGTGATTTTGCTAGTTGGAAAAACTGGGAATTAATTCCATTTATGGACACATGACAGACAGACAACAAGGAAATCATCCCCCTCTCACACATAGCATCGGTCTGCTATGGCTGCTCGTTCAAGCTCCAGAGAAAAGCACTCCCCATCTTGTTCCTACGCAGTTCTGAGCCTCACAAAGATACAAATTGTTTTCTCTACGTTTACCTCTATTACTTGCTCACATCACCTTCGCTGACAGTAACGCACATTCCACTCTTCTTTCACCATAAAGAGCTTGTGGTTTCCATTAAAACTACAGCGTATTGTGGAACGGGACTTTTTCCTCAATCTTTCTCATTGAAAGATATTTTTTATTTCCACTTGAATTTTCAGAAGGCTCTAAGGGAAAGCAGGGTAATAGTTAAAAAAAATGCATGAGGAAACGTATGAGGAGAGTAGATATAAGCAGTAAGTGTTTTCATTTAGTTAAAAATTGAACTTTTTTTCTGGAAAACACTGTTGACAATTAGCTCTTACAGAAATGTTTCCTTTTCCTCCAGGCCGCCTGATCTTTGACAACCTAAAGAAAACAATTGCCTACACCCTGACTAAGAATATTGCTGAGCTCTGTCCCTTTCTCATCTACATTATTGCCAGCATTCCAATGCCCATTGGCACTATCACCATCCTATTCATTGACCTGGGCACAGACATTGTAAGTTGGGGTCTTTTTAAGTTATTTTTTGCTGAAACATGACAAGTGAGAGGGGCTGGGTGCAAAGGGACATGTAGAACATTGGAAGATTTAGTTGCCTTAGCCTGCAGCTGAATAACAAGCTAGTGAAAAAGTAGGGGGCTAGAGTAAAAGCAGCCACATAGAGAAAGAAGAGTAGGAAAAAAAACCCCAAACTGCAGAGGGGGAGCAGAAAGAAAAGACTTCTGATCCATGCTAACAAGAAAAACTCATTAGCATGCAAAATAACTGTGTTTCAATCAAGAGATCGTACAGATTGCTGCAGTTACTACAGACGATGAATACCAGACATTTCATCAGACCCCAGTCCAAGGGATCTGAAAGACTCTTTAATGTTTTCAGTATCCTCTAGCTCTTTGTGTTGTCATATGATCACTCGACCTATGAAACAGTTTCAGACTTCCCTCAAATCCTTCATGCATGCCAGAGAATGCTACATGGATCCTTTCATTTGCTCACTGTGTACTGAAAAGGCAGGGTATGCCAACAGAACCACTTGAGAACTGAAACTTTTCTGATAAGCATCTGAGAAGCAGACAATGTTACCACCAAGACTCTGATGGTTTATTTCTGTTGTAGATCCCCTCTGTTGCATTAGCTTACGAAAAAGCTGAAAGCGATATTATGAACAGGAGACCTCGTAACAAAAGGAAAGACAGGCTGGTGAATGAGCAGCTCGCTGTATACTCCTATCTGCAGATTGGTAGGTTGGTCTGTTCTCTGAAAGACTGTCTTGTATCAACAAATCAAGGCAGAGACAAGTTGATTAATTTTTTAGAAAAAGGGGAGCTGAAACTCAAGTCCTTCCTCTGCAAACTTACTAACTCCCTTCTGTTGCTCATTATTCAACAATACAACAGATTTTTACCTACAGAGGCCAAGAAACTTAGAGCTCTAAGAGCTCTAAAACTACCTTTAGACTCATGGCAAGTTTCATGCCATAGGAGATAGATCAATGCTGATATCCAGCACATTCTCCAGAGCTCCTAAATTTTGCTTCTTCCTCATTTGTACCTCTTTAATTTTCCAGGTATCATGCAGTCAGTGGGAGCCTTTGTAACCTATTTTACTGTGTATGCTGAACAAGGTTTCCTCCCTTCCACGCTGCTTGGTGTGCGAGTCGACTGGGAAAACAATGCCATCAATGACTTTGAGGATTCATATGGACAGGAATGGGTAAAGAAGCACTGAAACATCCTTGCACTGCCTCTCACTCAACAGTTTCTTAAAAATTCTATACTCCTCTCCAAAACAAAGGGTTAGGGAAAGAGAGAGAGATTTAAATGCAAAAATAATTAGTTTTCATCTAATGGTCCCTCAGCATAGACTCTTTAGAGCTTACTGCCACCTAGCTCTTTCATTCAGACTCCATTCTTTCACTCATTCTTCTACATTTCCCTTCTTCTGATTCCAGGTCTCTGGAGATGCACTTTCTTCTCTGGACTGTATGTTTAGACCCATCGTAATCTCTCAGCCCTACTTCTGAACAGCACTACTGTCAAGTACTTTGCAGACTCTCCCTCCCCCATTCACTCTTCACTCCCCCTCACTCATTCTGCAGAAATCACAAGACACAGAAGCCATTAATAAATCAGTATAAATACCTTGTTACACCAAGCTCGTGCTTCAGCCTCATGACTCATCCACAGTAACTAGCGGACTAGAACAACTGGCCAAAACCTGATCGTTATGTATCTAAATCTGGAGTAATTCTGCGTTTTCACCTTAATAACTAAAATCCTACTATCAAGGTTTGCAGTCACTTGCACAAGATATGTGTGTCTGATATAACACTATTTGATTTTTCCTGTGCTTTGCAGACTAAATACCAGAGGATGTACCTACAGTGGACTGGCTATACTGCCTTTTTTGTCAGCATCACAATTCAGCAAGTTGCTGATTTGATCATCAGGAAAACACGAAGAAATTCCATTTTCCAGCAGGGTCTTTTCAGGTAAGTTTTGCAGATTCTTTACCTGACTCATGTGAGGATAAGTTAGCCTACTGCTAATTATAGAAGAAGGTTAGCTCAGTGATTTAGCCCACTCACATTCAGTCTCTGAACAAAGACTATATCTGGCTTCAAGTAATCGCAAATCTCAGACATTTTATTACACACACACACACCCCCCTTCCTATTTCATGATAGGAGTTTTCTTTAAAGAAAGACATTGTACTGGTTAGCCTGAAAATACATCGGCTTAAAACTAACTCTCCATTCATTAAAATGTTTACTACAAAAAAAAAAAAAAAGGGAGTTTCCTCTCTTGTCTATTTTCTTATGTTCTTTATGTAGTTATCAATAGATAGCACGCTTGGACTTCTCCAAGATAACTTTAGCCTCTGGGGAGATACCAGCTGGTCAAACTATCTAAGATAGTGCTGGCTGCCCTCTGCAAAACACTCTGCACCCTTCAATCCCCTGGAAGCCAGGGAGTTAAAAATATCTATTGGGTCGGAGGCCACACGTAAAAGCTGGCATTTAGTCAGAGTATTGCTGATAGGAAAGCAAATTGTTTTCCTTTCTTTATCTGCAGGTACATAGCCTACACCTATGTATATTTCCTTCATACATTTACATTTGAGTCACAATGTGCACATTCACAGTGCAACTAGAAGACATGACTAACGCACGCTACAAGGCTATCTAAAGCTTGCTTTGATCTAGGTAGGTCAGGAATGCTACCAGGAAAGACAGAGGCACACACGATGTAAGACGGTGCTCCAGAGTCTATCACTCGCCTCACGCTACTGTATCTGCAGTGCTTCGTCATCTAATGAAAAACATTCAAGCTAGCTACCACAGCACGACCATAACTCCAAAACTGGCCCAGGCTTTGCATTATGCTATGCCATCAAGTTTTTACACATGGACAGAGGCGTGTAACCCTTCCTCTTTGGTTTTCTTGTAGGAACAAAGTCATCTGGGTGGGTATATTTTCCCAGATAGGAATTGCTCTGATTCTTACCTATGGTCTTGGACATGTTACGGCCCTGAACTTCACACCGCTGAGGTGAGTTTTGATGCTAGCGTACTGCCCTTGCCCTCCACATACAAACAGGCATGGACTTACCATCCTGCCAGAAACAGACAAATGGGAGCAGGATGTGCCCATGCAGCACAATTCAAGGATAAATATTTAAGAATATTCATTATGAAGAACAGGGTGGACAATTTCTTGACCAAAAAGGGCATTATTTTCATCATTTCCACAAAAAAAGTGCACTGTTTTTTCTACTAGATTTACTACTGACGATCCAGACCTACTCGTGTAGAACAAAGAACATTTTGGTGAGATTAGATAGCATTTTACTTAATTTTATGCAAGCAATTTTTATTTTAAATATATAATTGTCAGAAATGTTCCATTTTTCTGCCATCTTCAGAGACTGTAACATCACCATATACTCTGAATAATATCTGGAATATATGAATTCAGTAACTACTTAAACTGGGAGGCTTACATGCACCTTATTTCTAACTGTTTGAGTGCTAAAATTACACAACCCCCTCCAAAAAAACAACAAACAGGCCAGATTCTCTTTCAGTGACATCAAATAGCATAGACAGACACTCCAGAAATTCAGCTGAGTGGTTAGATACTTCCAAATGAGAACCTCTTCTCCCACTCCCAGGTTTCAGTATTGGTTTGTGGCTGTACCGTTTGCCATCTTGATATGGGTCTACGATGAAGTCCGCAAGCTGTTTATCAGGAGATACCCAGGAAGTAAGTAGATTTTTCTAGTTTAGTATTTTAATATATGGTGTCCTTTCCCACATTGTCACTCATACACCTACCTTAGCTGCTGCTGCTGCTGCTAAGTAGACTGCTTAAAAATGGACCATTTGTTTCCAATGATTATTACTTTTCCTTTCTGAGGAAAAAATAACTGATTTTTTTTCTCCCCCCTCCCTTGTCCTTCTGCAGGCTGGTGGGACAAGAACATGTATTATTGAAACAGTCCTTATCACTGGTCTTCTTCCTCCCCGTGGAGAGCTTCTTCCCCACCTGACACAGCCTCTGCTGCTTTAATGTCCTGTCTGTGCAATATCAAGCATGGGTTCGCCCCATGAAGGGGTGAAGAAATTTCATGAAGAAATAAGGACTTTAAGAGGTTGATGAATTACCTCCCACTGTACTGTAAAGCTGACACTTGTCTAGAAATTGAAACGCTACCTATTTTTGTAACAAGCACAATTTTCCCTCATTCAAAGACGAGCTCAGAGAGCACTCTGAGAGGAAAACATACGTAAAGGGGAAAAAAAAAGACAGAAAATCCATATAATCTAAGGCATTAATTTGCACTAAAGGTGGCGTTTGCTGATTTTCTTTTTTTTTTTTTTTTGGTGGAACTGAATTCCAAGTGAGTGCACACATAGATCTGTATTATCTTACGAAGGGTAAAAATGCTGTATAGGAATAATTTCATAATAAAACTTTTTCCAGAAAACAGTTCTCCATCTTATTTTCTCATAAAGACTAAGAGAAACTGAGTGGAACAGAAAAGGACCTAACCTCTGCCAGGTCACGGAGGAAAGAAGTGCACACTTGCCTTTTTTGCCCCCACTAACAGACTAACATACTTCAAATACCTGTTCCATTTTGATAAATGCTAAGGCACAACCAGTCGATTTGAACACTTTGAGCTACCAAATTCATTATCTGTTTTCCCAAGGCCACAATCTCTATGGCAAAATAGACTTTAGTATGCATTAGATAGGTACAGCTAAAGTTCTATTTCAAACTTGGTCTTTAATATGGTCATTTCAGCAGTAGGTACCACATCTTGTTTAGACGAAGGCTTTACAAATTTTAAAGCAAACAATAAATAATGCATGTTGATATTTCACATTTAAATACAAGTCTAGACAAGCTTTAGAGAAGAAACAATGGTAGAAAGAGAACTGTTGCAACAAACAGCAAGAGGGATTACCAATAAGAAAGAAACTAAGAGAAGAACTGAGGGAGGGGAAAGAGAAGAGTATTTTCGAGTCTAAAGCTTGCCTGTTTCCAAAAGTCCACACCCTTATGTACTAGGAGCTACTTTGCATTTTGTGAGCCTCCCTCCTCAAAACTCCTCTCATTAATACCTGGTTGGGTATTACACTGAGTATCAGTTATACTGGATATCAGCGTTTTGCACGTATAGACATGAAGAAGAATTACAAAGGAAGAAGGAAGAGCAACCAAGAAATAATACATGTAAACAATGGGTGAGTCCAAATTCCAGATATATGTGCTGCTTATCACTTGGTAATGCAACCCTCTAACACACCAACAAGAAGTATGTGAGGTGCCAAGCTGACTCGTTTCAACACCTTGTCATTTGTCAGTAGTCAGGACTGATTTGTTTTGTCTTCTGCTTGAAAGATAGGAAAAATATGAGCAGAAGCTATACAGGTGAGCAACATAACCCCCTTTCCACCATCTACAGCCAAAATGACATGTTCAAATATAGACGGGAAGAGGAAAGAAAAGGGGAGCAGGTTTTGCACAATGTGGGGGCAGTAACTGCACAGAACCAGGAAAGAATATAGCTACTTTTGGTTTACTTCAAAAACAAAATACATTTCCTTGAAAAAACTTGTGGGCAAGGTAACTGGACAGGTTGTTCACTCATAGAACATGCAAGACTCTAAAAGCTCTGAGAAACGCAGTGGCTGCTCTGCAAAACCATCTAGAGAGTAACGAGTCTATTTTCTCCCATGGAAGACCAAATCTACAACAAATTCTTACAAACAGAAATTTCTCTTGTTGTGCTCTAGCTTCTGGTAGTTATCACCTCATAAACACTTCCCTCTGGATGAACAGAAAAGTACTATCTCTAAACACTGTCAGCCCCTGCAGTTTTGTTTCTGGCCTCCCTCTGTTACTGGGAGTACCTCAGCACCTCTGACTACATTCACAGTCAACATACCACTTTGCTGCTAATGTAAAACAAAAACATATTCATGAAATTGTACACACAGAATCTCAGAATCTCACAACACAGGAAACAAAACTGACAAAACCACAGAGCTTCAGACCAGGAATTTTCCAGGATCTCAAGGCCAAATGACAGTGTTACAGCTCTGACACTGGAAGCTAATTCAGCTGCTTCGTTGTTTTTCTAGGAACATTACTCTTGTCCTTGGCTTGAAGAAGAGTCAAACAAAGAAATCAGGAGGAAACAAAGTAATGCAAGTTGGAGAAAACTCAACAGCAGAGGAGGGGAAAAAAAAAGTAGTTTTGAGAGGAAAACTTAAAAGATGGATGTGATGCATCCATTTTAGCATCAACATATGCTCCTGAGAGAAGAGCAAAAGAATTCTGTCATAGCATATCTGGAAACCTAGCAAACGTATGTCTCCACGTCCCTGTGCAAAAGTGAGTGGGGAGGAATTGCAGCGTCATATTTCCTGCATGTATAATCATTTTAGGGAAAAAAAGCCACCTAGAAGATCAGTAACAGCAAAAAAACCCAACCAACCAAAGGCAGCTGATGGTCTGGAGCAAAAACCTCAAAACCAGCAAATAATTCTGAAATAGTTTGCTCTTGTACCTGTAGGGTTAGTTTTGCTTTTAACAAGAGTTGCCAACAAATGGTCCTTTGCATTTCAAATGTCGCTTTAGTTCAAAGCCCTCTGCAGAGGTGAAGAGTAGTATGCAACCTAACCACTCTATAATTTGGCTGCCTGTGACTCCACCACAGCAACATTTTCTTTGAGAGGACAAGATGTACTTTGCAATCTGTTTTACTGTATCAATGCCTGAGCAGAAAGTCCAAATCAGAGCAACTGAAAAGACAAGTTAAGAAATCAAAAGATTAACATCATTTCCAAGAAGGGCAAAGCCCATGAATGCCTAAAGACAGATTCACTGTTTCCAAATCTAAGACACTTTCCAGTATTACAAAAGATCTCAAAACCATTAAGCCAAAACGGACAAAAAGGCCATAGGCATGGAAAGAATGAATCCTACATTTGCTCACTGGCATGTCTAATGTTTGTTAGAACTAGTAAATCTGGGAATTACTGCATGGGCCAAGACAGCTCATTGTGTAACAGCACGTGCGGGAAACAGCAGGTATGACCTCCCGGTTCAGTAAAACCATCCTCCATCAACATCTAACTAAGGCATGAGATTATGGTATCTGATGCACGCGAATGTGAAACTACCCTCAGAGACGGGCCTCATTTAACCCAATAAAGTCAGAGAACACTGCTGCACCCATCAAACAATGTTAAGTCTATTCACAAGGAAAAGTGTAAAGGTGGTACAACCCAGTTCAAACTGAAGCAACTCAAATACACACACAGCCGTCTTCCCTCCAATCTCACAATGGGCTTTTAAGTGGCAATATCACACATCAGTTCTTGCACGTAGTGCTGCATCATTTATTCAATTTAATCTGTTTTGTACCCTATTTGTGAACAGGTTAAAGGTATTCACCATGGCACGGCATCTTCATGTTCTAGTGGCTCCCAAATAAAAAAATGTTATAAACATTCAGTTAAATTCCAAATTTGGGCAGAATACACACACTATGATCCAGAACTGGAAAAACTGAGCTGGCAAACTATAGCATAGTTGGGAAGGAAGATAATTTACTTTCCTGGTCAGGTCTATGTACTGGTTTTTCATTTAGCCTTGCACGGTCTTTACAGCAAGGAGCCTTCCACCTTGTGTAGGTTTCTTAGCACTACAGGCGTACCATCATTATCATTATTATTATCATTTGAGGGTGAGGAAACATGTAGGGACCATAGCCATGGATGACAAGAAATACTTCTGTGCTCAGTACTAAACCAAAAAGAAAACACAATTCCTCCACTCAGTTTTTACTTGTAACTTCCTTTAGTCAGTTCTGCAGCCTCAACAGGAATAAGCACTGCTCTCCCTCAGTCAAGTAAGTAGCAATAACTCAAGATATGCAAAGCAGAGAAGCAGATTTTGAACTGTAAGTTAATATTCCTTCAAGCAGGCTGTTTCTTTTCTGCCTATAACTATGTTGTAAGCATGCCAAGAGTTAATTTACTAGCTCATAAACTGAGAAATCTGTCTTTAACACAAAACTGTGCTTTCTTGCTCCAGCCTCAGCCAGACTAGACAGGTCAGATGTCCCTACTGATTACACTGAACTTCACAGCTTTCCTTTACCTCCTTTAGCTTCTTTCAAAAACAGCTTCTTTGCACAGTTTTCTCTAGTTTAAACTAGCTCTCACCATCTCACCCTCCCACCTCCAAAAAACCCTAACACCTTTCCCCTTTTACCTGCTATGTTACTAGAGAATTCCTGCATTCTGGTCAAGAGGCAAGCAAGATGAAAAGGGAGAGGTGGCTTAAGGCAAAGTGCTACTCCACAGCAAAGGAGAAAGGGAGAATTCAAAGGTGGCAAAAACTGCTGTGCAATGCAGTATGTAAAACCTACGTAGGCAGGCAAATTGTACTAGTTTCTCTGTTGTGAGGTCTGTGTTCTGGCCCTGGTAGTATGTTGCTCAAAAGTTTATCCATAACAAGACTTCATACTATAGTTAGACAGTAGGATTTTGTATCATACTTCCTAACACACAGATTTTGAACAAGGCAGGGTTACCAGCATTTTATCTTGAGGTTAGTCACGTTTCAAGACAGTAACAAATAGTAATACCTACCTTCCACCGTAACTGTGTAAAAGCTAAAGTTCTTATGTGTGGCAGGTCTGAATTTTTCCTTATACTCAAATACAAAACTGATTTGGCAATAGCAGAAGAGACACCTGTAATATCTAAGTGTAGTAGGTAGCCTTTTCAGTGATGTCTATACGTACATTCCCTTCAAAATGATTAACAACTAGGAACTCTCAGTATTACATTTTTAACTATGTAATATGATGCAAGAGCTGAAGAACTGTTTGAGAGAGCTTACGATGTTGAGATTTCAGTGAAGACTGGAGGGGTACAGTGAAGACTTGTATTCCTATGAGGTGGAGAGTGCCTTCACTGTTATTAACTCATAGGCAGGCTTCACATTTGGAACAAAAACTGTAGCTAAATTACACAGTGAAAATTGTTCTTATTACCTTTTCTGGCAGCACCACTTCTAGCGCAAAGAACCTCTTCAGCAGACACCATGACACTGCTGGCTCATGTGTAGCTCTACTAGAAGAAGAAGGAGGAAAACACAGAAATTAATCTTCTCCCACAAACATTTGCAGACAACTGCTGTTCTCACTACAGTATCAACACTTACTGAAAATAGAAATGATCACAACGATGCTAGAAAGACACACCCAACTCACAGTTCATTTATTCCTGTAATTCAAGAGATTACTGCTGGTGCACCACCACACAAAGAATGCTGGGCTGGCTGCTCATGGGGGTAACAAATTCTCCAGGGCCCTACTGCAGATCTGTGATGCAGCACAGTAAAATCACATAACACCTATGTAAGCCAAGAGACAACATTGCACTTAGAGAGCATTATTATGGTGCCACTCTTGGGCCTTGACATAGTCTCAGAAATTTCCTTAGCATTACACAATCTAGGGCATCCTGATTTACAGAGACCCCAATGAGTTGTTCCAGCCCCATCCTCTGACAAAATCGCTAAGTCATTGTTAAGCTGGCTGCATTAATTTCTTCTGATACTAGAGATTTTCATAGAGGAAAAACACCCTCTTCTAAGTCATGCCTTATTACACCTGCTTTAACTAGGTCAGTTCACGAACTTTTTCCAAAACGTTATTTTTCAATGACTGAAAAACTAGTCCAGACCCACCAATGTGAAAGACCCCCCGGGAGCAGATATTTTCTGGCAGCGCTGCACACCCCATAATCACTCAATCCATCTAATTCCAGGTAACAGCACCAGAAAGCACAATGTAGTTTGCATTCATAATGACACTCAGTTTCTCGCTGAGACTTTCCATCAACTCCACACTGTGAAGTGCAGTTTATTTTTCTGCTGAAAGAAGAGTTTTAATTTGAAGGTGCAAAATTTGAGGCCATAAATGAAAGCCAGATAAACACAGAAATGCTAGACTGAAAGATGTTTACCTCCAGCACTTCTCTACCTAGCAGATTCTCTGGATTAACCATAATCACCACAGCAACATGAGCTACCATTTGTTACCTGCGAGATGCTATCTTCAAAACTCATTTGGCACCATTTAAATGCTCACATTACTAAGCATGCTATTTAGGAAACAAAGCTCAAGTGGAATCAACTTTAGCTGGTTTGGTGCTGCTAAAGTGTTTCTAGTGTTTTGCTAGGAATTTCAAACAGAAAGCCCACTAGCCCAGTCAGAGCAATGCAGTATGTTGGATTGAAGGACAAACATGAATTTTCTAGCAGACCCGCATAGCAAAGTGGTTCTAAACAATTTGGGGGGGTTTGCTATGTTTTTTATTTAACAACCTACTCTAAAACACCACTATGTTTGTCAACTAATGCCACTTTAATTGGAAAATGAATTGCAACAGGCCACCATTCTTTCTGAAAAGACTAGAAGACTGATTTCTTCTGTCCTGTGTTTTGTACAAATTTCAAGCAAAAATCTAAAACAAACAAGAGAAAGCATTGTTCTGCTTCTTGAAAGCCAGGATGATGACAAGACCTCCAACAAGATCTCTGTGAAAGCAAGCTTAAAAACATAACTGCTAAAGGTTTAAGAACAGCAAGGTACCCCCACCTCCAGGAGCTGAGCCACTGGGGAGCCTGGCAAAGCCACAGCTCTTCCAAGGAAAATATCCTGATCCCAGGATCCCCACGGGTGCAGCTGCTTGGTGGCTGCCCACAGCTGGTGTTAGTCATGGGTAAAGGCCATTTTTCCCTGCATTTGGGGGTAGGCACAGAAACAAGGGCCCCAGGCTGACAGGAACCACAGCCGGTCCCTCACCAGGCCCTCCCTGAGGTGAAGCGCAGCCTTAGCTCACCACAGGAGCTCTGCCACTGGTCCTCCCCAAACCCCCCAAGTCCTGCCTGAGGACTTACCACAAATGCAGCTCAAAAAGCACAACTTCGACATCACGGGCAAATATTCCTTGCCTACTCAGACGTACAGCAGGAGAAAATGGCCCTGCACAGCTGTGCCCAATGCCTGCTGACGAGAGGGTACGCAGCTGCTGTGTGCCACCTCCACACACAGGCAAGTTTCTCAGTGATCTGTTTTTGCTAAATACACATGCTTTGGAACAGATACATTTCAGTATTTTATACTCCTAAAACATCCAGGCTATTAACTGAAGAAAGATAGGCTTTTATATCCAGTATGAACAAAGATGAACATGATAAATATTCTTCAGGACATGTAATTAGGTGTAAAATAGGCAGAAAAGATAAAAAACCCACTAAAAATGGTAACAGATTTCTCTGCTGAATGAAGCGTTTCTGACAACTATGAAATCTCTCCCTTGAAAGTTGAAAAATCCATGTGCTGTCATGGTACCTGAGGTCTGTTCAACTTAACCAATCCTTTTTTAAACACAAAGAAAAATAGTGATTTTATAACAACTATGATACAGATAGCGTGGACTTGAAGCCTCAGACACAACTCAACTATTGCTGAGCCTCTGTTCCTTCCAATTTCACCCCAAGAGTCTGCAAATAGCCTTTTTGTACATTGTAATGGAACCACACTGTTAGTTGAACAACAATTTGGCCCAATCTCATTCCAATCTCAATGGGAAAAGCAAAGGGTACTTTACCAGTCACCTACTGTCAGCAGGCAAGAAATGTCCTAACATGAAAGTATCTTCACAATAAAAATATTGGAAATGATTGCATTGCATTATTTATTTTCCAAACCCATGAATTCTTCGGTCATACAGCACTTTTGCTCTGTCCTACTGTTCCAGCCCTACATAGTCTCCATACTTCTCCAGCCACCACTCTCGTAAAACTGGAAAACAAGACAACTTTTTGGGGTATGCAGCTACAAGAAAAACCACATTGTTCTGTACAAGCCTAGCCACTGAAGCAGAAATTCCTATGCTGTCAGTCTGCCAGGTCTGAAGCTCTGTAAGACTGCTTCACCACCCTAGATCAGGCTTTCCAATGGAGCAGCTGATACCTACACACAGCGCTTCAACAACCTCTGCTGCTGGCCTTATTTAGACCAGTACATCAGTTTGCTTTACACTCTCAGAAACTATTCCAATTTTCCTTCATAGGTAGCACTAAAGCTTCCATGGCCACATTCCTCTAGAATTTCTGCTTGGCCTTGCATGAAGCATCACTGTATGCTATTTTGTGAATTCAAGAAGATACCTGAAAACCATGAAGTTCTGCCACAGATCTGCAGTTTGGTGGCAAAAAAATTGCACAGCAGAGTTTTGAAAATCTTGCATGGCCACAATACCTACTTGAACAAAGGATTTACAGGATCAGGCTGCTGCACAAGTGATTGAACAGGAAGGAAATACACCCTATCTATCTTTGTGAAAAGATCTGAACACCTAGAACAGTCCCTGGCTGAAAGGAAAATACAGTTCCAAACAAGAATTAATTTTCTAGATAAGAAACTTCTCTCCTTTCCTTAAGAATCTCTCCCTTAGCTGTTCTTTGCCCTAGAAACATTGCCCTTCTGTTAAGTCTGCATTATGTGAGGCAGGCTGGTCTCAATAATACACTGGTCAACAGCAACAGCATACTGAAAGACTCCCATGTAATTGTGCCTTCTAGCCTTTCTGTGCCACGGACAGAATGGGGACACAGCTCAAAGCCATGCCTTTGAAAAGGCTCCCACTAACAGGTGTCCCTCTGCTCGTGTGACCTTTGTTTTAACTATGTAGAAAAAGAAATGATTTTATGTGAAACAAAAAAAAAGGGGGGGGGGAAAGAAAAAAAAAAAGGAAAAAAAAGAAAAAAAAAAGGGGGGGGGGGGGGAAGAAAATGCCGGCACCAGCCTGAACCTGAGTAAGGAGAATGCGCTGGTGCCAGCAAGGAAGGAGCAGAGACTGCATTTGCAGATAGGTTGTGCTCTCTCTTCTGTGCTGGTACCAGCAGATCCTCTCACCTACACATACTACTGCTGCCCCAGGCTTGACATCTCTCTGATCCCTCCCTGTCACGCTGGCTGAGTCAGCAGAGGTGAAGTTCCAGAAGCATAGAAGAATCCTTCACAGCTACAGCTGGCGGACACGAAGACTGTACGTGAAGCGGGGAAGTAAACGAAGCAAAATGGCTCACGTAAGTATGTGACACTTCACTATCTGCCTCCTATATTACAATCAGAGCCTTAGGGAGAGAATAAGGAACATCAGTTTTATCACACTGAACTGATAGTAATGATTCACAGATTTTAAACACCAGAAAGAATCACTCAGAAATTAAGATAACTACAGTAAGAAGCTGAAAAGCAGATCTGAATTAGGAAAATACAGAACAACAGAGGGAGACACGAACACATGGCAAGTGACATGAACTGTGGGGAGATGTATGAAAATTAAAGAAAGGAGAGAATTGAGTTATCCTTCTGTAACCTCTCTGAATGATTCACTGCTGATAAAAATCCCATTAACACTATCATTTATCATGTGAGTAAATTTACTTCCAGTAGAATTCCTGGTATATTTCACCTGGTCTCTAGGCCTGTTTTCCAGGCATTAAGTCAAAATCTCGGTGACTTCCCTGGCACTCTGAGTGGTCTGCAAATCAAAGAGTGTGCACTTAAACGGGAACAGTCCTGATCTGTGAATCCTAAACAAAGCGTAGAATTGCACTTAGCAGAGTCACTGTAGCACTAAAGACGGGGAGAAAGATAGACAGAGGGAAGAATGCAAAGTTGTGCTGAATGAATGGACTATGTGAAACAGCTCAGCAGTGTATCAGAAGTTCTGCACAAATAAAAACCAGAGTTTGTTGAGTAAGAGGGTAGATAAGATCCACAAGACAAAGAGTAGGAAATTCCCCCAAAGCAGAAAGCCCAATAGCCTGAAGAAGCTACCTTTACTTCTGGGGGCAAAAGTGGTGCCAAAGAGTCGGGGAGTGGGGAGAGTTAAAGTTCAGATACCACTCACAGCAGTGCTTTGCATCTGAATTTGAGCTTGGTTCTGCTACCTGCCTGCAGGGAAGACTGGGAGGAAGAAGCAGCCATGCAGAAGCACTACAGTTACGTGACAGAGGAAGAAAAATACACATACAGCTATTTTTAATTTTAAAGATGCCTACAGCAGTAGTTCCCTGCAGCCTTCTCCTTTCTTAAAGAAAAAAAAAGGCTGGTTTGTGAGAGGAGAATTTCAGAATTTCAGTACTGTCTTATCAAGACAAGAAATGTAAGGGCAAGACCATGCAACCCTGAACAAGGGCAACAGCCAAAGCTGGGCCAAGAAGTACAGAGCAACAGATGACAAAGATCACAATAAAACCTCCAGAAAACAACCTGGAGACAGCAAAAGCTTTTGCAAAAACTCCCCTGGTCACAACAAGTGCTAGCAGGAGAGTCACATTATTACTTTAAACAACAGAATACGCAGACAGCCCAAAAAAGACATTTCAACGATATTCTCTCAGACCATTCCAGTCTCCACGTGCCAGCTCCTAAATTGCAGCAATTTAGTAACTTCTCCTGGATTCAATTTGATCACTTTGTCTGACCATCTTCACTGTCCCTAGTAAACCAAACCTCCTATCCATGAAGACCTTCTTTTCCCCCCCATGCAGGGTTTTATTTTGGTGGGGTTTTTTCCCCACAGAAAATAAAGTCACCCCAAAAGAATGACTTAAGGGGAAAGTACATTTCAAATGTAATGTCCTATGAGATTGTAACAGACAATAACTGAAGTCCAGACAGGGATTTTATCCCAGGAAAATTGATCTGTTTCTTCCAGGTACATAAGTAAGGTGCCTGTGATCTAAAAGGGCTCAAAATCAGCCTTTTTATTAGTTCTGAAAGTTAACATACTGTCACACAAATATTCATTGGATGTGCTGGTGGAGAGGCTGCTAACTTACAGTATTACTCTGCACTGGGCGTTTCATCTAAGGAGGTCCATATGCTTTCTAGAATCGAAGACCTGAATTCCTCCAAGATTTGGAGAAGCAAGCTGATGTAATGCTGTCAGCTGGCTCCTTTTATCTAAAAAACAGTTGTGGAGAAAGGAGAGCATAAACCTAGGCTAATACTCCAAACAACCTCAGCTCCAACTTTCCACCAAGGTTCAAAAGATTCCCAAAGCACAAACATGAACAGATTTACCCCAAATCATTTACCAGCAGAACCAGAGAAAGCAGCTACTTGTAGCAACTTCCCTATTTACATATGCAAGTCCTCACGTGAGGTCAGAAGCACAATGCTGTTGTATTGGTATTTCAATTCAGGCATCCAGGTCAGTCATTCTGGGGAATGTGTTGGGTTTTCTCTGTCTTAACTCGCTCCATTCCTTTGCCATGCTGGGAGCAGCACAGCCCAGGCTAGAACCAGTCTATTCTCTTCATTGCGGCTTAAATTAATTTTGCTTTAAATTCCCAGAGGGCTCAAATCAGCTCTGCTAGATTAGGCTTGAATTACTCTATATTTCTGTCTGGAATAGCCAGCTATGAGCTACTTTGGAGGAAAGTTTATTACATCCCGAACAGACAGAATGTTCCCAAGACAGATCTCCCAGTTCCCAGCTAGCCAGCTCTAGCTGAGCTTTCTTTACAGGGTACACGCCAGGGCAGGTCAGCCGGGGTGCAGGAGAACTGCTCCCTGCTCCCCCTCAGCACCACCCAACGAAGCACGAACAGTAACTCCAAGGGGAAGTAACCGCTTGGCTGCACAGCCTCCTGTCCAGATTGCAGCTGGATCCAGCTTGCTTGTTGCTGAGATTAAACTCTTCCACAAGGTGAGTTTCTCCTTGAGTCCAGGATCTACACAACCCAGTCTCAAATTTCCTCCCAGTCCAGAAGGTGAACATGGCAGGTGGGAAGAAAAAAAAGTTCACAAAAGTATAAAACCCGAGGGGAGTAATTCTGCTGCGTGAATACTTCCTTTCTGAGCTTAGCTAAGAGTTTTGGAACTGCACTTTGCTAAGAGAGGGTGGAGAAGCCAAGGTAAGCAAAGGATTTATAACACTACAAAGTCTTCCTCGTTCTTAGTTACTGCTGACTTACAAAGCACAGGTAAATACACTGCAGGAAAACTCCTTAGGGTGGTAAATCATTGATGGGGGACATTTGCCGATGGACTTACTACGGATCAAATAACACTTACGTCTTAAATTTAAAATTATTTCTCCAGGAGAGAGTTCAAGGACTGTTTGCCTAGTGTACAACATTTCTTTTGCTAGAAGAGAAAAAAATTAACACTGGCTTCTCTGACAAGACCAAAAAAACCCCATAGGTCCTGACCTCATTTATAGCAAAATATCAAAATTTCATGTAAGTGGAGTAAATCCAACTGCACAGTAGCAAATAATAGGAGAGAACCATGTGTTTTTATAGTTCAAATTTCTAACTTCTGCAGCAGTGTTGTAATGTAAATCCAAACCACAAATATCCACTTTTTTCCTCTGATCTCTCCCCTGGTATCATTTGTGAGCACAGTCATTACCTGTCCCTCTTCCAAAAAGCTGTTAGCCCATGATCTACACGTAGGACACTGGTAATTCACCTTTCCTGCCTTCTAACATTGTGGTATAGCTCAGTCTGTGAATCCTCAAGAGCTTGGTGCTTCAGGCAAGCTGCTTTTGAAAACATGGTTTCTTACACCTGCCAAAAAGCGACTGGCCTCAACATCCAGCGTTACAAGAGGCCTTCAACCTACACAGCATGTTGACTTCCTTGTTGACCACAACCCAGTTATCAGCTAGTACCTCCCCTGGCACCATTTACAAAGGCCAACCTGTCAGACCTACGCACAATGGCTCTCCAGTAGAATTTAGTAAGAGTCGGGCACCTGGAAACTACCAGCTTTCTTAATGCCAGGTTCATTACTTTATCTATGTTTGGCTTTGCAAATTTGCTCCAAGAAATAGGCTTATTAGTGGCTCTTCTCCCAGTAAGAATAGCACAGGTATTCTTACCATACCACTTGGTATGGTTTTAGAACTACAAAATATAGAGTTGTTTGCTTCGTCGCTCAAAGGTGTAGGAGTGATGGGCTGCAGCAGATTTGTCACAGAGAACAGTGCATATTTTCTGCTATTTTGGGCATTGATTTGTCAGAACTTACACTGGCTGACAGATGGGTGAGGGGGAGATTGGGAATCAATGCCTGTTGCTTTTGATAGATGTAAGTGAATTTTGCAGGTCCCCCTTTTTCCAGGTCTAATACTGCCAGTCAGTACAAGGTAATGAGGAAAAACAAGTTTCCTCTTCCTCAGTTTCTTCCAGTTCTTCTAATGACTGGACACCTGACTTATTTAAGACAAGATTTTGTCCAGCTTAATTTATGAAGTCATCTTGTCTATCTGCTACTCTTTCAGGGTTATCTGTTTTCTTTCCCAGGAAAAGCTAGCAGCAGTAACTATTCGCTTCATCCAATTTTCATTTTCTCAGACTTCTTGCAAGACTGAATTCTGTAAGTTCAAGAGAAAACAGAGACTTCCCAGTGAAGTAACTGTTATTTCTGATGCTACCTTACAAAAACGCTGCGTCCCAACAAATTTTAGATCTCTACCAACCCAAAGCAGACACCACTTTTGCACTTCCCAAGTATCAGCACCATCTCATTTTGCAGCTCCATTGCTTCACGTCTTTTGCAACTGCAATCAACAACACAGCGAGTCAGTAATGTGATCTATGGTGACCGCTCCTGTATCTTTAAAGTATTACATGTCTTAGTACTTCTGCAAATCTCACAGAAAAGAGATGCTACCTGCTGGATTTCAAGTATACATCAACATAGGTCAGGACAAATGACACACATAGAACAAGTGTTACACTGAATGGACTTGAAGCAGAGGAATATGGTGTCTCTATAACCTCATATGTCCTCCTTCAATTTAATGGAAAAGATAGATGTTAAATATACAGAAGTTATGTTCGCACTGATTAGGTTTTACAGCCTTTTTTTTTTTTTTTTAAGAGGAACCTTGAAGAAGAATTATTCATCTATAGCTTTTGCAAGATTATCTAAATTTTTATATGCAGTTTTAATATGTTTCTCATTGTGCTGCTGATTCAACAGGTATGTAAAAGACAGACAGAGTCTATCCCGTGGAGATATGACCCACCTGAGGAGTTATAAAGTTATTTATAGAAGCTGGTCAAATAAAAGCTGACATAAAAGTACTAAGGACTTGTTAATTGAATACTTCAGCAATTCCAGAAATAAACCTACTGAGTTAAAGATGAACTAACCTGGGGCTGCAGCTTGTCCTTCTGCCAATTTCTGTGATTCACTATGCAAGCCCAGCGTCTGCAAGGAGCAAGGCTTCATTTGGCAAAGTTATTGAACATGTACCTGGCTTCAAACTGATTCACTGATGAACTATCTCAGTGAGACTATTCTCATAGAAATGGGGCATTTCCTATTTCAGGTTTCTGGAAACAACCAACAAATTAAGTGTTTCATCCAGGAATAAACCAACAAGTATAGTCTCCAAAACTCAGTAGCAAGCAACTCCTTCCATTTGCCGGTTTCCCAGTTTCTTTGGAAGCAGAATCCACAGTTTAATTCATGTTGCCCTGTGGTGCATGACTCCTTTTACCTCCAGTAGAAACACAATGCGCTCATGGATAGGTGCTGGGGACCCAAAGAAAGTGTAAGTATTAATTTCATTCAGGTCAGGGCTCACCTTCTTTGGACAGAATTTCAAAAAGCGAGATTGCTTGTTTGCCATATTTTCTGGACTTCGCTCTGGTAGGTGACACTTTTGAATCTTCTCACTTCCCCAATTTAGCTGCAGAGAGAAGAGAAAAAAGCAGCTGATAAGAGAAGATCAAATGTAATTCTTGTACTTCTGTGGTACACACTATGTCATTTACAAGTCCAGTACTTCACGCACAATAGGAAGATATTAACACGCATTTTCTTCTTTACTTAGCTTTAGGTTTTTAGTTCTGAAAGTAAAGATTTCCCATTTTGACTATAAATTAAAACCCTTCTTCTTTACTTCAGGCTTTGATTCCTCCCCTAGGAGTACAACTAATATCATATTCTCTTGACTCATGTTTGAGAACAAGATCATAGAAACATCTACTTCAGGCTACCTGCCCAGGAACTTTGGAGGGACAATGGTGTGATCTTTCAGCAGTGGTGTAAAAAAAGCTTCTTGGGAACCTTCATGTCCTGTGAGGGATAAAAGCACGGTATTAAAACCAGAAACTTTCGAAAGAAAACCCTGGTTCCTGGAGGTAGAACTGGGACTATCAGGAGGAAATCTCTGTCCTACACAGAGGCAATCCTGACTTCCACTAGACAATTTTCAAAAGCAGCCTTAATTTCAGTGTCCAATTTCTGGTGTCTTAGCTCTGTCTTCACTAAATGTTCAACATCATTAGGTCCTATTGTCTCTGAGTGGAGCTAAGGATGCTCAGAGGCTCAAGCTGGGAATCCAGAATGAAAATCCTCTTTAACTTTCAATCTTTACCTGTGGGGGGGAATTTCTTTAGCTGCAAAGGAAAATAAAAGCATCTCCAATACAGAAATTTGCAAATTTACATACATGTGACTTTGAGTAGTACACAAAACTCTCTCACTCAGGAGCTGTGGTGTGTAGTGGTCCTGGTTCTGGAGCAAATTCTTCACCTGGTCATTCTCATCTGTCAGTTCAATTTCACCTGCAACACGCAGTCATCCAGGTCAGGAAGCTACTAAGAGCTATGGCAACTAAACTCAAGGTAACACACAGCTGAAAAACGGCCCAAAGTCTGGGTGCATTTTAGTTGCGTACTGTGATTCAGGACTATATCTCAAAATAATTATCTGCCTCTCATCCTAATGGTCAGCCAGCCAAGTTACATTGATGCATATGCTTGTAGTCAAGGCAAAAACTAGGCCGTCCAACTCGATGCAAACCTCTTTTGCTGCGGGATAATACACTGCACTTGCTATGGTCTAGGAGAATTCAGTGGACAGCCATTACGGTTATGTTCTTCAGTGGCAATTTGAGAGGCTTAATTAACATGACTGTATTCAAGGACGGAGTGTGAGAACCTGCGAAGAATCCACCAGTAGATCTGGGTTGTTAGCACATTTCATTGTGTTGACATAGTAATGAAATCCTCATTGGACATTTTCTTCAGATGGACATTTTCATTAAACATTTCCATTGGACCTTTTTTTTTCTAAGAGCACTTAAAAGCACTGTATCTAGCTGTGTACGCATAAGAGGCAAGGATTAACCAGATAATGAGCACAGCCCAGGGCAGCCTTAGTAACTGTGACAAACACCATCAGGAACATTGTCTGGCTTTGTGAACACACTGGGAGGCTTGATGACAGTTTCACACTGGAAGACAGAATGAGCTGAAACTACCCAGCTCATTTCATAACTCAAAGCCACACACAGCCATAAACCAAAGAGTTCCTTTTCAGGGAACTCAACCATACCTTCCTTCTCACAGCCACAGCAGCATTTGATGCTCTCCAAGAGAAGCTGAACTTTACACTGAATGTTGCAAAGGGCCTTTTCATTTTCTGTTAAGAGAGGCATAAGTCAAAGCAACCGAAGAAAAACCAACAGCCCTGTGACCCTTCTCCAAATTCCAAATAAAGTGACCCTGCACTTGATCGCTCTTATCAGCGGTCTCAGGAAAATGGCCCCCTTCTGAATGTAAGGGGACTTCACAGCTACTCCAGACAGTGCTAAACTTCCAGAAGATTCCATAGACCACTAGAAAAAGAGCTACCAACATTAAATACTTAAGAAGTAGAACAAAAACAATGGGTGCACCACTCCTCTTTTTATTTGTTCTTCCCTTTCCAACCATTAACAGAGCACGAACAGAAACACTGTGTGAAACTCTGGTCTTTTCATTGATACTCTTTGGTTGTGTGGGAAAAAAAAGACCCAAATCATTTTGAAATGTTATGTTTACTTAAAACTGAAGTGTACTTGTTAAGAAAACCACAGTGGGGAAAAAAGAAAACTTCTAGGAAAATTCCATATGCATATCTCTGTTTTGATCTAAAACAAAAAATTGTTTTCATTGGAAAACTGTTAAAATAATTAAAAAAAACACCTAATTTTATTTACTACTGCCTTCCACCCTGCCTTTTACAAATATAACCTGGAACCACAAGTCACAGAGATAACTTTATCACCTGTCTGGGTACTGTGTTTCCCTGTGGATATTACAGGGACAGCAATCACTGAAGACGTTTACCTCCATGTAGTACTGTTATAAACATATCTGCTCATAACCTAAAAAAGAAAGCAATGAGGAGAGCAATGACAGTTTTTTCACTACTATATTCTAGAACAAACAGAGCGGCCTACAGGTGTTTTGTACTGTTTGCCTGTAGGTACATGTTTTGCTTCCTAAAATCCTCCTGGTTTTGGAAAATCCCTTCAAAGTGTCAGTAAGTTCCTAAGTTCTCCCAAAGTGAAGCTGCAAAGGAATCAAAACAAACCACTTGTTTCTGGGAGCAAGCTCAGAAAACATGGAACAACCAAAATAAGCAGAGGAGGGCAAAAGACCTTGCAGTTCCTCTGGATCCACCAGAGACACCAGTTAGTGGAAGCAAAACCTGAGAGCTTCTGTCTTGGCTGCTGGGCACTGAAGTCTCACTCTCTTAATAGCCACTATGGTTATGCAAAAGCAGAAGCAGCAAACACAGGTTTGTGTGTAGGAACCAGGAAGGAGTGGATTCACGAAGCTCTTCACATACAAGCAATTCAGTAAATATTGCAATGAGAAGAGAACAGGCTTTGCCGTTGGAGCCAGCTGGCTGAAGCCTACCTGTGGGGATTGCCAAGGTACTGTGCTGGCTTACAGTCAAGAAAATTTTACGTTGATGCAGTTCACATGGAGATAAGGAATATTGCGCAGGAAGAGATGGAGCAGGTGTTCTGATTCCGTTCCTGTTCCACAGAAGCAAAGCGCGCTTCACAGCCAGGCTCTCTTGGCATCATACAGACGGAGCAAAAGAATAATAATGGTAGGAAGGATATTTTCCATTTAAAGATCAGGCTCCCATAGCACTGGACACCAGCAGCTACACTGATCCCTGTACTCACCACTACAGGGAATAGCTTAAGTGTACCCTTTGCTCAAAAATCACATCTCTAGAAACCTTCAAGGTCTCTGCCAGCAGACTTTACTGAGATCAACAGGACTATATTGAAAACATGCACAGGCAAAATAAAGATGCTGGGCAAGGCTTAGAAGGATGGCTTTAAAGTATACTTGAAAAACCCTCACAAATACCCTTCGTATCAGAGATCAGAAAGACTATACAGAATGCATCGGCAAGTAGGAGCTCTTAATGCCTCACATCTTTTCTGCTCTACTGACTTAACAATGAAACTATAAAAGTAGCAAACAATGTCAAGAACATCAGCTTCCTTCTCAAGCCTACAAATTCTTGATAATCCAAGGCAAGTGTGAAAGTATTTCAACCAGGTTAAGCAAACAGAAAAGGGGTTCTTCATTACATATTTGACCAAGTACATCTCTAAATACATATCTATTCTGATACTTCAGGTACTGCAGCTCTGTCCAGAGACACACACACTCTCCCATAATCCACCTTTAGCCATTGCCAAGGATCAGCTAGGTTCCTCAAGAAAATGAGCTGGTGGCTATTTTACTTTGCAGAAGACGAACTAGTTCTTCTGTCTCTTCAATCCTCCCAGCAATGCAGCTCCTCTTTATTTCCAGTAGCAGAGCTTCATCCCTTTTTGTAGCCCAAGAATCCCGCAGCTCAAAAGAGGTCTGAGCTCCCCATGCTTGTTTGATGTTTGCTGTCTGTTACAGAAATTCAAAACAAAAGCAGAGTGCAAATTCAGTGGACAGCATCAAGGGACTGCTATGCCACCACTAAGGCAGCCTAGTCCAACAGGACAGGATCTACTGCCAGTGTTATACAGATTCAGTGACTCCAGAGTACGTGGCAAGCTGCATAGTGCATGTTGATAGCATATTCAGGTCTTTACAAAGCTCACTGTATCTGAATTTCAAAATAATGCAAATGATCCACCCCTAATTACTCCAAAACCACACATTAATAATTTCAAACTCTAAGCATTACAGTCTAAAAATTCAGCAACAGCTTGAGGAAAACATTCAGTTCAGAAGACATCCTGCTTCTTTTAACTCTTTGTTTGTTTACTGCTATAAACAAGTGCACATGAAGAGAACCAGCCACCTTATGCTCTTACTGGTAAATTGCTCCCTGAGATTACAAATCTTGGCTGTATTACAACATTTCCCCCAGAAACCTTTTGTGATGAAGAGAAAAGCTCTAACAAATGAATTTGCAAGAATCAAAAATGCTCTGTTTGTGTAAGTACTTGCTGAGAGAAAGAAGGAAACAAGTCTACACATGTAAATTAGTCAAACACTTTGGTCTCCTTATTGACCTTCTGGTGACTTTTTACTGACCTGCAGCTCAAAAGCAGACATTTGTGCATGTGTTTTACCGAGGATGAGAGACAACTTCTCTTCCCCCATTTTGTAATCTTACATCCTGTCCACTATAGGGAAACAGGAACTGCAATAGTTTTGTTACCTGGATTAACAAGGTCTGAAGGTTGCTGCAGATTCACCAAAGCTTGCTTGATCTCACACAGAGTCTTGGCAAGTGGAGAAGCTGCTATCAGGGCCTCCACCTCCAACTCGGTCAGATAAGCCAACTGGAGATCTAAACATGATGAAAAAAACCAGGGACACTTTTAAGCCTAAAGAAGAGGAGTCTCTTCATGGCTGGATGACTACAACATACATGCTGTCACAAGGTAATATGGTATTGAGCAGAGAGAATGCCTACCAAGAGGCTGTGAGGATCATGGAACTGATGATACAGATTTTTCCTGACATCCCCACATTAGCATTTAATTAGTATAATGACACTCAATCTCTTGTGGTCACTTAATATATAGGTGTAAAGTGTCTGTGGGAACAAAAGTTCCTTGACTTCCCTCTTACAGAGGAATAGAGGAGGCAGAAGAGGCTTTCTTGAACTGGAGAAATTTCAGTTGTCCACCTCAACAAAAAAATTTATGTGAAAGTAAGAAATAGCATAAATGGGAAAAAGTAATTATATGTTTGCTTTGTTAGCAAACATAAATACTGTTTCTTAACCTAGACTTCACTGAATCAGCCTTCTACTGTGATCTCTGAAAAGTACTCACGGCACTCACAAGTCACTACCCTTACCATGTTCTTCATGTCCAGGGAAGCTGAAAAAAGCATCTTTCCTACTGAAGAGCTCATATTGCTGAGGCAACTCATGATCCTGCAGGATAAAAAGGGTCCAAGAGTTAAAGGAAATAGGCAAGTGGAAAAACTAGCAAGGTTTTTCTCTCACTAGAAAGGTGAGAGATGGCCCAACAACAGACACCTGCAACTCACCTGCCCTTCCACTACTTCTGATTTATTTTCACTGGCCAGGCTGCCCAGTGAGGGTACAACTGCCACCACATCCTGTCCTTGGACCTTCTGCTCCATCTCTTGTTTCACAGCTACGTTCTTGTACAGAGCATTCCCAAGCAGCATTTCCAGAGTTTTCATTAACTCTGTTGCCTCTTGCCATGGAGCACCTAATGAACCCGACAAGCAATTTAAATGGATTTCTACAGAACCACGTGAAGGACTATACTTATCTCCAGAGCAAAACCAAAAGCATGAACCTTTCTTTGGAAATTCCACTATATGGTTTTAAGATACCTCATTCTGTAACATTTCCAAAGAACTCTGTGCTTCCTAAGCTGACAGACCTGTCTTCTGACTGAACTCACATGAAGACAGGCTGTCAGCTGTTACAGAACAACAACATGGGAAGACATGATCTTGTGGGATCCCATCTCATGTGTGAGCCATGCCCTTTTTTAACTGCACCACTGATGCCACCCCTACGCTCTGCTTCCCTCTTGCTCTGCACTCTCGTTCTCCCACCTGCTTGAAAGTTGTTGCTACAGTGTTCATCGCATTGTTCAACACCCACTGCTGCCCCGCTGCTGTCTGCAGGTTTATGACCGCAAATCCTTTGCCTGGTGAAGATTTTCAGGCCTTCAGAGTCCAGTGCTTGCACCATGTCCTGTTTCCAGAAAGCAGCAGTATTATACTCTGAAAGCCTCACAATCCACCCATTCCACATTCTGTCTTTCATATCAAAACAGTGATGAGCAAAACTATTTTATGCCAGAATAAGGTACCAAAAGGAGTAAAACCTATCCCTCAGTAAACTGCCACTTCAGCAGAACCATTTATCTTACAAATTTCACAGTTCCAAGGCTCCCTTCCCTCAGTTGTTTCTTCACACTAACCGTGAGATTTTGAACCTGCTGGCTGATTCCGTTGTAAAACACCAACACATCCCTCCTGTGCTTTGCCAGCTGAGATGCCAGGTGCAAATTCTGATCTTCCAGCTTATCGTACAGGGTGCGAACACTGAAGTCCTCCAGAACTCGCAGTGCAAAACGGTCTTCTGAAACACAAGGTATGTCTCACACTTAACCACCGGCCAGAAGTCTACTAATTTATTTCCCAGAAGGGGCACTGCCTGTCCATAGGAGGCAACAGCATTTTGTGTACTGTGGAGAAGGAAAATGGTTGAGGCAAGAGATGTACGAGAAAGTCTCGTTCCTTAGTGAGGGGGAGGATGATAGAGCGTTACTACCAACTCCTAACTTGTCCAGTAAACCATCAGGATGCTACTTCTCTGTAAGCTGTTCTCAGCATCACTAGATGGTGCCATCTGCTGGGCTCTGGACTTGCTGTACCCTGTGAACATCTTGAAACTCCCAAGATGAAGTCATCCCCAGAAGGCAAACAAGGCCCATGAGTGCCTTCAGAGAATGGAATGACCAAGAAGAGAACCCAAGACAATATTTTTAAAGATCTTTATTTTCTCCAGTAGTCATTTGACCCCACTGTTGGTTTAAAGGACTTTTCAAGGCTGGTCACCTACTCTCCTAACTCTTAAGGAAGAAAACACTAGTTGACCCCAGTAACAGGAGGTTACACTCCCCAACTGAAAAGATCAAATGAACCTAGAATGGAAATCTGTGCGTGTGGGGTGTAAATGTGTGCAAACATGTGAGTGCATAGCAGTCAAAATGCCTGTGTGACCTCATGTGCGTGCACAAATTTCTGGGTAAGTATCAAAATAGCGTACTAGGGAGTTAACAGAAGACAACAGAACGGAGAGTAGGTGGAAAGAAACCAACGGGAGAACATCTGGGGTTGGCACAGCACTTCACCTGCATTATATGTAGCTCCTTTCTCTCCAAAGCCAGCATCTTCTCCAGAAGCATGAGGACCCACCGTCTGATAGAACTGAAGGCTAGAGGGAATGACAGAAGAGAGTGAAGAGCATCTCGTTCTCCTCAGTAAAATCAGATACTGCAGTATCACCAGCCTAGTTCAAGCAGAAGGATAGGTTTCTCGTCTAGATTTTGAAGTCAAAACATGCAGGGGAAGCCTAGGCCAGGTAACTCAGGTAATAGTACTCTGTGCAGAAGACACAACAGAGCTGTGTGTCTTCTCTACGCTACACTGGAAGAGAGATGGAATACTTATGGGGAACTCCTGGGTAATACCAAGAAACTCCCTGTGCAGCTAGAAATTCAGCGTACTCTAAAGCCGGCAAGGAGTCCAGCATCAGGGACTGAGGGAGTCAGTAAATGCAATAGGACATGCTTTTGTACTATCAAGGTCTGAGCTCCTAATACCTACACCATGCAAAGGTGGCTTACCTGTCTTTAAGGAGGATGTACTCTGGTGGGACGTGTGGCTCGCCCAGGCTTCTCCATCGTGGCTTCCAGCTCTTGAGGGGGCTAATGGTGGGGACAGCAGGCTGAAGCACTATAGCCAGGGTTGTCAGCATCACAGTTAGGAAGCCCAGAACAAAGAGGACCGCTGGGGAAGCCAAGAGAGATGACAAGAAGTTAGAAACACAGGAAGCAGCATGTATCAATAGCACAGTCTCCCTTTTACACTTTACTAAACACTCTCCCTCCCACACCAAAGCAACATTTAGCAACTTTCATGTTCACTACGTGGGCTTCTGCTTCTCCCCTTGCTGATCTGGCACATGCAAGCAAGGAGGAAAAATGTTTTCAGCACTGGTAGCTGAATGTGACAGAACCAAGGATCACGCTTGCAAGCCACACTTTCCTCTCTTGCTTTACTGTCCTCTCACTGATGGACAAGGGACTGGTATGTGCACAGCACTTACACAGAGGTAGAGCTTTGAGGAAAGACCTTAATTGCCCTTGTGTTTAGCCTTTAGTGAACTTTTAAATGGTGCATTTAATTTCAGCTTAGTTTTTCACGGAAACACACTGGCACTTTCTGCTTTCATGCCAAGGAAAACAAAGCCCTCAATTACTTGAATTCTTCAAGCAGGGTGTGGGGAGAAACACAACTGCTCCTTCCCTCTCTCCCCCCTTGAGCTCCTACACAGGCAGGTTCTTGGCTAGAGAGCAGTGAACTTTGGGAAGAGAAGCTCCACAGGAGAAAGGGATTAAAACTGACAAAGCCAGTGGTTTGATGGTGTTTCCAAACAAAATGCTTGTTTAAACACACCCAAAGAGGTACAAGAAAGGTCGTGGCTAAGCATCAAGGTTCAAGGTAGGCATCACAGTGTTTTGGCTGTACCTGTGATAGCAGCCCAGTTAGGAGCTAAGTTCAGATCCTGTTGCTTCAAGACCCCATGTCTGGCCAGCTGGAACAGAGAAGAGGGCTGGAAGGACACATTTCTGGGGTCACAGCCCACATTTGCTTCATTCACAGTCACAATCAGGAAGTGTTCCTGAATGGTCTTATCCCTGAAAACATACGTCCCAGACTCCAGGAAAACATGGGCAAACCTAAAAGGGAGAAGGCAGGCAGGCACTGGTTGATCCAACCTTCCTTTAGCCTCCAGCTGTGATGAAGATTAAATACGTGGACTTAAACACAACAAACTTTGGCATTTTCACATACTGCTCGCTGCCAAGGACCTACTGATTTTGTGCAAGACTCACTCAAAGTCATGCCCATAACACATGCACTATTAATCACACCAGATATTACCAGGAGATGTTGAGGTGAGTCTCCTGGATGAGGTGGTGTAGCCTTCGGAAGGGTCCAAAATCCCAGCTTGGGTTGCTGTTATATAGATGCTGCTTCTGATAAACAGGGTAATGGCTGGATGCACGATCTGGGAACAGTTCAGCACAGTGTCAGCAACTCTGACCCTCTTCAGTTACGATAGCTGACAATGGTCTGGCAAAGAACTATGTAACTGCATTTCTACTGCCCAACAAAGACCTACGCTTTCTAACAGGGGAAAAATTTTGTCTCTCTCCTACAGAAATCCAGTCAAAAAGTAAAAACCACCAGCTAAGTCACTGGCGGAGCCTAAAGTTCTGGAATACCTTGAGTGCAACAGAGACAGGGAGGTGAAGGAATGCGCTCGTACATACAGTACTACCAAACGTGCAGTCATTGCGCTAAAGAGGGCTGGACACATAAATCTGCAAAGAGCACACTGACTCAGCAACACTCACTGTGGGAACTGATGCTAAGCTGGAAAAGGATCGCGTCTCCTGCTTCCAGACATACTACTGGGTTAGGAATGAGGGGCAAGGCATGAATATCTTTGGAGGTAGTCCTCTGGACTCGACGACCTTTCTGCAGCAACTGATCTGATGAAAAATCTCCTGCCACAGGCAACAGAAGAAAACAGAATGAATTCCACAAAATGAGCAGCATGTGAAAACACCTAACCCTTGGCACTGAAGAACAATTTCTTTTGTATCTGTGGGCAATTACAGCTCACAATGCCAAATTCTGCTCTCAGTCACACTACCACAAATGAGGAGCGACTGCAATCAGGAGCCAGTGCACACTTGCCAACAAATCTGCCTCCAAATGGAGTTTCCTTCTAGTTCCTTGGAAGGCCAAAATTATCCTACAATCTTTATTTGACCCGTTCCCAGGGAGCTAACTGTGCAGCCAGTGCAGGTCCCCATTGTTTACTCCCAGACAGAATGAGATCTCTCCCTACTTTGTAAATAGTTTGGAAGTGTCTGACAATAAATTCCCTCTGTGCCAACTTGCTGTCCGCTTGCTGTGCCAACTTGCAAGGAAATGAATGGCTTGGTCTGGCTGGAACTTACGTTCACTCTCAGGGGCTCTCAAGCCTTACCCGTGAGAAATGCATCCAGAACATCTGTGCTGGAGACAATGAAACCTAGCACTCCACTGGGACTAAACAGAACCAAATGCACCCGCTGGCTTTTCTGCACATGTTCATCTGGGCCCAGAACGTTTGCCACTTCCTATTAAAAGCAGAGGGGAACACTGATCACTGATACAATCAACCCTGGATTCAGACCCTGGTTTCTGACTAACCTTACCTTCAGCTGTACAAGACTGCTCTAGTGAGGATTTTTCCCCATCATTCAGGAACCGTCATTTCTCAGTAATGTACCAACCTCCTGCCTGATCAGTACTCTGGGTAATGAGACATACTGAGCCTCTCCTCCTCCTCTCTGCTCACAGCTTCATACCCTTCAGTAACCTCAACCCCCAGAGTCCCTTTACCTAACTGTAATCTGTAAGGGCTCTCTCCAGACTTGCATGCTGAGAAAGCATTCCTCCACTCCATACTTACCCTCACTTCTCCTTCATTCATCCTCAGAAGCAGCTCTCTATTGATGCCAAATCCCAAGGAGATCCATGGGGCTCTCAGCAAACACAGTTGGTCACAGAGCTCCTCAGCAGAGACATACTGCTTGCAGTGACATCTATAAAGCAGACAAAAAGTCGTGGTCACTTACGATCCCTGAGCAAACAGCTACAACATACTGATGGTCAGGATAGCCCCAGCATCTTACAGTCTATACAATGAGTGGGCCTACTGTATATCCATGGAAAATAGCATAAAGCAAACTCACAGTCCATCTCATCCAGTACTGTGTCTGCAGTTCAATGCATGTGAAAGGCAAAATGTTATACCCCACTCTCTAACAGCCCTCTCTTGGTCTCTATAGAGATCAGCTTCAGTCCTGTACCACAGCATTAGGCATCCCTCCCCAAAGTTCTGCTTTAAGAAAATGCTTGAAAGCAACAAAGTCTAATTTTAACACACTAGATTTCTTTGCAATCCAGAAATTGGAGGAGATTTTGCAATACAGAAATTCATTCACAAAGAGAAAAAAGTAGTATCATATGACAAGGACTAGCTTCAATGTTTTGGTCAGCATTAAAAGGTGGGTGGGGAATGAGGACCAGTTCCCTCAGTTCTGGTCTAAATGTAATAGAGTGATCATCTACTTTAGGGGGGGCTCGACCTGAGGTACGTGGAAAAGGTCTACCTCAGAAACTGTGAGCTCTGTCCACCCTCACCTTGTCACTCTGTTCATTCTGGTGTCTCCACCCAAGCATACAAAATCACTAGGTAATGTTGAAAACACAGGCATACCCTCCAGGTAGAGGAATGAGGCCAATGAATGAGGACTGAAGGCCAGTATCTTCACAGAAAAGAACTCCCGGAATGGAAAGTTTCTCAAAAACACCTCCCACAGCTCTACCCTGGAATGACCTCATGGGATCAGTAACTCAGCCAGTCAGAACTAATTGTGAAGTGCCTCTTAATGAGAGGCTGGGCTGAGACTTACATGCCCAGCTCTGCATTAATCTCTCCACCTGCAGGCCCACAAGAAGGAGAGCAGTCATATCGCTCAGGAGAAACACACTGGCGCGTAGATGCTAGACGGACCTCTCCAGGAGCGCAGAGCTCATCCACCTGGAAGAGCAACACTCAACTAATATGTGAAACCAGACAAACTCTTGCACTTCAACCGATATGCAGTATCCCTAAAATTCTTTTCCTCCCCCACTCACACTGCTGACATTCAACATAAAGATAATCCAGCAAGGGCTGTTAAAAGACAACTTGGAAAGTGCAGGAAAAATCACAGCAATTTGACTTCCCATCCAAATTCCTCAAGCAGGTCTAATGAAGAGCTCTATAGTAACGATATGGAGGCTTCAATTCCTGCATCTGTCATCTGAGATGCTTGGCTGCTCCCCACTGCCATAACGTGGAAGTATCTTTTGCCTCCAGCCCTAACAAATTTTGCTTCACAATCTGGTAAAGACAACAATGCCATTATCCTACAAAGAAGGGTTGAGGGTCTCAAAGCAGCTGAAGGACTTGGTTGTGTCTGCAGAAGCCCAGAGAACTGAGCTCAGATTGCACGCACGTACACACCCTGAGACAGGGCCTAAAGCACTGAACTACTTTCCTTCTCCTGTATGTCACACAACAACTTTGTTTTGAAGCCAAACTTTACCTGAGGTCGGCAGTCCTGATCGCTGTTGCCGTCAGGGTCTTTCTTGCCTCTCTCATCATAGTAAACGTAACCCGCCTGGCAGATACAGGAGGCATCCGACTGCTGGAAAGCCCGGTTCAGCCCGTGGCAGGTACAGCTGGCAGCACCTTAGAGAGGAGCCTGGATTTAGAGTGGTCATCAGGGTAGGGAATATAGTTCATAAAAATTGTGCTTTCTGAAAAGGAGCAGTTCCTGTGTTGAATACTCTTTGACCAAGTCACACTGCTCATTTTAGTGACACTCCTGGAGTCTGCTGCCCAACTAGCCCAGCAGAGCTCAGCCAACAGTAAAGCCAGCTGGAGCAGCCTGGCCTTTGCTCCACCAACACAATCATTAGACCATCTCCTGAAGTGTCCATTTAACAAGAGATACAGAAAGGCCCAGCTGGTCATTTGCAGCAGCGGCATTTTGACAAGCACTCCATTAATTTGTAGGTTAAGTCACTGGATAGGGTAAGCACCTAAGGCTGCCAAGCCCCTCTCTTGTTCCTCAACACTCTCAAATCCACTTGATTTGAAATGCTAGTACAGTGCTGCACATACATTGAGGCATATGCCCTCTCTACTGTGTTTATAGCCACCTACCTTCCAGTTTTCTAGCCTTTTCCCACTTTACCACAGCCCAAGCTAGACATGTTTACAGTGCCCAATTTTGGATCAAAAGCACACCTACACTTAATGCAAGTTCCCCAGTTCAGGGCACTCTTGGTGAAACTCTGCTGCTTTCAAAGCAATGACAGAGCAAGAATTAGTAGGGCTGCTCATCTCTTCCTTCTTTTCAAGGAGATGAGATCGAATCCCCCTTGACTAACAGAGCGTAAGAGAAAAATCAGACAGTTTTGCAAATTGAATCTTCCTTCTGGGTGGGACAGAGGAAGAGCAGCTGGGCATTGGTAGCACACACAGCATCGTAAGGATCCCAGGGCTTGTGGTCTGTCGTGAAGCCACGCCGGCGAATCACATTTCTAGGTGATTTCCTTTTAGTCTTTCTCTTCACAGAGGTGGAAGTTTCACTCAGAAACAGCAACTCACCAGGCTGAGAGGAAGAAGAACTGCCACAGGGGAAGCAGGCAGCCTGAGCAGGAAGGTGATTGAAGGTGCCAGCAGGGCAGGCCTGGCAATCCTCTATATGCTTTGCAAAGCTGCTGCTCCCGTGGGTCCCCGGGGGACAGGGCTGAGGGGCAGATGCTAGAGGAGGGCAGTAATAGCCGCCGGGGCAAGGCTTCTTGTGATAATTCTTGCTGCCTAGAGAAAGCGTGGGCTATCTCAGACACAGACACGGCAAGTGCTAAGAGATAGGCAGAGATCACTTACTTATTCCAGTTATACATATACACACACCTATATATAGGTACATACATACAAATATATATAAACACACATATAAATGAAGGTAATCAACATTTGACATTTTTCAATTTAATTTATTTATATTTAAATATAAATCTGGATTTCTTTGTCCTAGCTGTTTCACTGGACAAATCCAGAGGCAAGAGTGGGTAGGCATGATGCCCTCCACTCCATACAGCAGGAGCTAACACATCAGTGAACTTAACATAGGATCCCAGCTGACAGAGACTTTCAAATGCTTGTAAAGCTATTCCTCCTGCATCCTAACCCAGCAGGATGCAAGCAGCACTGGCTGTCACACAGCAACCTTTGAACCCCTAGGTTCACTCTTCTGGTAATAAAGTAACTCCAGGCCTCAGCTAAGCCACAAAACTAGAGAAAACAGGGCTCGCAAGGGCCTGAGAGGTCATCCCTGAGAGACAGGACACCGATATCCAAACCACTCTTGACCCATTTCTCTAAACTCTCATAACAGCCTACCACAACAAATGCTCCACAAACTGTGACAGCTCACACTGGGGATTTATAACTAGAGGTTCGAGAGCTTTGCTCACGTAGCAAAACTTTCTGGTTACAATTTAAGCTGCTATTTCTTGCCCAACTCCCCCACGGCAGTTCCATTTACCTCGCGGGCAGATGAAGCCTGCTGGGCAGGGCTGACAGGGTGCCGTGATGAGAGAGTCACTACGATAGGTGCCTGCATCGCAGATTCTGCAGAATTTCTCAAATGAATCCCTTGGACCGGGCAAGTTGAGGGCCATGTATCCTCCTTCACAAGGCAGGGGATGGGCACTGCCTGGGGGACAGTAGTAGGGAAACACACACCTGAAGGCAAAACAAGGCAGGAAGAGGGAAGAAAGTGTCTGAAATATTTTGATTTCTGGATTCAATGACCAGTGCAAACAAAATTAAAAGTAGTTCTCATCTGGTTCTTGGCTCAAGCTAACTAGTAGAAACCATAAATCTCCCTATGCAGTCTTAGCAGTCACCAAACCCGCAACTGTAATTATAAAGATACCTTTGCTTTTCACAACGTGCAAAGACCCGTGGTTGAAGCATTAACTTCACAGTTTTATCACAGGCACATTTCACAATATTCAGAGTTTTCCGAAACTGAAAGCTGGCTGCACCAAACATGCCAGGTACTCACAGCTGCTCAGGGCTATTGTATGTTGATGATCCTTCAGGACAGTAATACCCAGCAGGGCACATGGAAGGCACGGCTGTGTGAGCACCACAGTATAAGCCAGGCCTGCAAGGCTTTGGATTTACTGAACCTGGTGGAAAAAAGGGGAACTGGTGATTGATTATGTGACATTCCCTCAACAGGAAAGCACGTGTTGGGAAGACAGTAGCAAGGGGGATTTATTAAGTGTAACTGTCCATAAACAATGCACTTTTTCCATTGCTTACGGAAGGGCACAGATCTGTTGGAACCAGTTTTCTATTTAGCGTGAAATGCTAATGCCTGAATGCCTAGCCCTAGGCTGATGAAAGGTATCTGCTCCTTTTCTAGGCCCAGACCACATCCTTTGGGAACCTCAGCTAAACAAGAACTGGAAGGGAAGGCTGAGAAATAGGAGATGGGAATTCAAAGGCCAAAAGTCAGGAAAAAGCTTCAGGGTAATAAATCCACTTCTAAAGCCACTCCCATCAGTGACCATTCCCTAGGAGGGCTGCCGCAAGAGTGGGATTATAGTCACTGCTAAATGGTATGGATATGCCTGCTGTGCGCTGTTCAGCTATCTCGACTCAGAAATGGCTGGGAATAAAGAAAAAAAAGGAGCATGGTGATGTCACCTGCTGGGCATTCATAGCCAGGTTTACAAGGTACTCCTTGGGTGTTAGGCAGCCCTGTTGGTGCTGGATCTGGGCAATAGTATCCAGGTGAGCAGGGGTCACAGTCCTCCAATGATTTTGCACCAGGCTGGACCCTGGAAGTACCAGCTGGACAAAGGAAAGTGTCCCCTTTACCAGGGCACCAGTATCCAGGGGGGCATGGATAATCCTCAAACCTGGTCAGACCTGTTAGGAAGAGAAAGGAATGAAGAAATGGAGGCTGAATGGCCAGGAGGGGTTTTAGAGAAGATTTTAGAATTCGTGTGCTCACTGTGAACATGAATTACCTCTCCTTTCCTTATCTCTTCTTCAGGAGTTTTGTAATCGGCTCTAGAGGTGGGAAAAGGGCTGGCTTTCACCTGGAACTTACCTGATAAAGGGCACTGATAGCCCGGAGGACATGGCTGGCAATCTGTCAGGCTCTGAGCTCCTGGGTGCTTGCGGTAAGTTTGCGGAGGGCATTTCTGAGGTGCCAGGAGACTGCTGTGGTTGCTGTCATTGCCTCCAAAGCAATAGTGTCCTGATGGACAAGGATAGGCCTCTGAATCCCCTACCAAGCAGAAAGCGGGGCTTTAAGGAGTCATCTTTTCATTGTAATTGGAACATCTTTCTTCTGTGTGCTCCCTGGGTCCTTCCTAAACTACTGCACATATAGGTACAATCCACCTCCACGATCCAAGCCCCTCTTCTGATAGATGGCACGCAGGGATATTTGGACACTGGCTGTGATGTCAGGCTCTCCTACATTTCCAATGTTTGCTGGAACAGCGCATTATATTAACAGCGTTAAATATCTCTTTTCTCTGCAGATGCTGGAACTCATCACTAGAGATAGTGTGTCCTACTGCAAGGACTGCAAGTTCCACAACGCAGTGTCTGATATCAAAGCTAGCCTCACCAGATTCGGGGATACATACAACTCTCTTGAAAAGCAACCCCCATTCCCTCCCCCTCACTGTTCATGCCCAGGTTCCAACCTGCTTTGCACCAGTGGCCCGGTGGACAGGGCAGGCAGTCTTCTCTCTTCACAGCCCCTGGAACATCTCTAATAGTATTGGCAGGACATGGTATAGGTACCTCAGATCCCTCCAGGCAGTAGAAACCTACAGAAATGGATGGGAAAGAGATGAAAGTGAAATATGAAAACCTTCCAATGCCAAAAATTACTCAGCAAGAGCCTCCTGTTGTTGCAGAATGAACATCTACACGGCTGTAGGGACGCTGTGCATATAGAGAGTCAAAACAATGACCTTCAAACTTTTCTGGACTAGCAGCCTAGCCCCATCAATTCAAGGTGACCTTTTTGGTCAGGCACACCTCTTTGTTCAAAACCAAAGGAGACCAACAAGCAATGACAACTTCAAAGAAGGGATCACAATCTATTATGCAAGACAACAGATGCTTTCCAGTTGATTAGAAGCAAGTCAGTATTCTATACTTTAAATACTGCTGAGATTCACGCTTACCTGCAGGACAAAGCCCTGCACACACCTGACCCCAGCGGCACCCAGACAGGAAGCGCCAGGAAAAGCTGTGGCCCTGTGGAGTAGACTGAGAGCTGCCAGCAAGGCAGAAGTATCCAGCAGCACACTTCCCCTCCAGCCGCCCATGCCTGGAGCAGAGATGACAGTAAGAATTTATATAAGACCTATTGCTAATGATTTGGTGCATAAGCACAGCAAGTATTGATGCAATGAACTCTGAGGTCTACAACAAAAAATAAGAACTTAGAATGATATGAGAGAGGAAATAGACCCTTTTTTTCCACTTATAAAAACACACAAGATGACTAGTGAGGAAGGCACTTTTGAGTTCAAATTCCATGAACATAGGCAAATTGCCTTAGATGAAATTGTGGATGACTTTCCACTGGGCTGGACTTTCTGGATTACTTCCATATTTTCACAAATGCTATTTACTCTCTCTTTCAGATGCTTCTTTGTATCATGACAATGACATCAGACTGCTTTGAGATCCAACACCTCTGTAGCCAAAAACTACATCTAAGCTTATAGTTTTCTTTGAATGAGAGTGATGTGGTAGAGAAGCTGGGAGGAACTTTGCATCAACTTAGCAGCACAAAACAAGGATGCCAAACTGCTTAAGACAAAGTGAAAAAAAAAAAAGCCAGATCGAAATGAATCATAACCTGCAGTAGTGACCAGGTAAGCAAGGCAGGCATTCCTTCTCATTCCAGAGGCCAGTCATATTTGCAGGAGTGAAGGTGCCTTCAGGACATGTGAGAGGAACCCATGTACCTGAAAGGGAGATCACAGAGACAATAAAAACACTAAGACGACTGCTGTGATCCGACAAGACTCTAGAACTGTATCAGAGCATAACAAACGACTCCCAGAAAGCAAGGTGGCAACTCTGCCACATTTGCTCATCGCCACCTCCTCACCACCTGCCCTACAGGAAGATACGCATTCAGTTTGTACAACTCTGGGATCACAGCGAGGCACACAACATTTGAATCCTTGGCATAGCTGGTATGCAAGTTTCAGTGTACCTGTAGGACAGTAAGAATGTGGTGGGCAGCGCTTGGGGTCTCCTGCCACCAGCTCCTGGCAGTAGAATCCTCTCTGGCATGGAACGCAGGACGCAGAGCCCCTGGCCGGCTGGTATTCCCCAGCAGGGCATGGTGTTGGGTGGGCTGCCCCTGACCGGCAGAAGTGACCCTGGCAGTGACAAAGAAGGAAGAGGATTGCATGGAGATGGTTGCAAACTTAGGGTCTGTGCAAAGATGGAATCCCAGAATTACCATAGCCTAAGGCAACATTCCCTGTGGTGTAATCAACATTTCAATCAGGCGTGTGTGACCCTTTGCCACTGTGGAAAACTAACACCTCCTGCCCAGAGCTGAGACCCACCTCTTTCACTGCCCAGCTGTCACTAAGCAGTACCTTAGGGCAGAGGAATGCTGTGGGGCTGATGGAGCTGAAGTTTGCTGGGCAGTAAAACCCCTCAGCACAAGGTCCTGTTGGAGAACTCAAACCAATGCTAGCACAGAAAGACCCAGCATAGCATGGCACACAGCTCTCTGGGGACGTACCACCTGAGGAGGAAACCAAAAGTCAAGGTTTGACTTTGAGAGAGATGAAAGTACACCTAGTACAGTCACAGCATCATCAGCACTTGTTTGAATTGATAATACATTGCCACCATCAGGCCTGGCTGAGTGTACCAATACCCTTCAGTGACCAAGGGGCACCCCCTCGCCATGGCTGCTAGCAATGAAGTCCCCTATCACCGTGCACCACAGGAGAAACCTGTGGGTGACGTCATACTCACCTGTGGCATTGTTCAGGGTCCCAACTGGGCAAGCAACTGGGAAATGAGTACCCTCTGGACAGTAGTGCCCAAGTGGGCAGGGCCCACTGAGCGGGAACGCAGGTGTCCCACGCGGAATGGCATCAGTGGCTCCTCCTTCACAGTAGTACCCAGCTGAACACAGACCTGCCATGGGAGAACAGAGAGGCTGGCAATTGCCAGCCCACGGCACTGTGGTCAGGGAAGCGGCACCTCCTCAAACCCTCAGAAGTAGGCAGATAAGAGAAGCTGAAGCCCATCCTTGTCCTTTTTTATCACTGCTGACATCCTGGGCTGTTTACCTTTGGTTTGCCTTCCCTCCTCCCCAGCAATCTTTGGCCTCTATCACTTCCTCTCTTTACTTGCACTGACCTCACCTGGCACATTTCACATTCACTGGTTCTCCATATCTTGTCTTCTGTGCAAAGAGTTCTGCTTCTCTTCTTTTCGTGCGTTCAACCTTGGTATGTGTCCAACCAGTGACAATTTCTCTGCGCTTAAATGGGAGGGGAAGGATTTAGGAGGACAGAAAGAAGAGCAATAAGAGCGTTAAAAGCAAAGAAAGAGAAAGTGGAAAAAACTAAGGGAGACGAGGAAAGTAATGGAGTAACATAACAGTAACATACAAAACAAATGCTCAATTAGAAGAATGAAACAGAGAAAAGAAATGACTGATAGGCACAGACATAGGGTAGAACGGTGCCCTCCAATAGCCTTTACTACCTCTCTTCACTGAGATACGTTTGCTACTTTCCTACATCCTTCAGCCCTGAATCTCCAACCCCTCTGTTGTGGGTGGTCTGTTTCTATCAAACTCACCATCAGGTTCCCAGTTAGCATCTCCTCTGCAGTACCTCCCCACTGGGCACAGCTTGCAGGCAGTGGGGGCCACTGCCCCCTCCAAGGTGCTCAGCGTCCCCTCGGGGCATGGCAGGGGGACAGCAGTGTGAACTGGACAATAGTAACCTGTGCATGGAGAGAGGTGAATGAGACACTGCTCAAAAAAGAAAAGAGAAGGAAGTGAGAACGCTGAGCTGGCGCTAATGCCAAACACCCCCGTTCCCCTGGAGTGAACCACTGCTATGGCTCAGCCAGAAAGGGTTGTGCACGCATCCATCACACCTCTTCCCCTTGCATGTGCGGGGTTTTGCTGCGCACATGTATCACTCACCTCTGGGACAGCTGAGTGGCTCGACAGTGGCAGCATTGCTGCAGGCCATACCGGCTGGGCAGGGCAGGCAGACACCTGCCCCAGGCACAGGGCTGAACGTGCCAGGCTCACAGGGCACTTCTAGCCCAGAGCCTGCAGGACAGTAGAAGCCACTGGGACATCTGTATCCATGAATCCCATCAGAAGGGCAGGGAGCAGAGTTTCCTTCCAGGCAAACATACCTGTAGAGAAAGAATTCAAACCTGAAAGAATGAGCTCACAGCCGTGTTCAGAGGCAATAAATGGGGCAGGCACTAATCAAGAAGCAACAGTCAGCACATTAAGAAACAACCCTTGAAAATGCAGTTTGTTTGAGTTATGCTAACAGCTTCCCCCCTGCATCTGTAATTTAGTGCCCAGCTGAAAATCCTGGTAAAAGGCTTTTTTTGCACTAAGCTGACTGGCAAGTGTTCTCATTCTGGAAGGAAAAGCCTTTGAAAACTAAAGGTTTTTTTACTTCTAAGCACAGGGCCCAAGCATGAGTTCCTGCTGTCTTTCCTTAGCCTCCTTTTATCCCCCAGTCTTCTTGTAGGCCTCTATTTTAATGTCATCATTGACTCTTCCCTTTACCACTTCCCTCCAACACTCTCACAACAAGAAAAGATGAGGAAATACAAAAACTATTACCGTTCATAAGAGCTAAGCAACAAGGAAATGAGAGCATGACCCCATCGTATTCTGCAGACGAGGATTCAAAGGATGTTATTTCTGAAGAAGAAACAATTCCTAGCCCTTAAGGCAAATGACTGAGTGCAAAAGGAACAGCACTGAACAAAAGAACAGCAAAAATGCAGGTTTTTTGCCTGGAAGCCAGACCTATTTAGACTGAACAGCAGGCTAAGTGGTGGATGCTACATGGTAGAGGTGCTGAAAAGCTACCTGGGCAAAGCACAAATTGTACCCTTTTGGAGTGCAAGAACTTCACAGAATTTGGAAGTCAAGGGTCATTTATAATCATGTAATATTCATGACCACTCAAACCCAGAAAACCTTAATCAGTACTGTTACATCTTTCTAGGGTTAAAGAAATTTTTGGGAAGGCTTAAAATTTGACTGGGACATGGCAAATCCCTCTTATTCCCAAGAAGTCTGCTTCCATGGCTAATTATTTTTAGTCATTCTAAATGTAGCCCTCACTTGTATTCTGAGCTTAGCTTCAACTTCTAGCTTCAAATTTCGTTGTGATTTTCTCCACTAGATTCAAGAGCCATCTGCTATCAGAAATCTTTCCCCACAAAATCTCATTACACTACAGTGAAGGAATTTCTAAGATTCTCTTTCACAGATAAAATAAACCGAGCTTCTGTAGCCTCTTCCTATGAGGCATACTCATAAGATGGACAAATATTGCTAACGGTACTTTCGGCTTGCATTATGCAGGCTGGAAATGCTACCTTGTCACTGGTTATTGCACCACCCTGTGGGAGAAGAGATAAAACACAGAAGGGAAAAACAATGCCCACGTCAAATTCTCAGCAAGTGTGATTATGAGGCTAAATAACAGATTTGTAATACACTAAACCTATGGTGAAAACAGTGAAAAAAACTTGTATAAGGCTGGGACAGAACATTAGGCAAACACAAAGGGAAAAGGAATGGCTCAGAAACATCTACTGAAATCATCAAGTAGGTGCTATATAGCTGACCCAAAGGGCTAAAAACAAAGTCTGCGGTTTAATTAATCTTGCATATAAATATTTGCACACAAGGCATTCCACAAGAGATATTCATGTCCAGTATTTTTTAGTTTGGATGTCCCTCTACTATAACCTATAGCAATCCTGCCAGCTGTATTTTCCCACTAACGAGTGACAGTCTCACCGCACCCTGCGTTACACAGCGACGTCTGGGCCAGATCAGACAATCCTGCCCCACTGCAATACCGGCCGGCTGGGCAGGGCCGGCACTGTTCCTCTGCCTCCAGGCCCGCAATGGTGGAAAAGGATCCGGGAGGACAGGGCACAGGATTCCCTGTACCACTGGGACAGAAATGCCCTACAGGACAGATGTCATTACCAGGCAGACCAAAGCTGGAAGATTCCACCTGTATCAGAAAAATACAGAGAAAGAGAGAAAAGCATTATTGAAAGAAGATTTAGCACAATGTGCTACAGAGACAGGTTCTGGAAAAGGGTACATAGGAGCTGAGCCCTACAAGTTTGCTGCCACTGAAACTAAATAAACACCATGGCTGGCGTATTGGACAGTAGACATCAGTGCAATCTACGGACACGGAGGCCTGGCCAGAATTTATTAGTAGGCAGCAACATATTCCAGCAGACGTTAAGAGCAGCATGTCACTACATCCGAGGAGCTCTCAAGGGCAGCAGTAAAAGGCCTGAGCAACTCCATACATGGCAGTACTGCTTGGAAAATGTTATACCAGAAGCTACAAGATTGTGACAGCCCAGTCCTTGTCCCCAGGTCACTGGGTTTACTGTGCTGCTGCCTGGCACTCGCTCACTCACCCTGTGTTTGAAGGGGGCTGGGCTGATGGCTCCCTTGGCACAATGATAACCTGAATAGCAAAATCCAGAAGGCTGTGATAGACCTGGTGCTGAGCAATACATGCCTAAAATGAACAGAAAAGCAATCTCAGTGTGAGGGCCTGCGCAGATCAGCAGAGGAGTCAACAGCATGAAGGGAGAAGTTGTATTTTCCTCAACCTTCCCATATATGCCCCCTGGGTTTCTTGTGCCAAGTCCCTACTTACCTGCTGGGCAGGGCTCACAGTCAGACTCACTAGTGGCACCAATCCTGGGGCCAAAGGTACCCTTTGGACATGGATGCTCTGTACTAAACTTGGTACCTGGCAGACAGAAGTACCCAGCAGGGCACAGCTCAGGAGTATGTGCTCCAGAACCTAAGATACAAAGAATAGCATCTTGCTCAAGAGAAATTACAAGAGGCGACAGGCAATGTCATTCCTTATCAATGCAGTCAACCTTCCTCCCCTGTTAGTTCAGCCAGACCCAGGACATGGGATTCATCATGTGTACTTCTGATTTAGTTGTTCAGATTCCTGTTGCAGTAATTGGAGAGAAACAGCACTTCCAGAAGAACTGCACTTCAAGTGCAATTCATCTCATCCTAAGGCAGACATCTAAGATGAGAAAGATAAATTGCACCTCTGAAGTGCCTCTTTCTCTCCACTGACTACAGAGGGTACAGAAAACTAGCTCAGATACAGATGTCTACAAAGGAGTTGTCTACAGTTTCATTAGATTAATCCCATCTGGGGAGTTCAATTCCACCTATGCAGCCATATTTCTTGGGGTTTTTTGTTGCATGCATGAGCTGCCACACAGAAATATCTTTGTATTTTCTTGGGCATGGAATTTCTTTCCCCAGACAGGAAAAAGATTTGGCTTCAGCCTACTTGTTCACCTATGGTGACATGGAATCCCTTTTTAACACACGCACAGCCCCCTCCAGACTTCTCACTTTTGTTAGGTTGTTCACAGAAGAGTCCTGCTGGGCAGAGGTCACAAAAGTCCTTCCTCTCCTGTGACTGATATGTCCCATTCTCACAGGGTATAGGAAATGCAGATCCTGCAGGGCAGTAAAAGCCTCGTGGACAGCGATAGGGAACAGGAGTAACTGAAGTCTGTCCAGGTGGGCAGTGGTAGCCTGCAGAACATGGTCCTTCAGAAGTGGTTCTGCCCAGCCCTGCAACAACAAAAGCCAAGCCTTTCCTTTTCCTTTGCCAGATCAAAGACAATGGAAACCCTTATCTCCTGAAATCATGATCTCCTTCATCATACATCTGTAACATGTGTCAGAAAGTACCTATTTTCTGAAGTTCAGCCTCAGACAAAGAACGTATTATCACAGAGGAAAGCCAGTTCTGAATTATATGCCTGGGTCTTATAGGCTTCCACTTAAAATGCTCAACTGTGATTCTGAGGCGCTCAGTTGTGGTTCCAGCTCTGCTATAAACTCATGTTAGTTCAGTCAAGTCATTTCCTTGTTGCTTCAGTTCCTCACCTGAGAAAGGAAAAGCCTTTTTGTCTCCTGGAAGGTGATGGGTGAATCTGTTACTGTCAGTGTGACCACAAATATTTCAGTGTTGCGGGTAGCAAATAAACATCTTGTACAGACAGATGGTGAGAATCTCCGAGAAGGAACAGCAGTCTCAGAGCAGAGACCCTGGCTTCTAGCCAGTACCAAGTGCCTGTTTGCCAGGATATTTTGTTTCCCTGAGAGGCCGAAGACATATAAAACGTCTAAAAGAGGTGGCTGAGCCAAGGAAGAAAGAAGGTGTAATGGCAAGAATTGTCATGGATGACCTGAAACTGCTACCAAGAACCCAACAGGAGTTTTGGAAGACAAATGATTTGGGGCATTTATACTTAGCGCACATCCTGCAGAAACCATCGTTAACCAAAGATGATGTGTAGCCCTTACTGAGTTTGTTCTTCCTATATCTGCTACAGACAAGTTTGTAAGAAATAAAGCTGTAGTGGGTGTCTATCTTGACTCACAATTGTGTAACCGCCCAGTTCCCAAATACACCAGCAGAGACTCACCCCTGCAGAAGTATCCAGCTGGGCAGAGCTGACAGTCTGTTGACTGCCATTTTCCACTGTCAGAGTTGAAGCTTCCAGGGCTGCAGGGGATTGGGGAATCAGAGCCTTCAGGACAGTAGTATCCAGGGGGACAATGCTTATGATCTGGCTGTGTGGCCCCAAGATCACAGAAATACCCAGCATAACATGTTCCTGCAAGAAAGAAAAGCTTCAGCATTAGGTTTAAGCAACCAGAAAACATCAAAAAATACAAACTAGCAGATAAAAAATATGTTAGATGGATGCAATACGCACCAGAAACACTGGCCAGGCCTTCTCCTTGGCAGAACTTCCCCCCAGGACAGGGCAGACAGGCATTACGGTAAACCATCCCAGACTGAGGTAAAAAAGTGCCAGTGGGACATAGCTCTGGCTTGCTGCTACCTGGTGGGCAGTAACAGCCTGCTGGGCAAAGGTTGCCCGTTTCATCGTTAACAGGATTGGGTATACGTGCCTTTGAAGTGCAGTAATACCCAGGCAAACAAGGACCACTTGGGGACGAGAGCCCTAAAGAAAAGGAACATAAAGTCAAACAAGCCAGTGGCATGACACAAATCACGGGTTCTGGACTAAACAAACCAGACAAGCCTTGTCGTCCCAATGATTTCAGAGACTACTGGCCTGTGACTAGCTCTGTTATTTCAAAGCTCAATCTGCAGTTTCCATAGGTACTTACACAATTGATTACCAGATAGCTAAAAGCCTAAACAGCATTCTCCATCACCTTTTCAGAAGGGGCTGATTGGTACCTGTCCTTCCACTAAGAGAAGACCACGAACGAACAAATCCTGGAACCCAAGTTGCTTGGGTTTTGGTTTCATAATCTTTCCTAAAACAAAACCACCTTAATCTGCCTCTTTAATTAAACTTACAAAAGATAGTTTGTAAAAATCTTTAAACTGATCTTAAAGATTCTCTCAAGGGGTCCCAGAGATCACTTCAAATGCTACTCAAAAGTCACACACTGCATACAGAACACTTCACCCATTGGTGGAACTTTTTGATTCTCCTAGATACAAAACAGCCTAGGATTGTATTTAATCCATATGTGATTCCTACCTGCACTAGCACAAAATGTGCCTCCAGGACAAGGTTTGCATTCCCTGGGATTTCCCAGTCCAGTTTGGTTACTGTAGGTGCCCTCTGGGCATGGGTACTGATTGGCAGCTTTTGTTCCTGACAGGCAGTAATATCCTGCTGGACATTCCATCGGTTTGACTACCCCACGTGAGAAGTTCTCTTGGAGATCACCGGGGTGGTCTTTTAGGGCACAGAACCTACCAGAAAAACCACAGTCTTGCCTCAGCCCATGCTCTCCCTCTGTTCTGTTAGAGACTAAGAAACTTTTTCTGCACAACAGTGACAGTCTAAGACTACACAATAAAACGAAAGCAAATTACTTGAAAAGAAACAAATGGAGAGCCAGATGCAACCTGTCAGGACCATTTTGTCCATCCCAGCGGACAGACCTATCAGGATGGATTTTTTACGATACAGGGGTTGCAGCACAGAAAATGACACAATAAAGTGAAAGGTGATATGAGAACAGAAACAAGAAAAACAGTCTTGTATATCAAAGGATACAACACAGAGCAGCCTAAGGCAGAGGGAAATACACATGCTAATTCCTAAGGAAAGCATCAAGAGGAAGAAGCGAATCCATTTCACTTACATTCCTACTGGGCATGTTTCACACTGGCTTTTACCAGCCTGGTCCTGATATTTTCCAGAGGGACAGGGTATGGGCTCTGGGCTTCCAGTGGGGCAATAGTGACCCACAGGACACAAATAGTCTAGGAGTAAAAAAAAAAAAAAAAAAACAAAAAACCCACACTTCTAACATCACTGTTCTGCTTATGACCTGAACAGCTGTATAGTGCCATTAGAGGAAGCATCAACACAAACCCAGAACTGGAAGATTTAATAAGGTAAAAGCTTAATAAAGAACAACAAAACCCCTGGTTTTAAAAGCATTGCTAAACACAGATTCAAGCGGTGCAAGCCCATACACTGCACTCTGAACACCAACTTCACATATCACTGAACTAGGCTTTTAACTGAACAGCTACACAGATGTGTTGCCCTTAACAGCCTTCAGAAAGCTGAAGGGGCTGCAGCCTCTCTGCACTGTCAGAGCCACCTGTATGTTTCTAAAAAGTCAGGATTTGAGTTACACTTATCCCTACATAACCCTTATGAAAGTGAGAAAAGACAATTGCATATAACCTCTCTCTCACTAGCTCTTTCTAAAAAAGAAAGATAATATCACAAGGAATAAACCCCTCTTGGGACATTTTTTCAGCTCATTTTTTTGCCTTGGTAAGATCCCCTATTTTTCCCGACTATATTTACACACAATTACCCACTACTTAACCTGCGTTATTTGGAATAAGTTTTGGAAAACATTTTTAATCTAAATAGCTAGACATTTCTAAATATAACTTGAAACTCTAAGTAAAGGCAGATTTTAAGATCACCTTGCTACTGCAACTCCTGTAGGTAAAGAATGACCCCAAAGATTTTCTACCTGAATGCTGGCCTGACACAGAACCCCCTGGGCAAAACCATCCTTCTTTACACAAGCCTTCTGGGGAGCTCTGACCACGCTGAGAACAGAACCACCCTGGGAAGCAGGCCTGGCAATCCTGTGCTGACTGGCCACCACGATGAGCCAAAAAGGAACCTAAAAATAAAAAGCCACGAAAACACATTCTCACATCATCCTAGACCGTGCTAGAAATGGCTGTAGAGAGAAGCCCAAGCTGCTCACACAGTAACTTTCTAGGTACGCTAGCCCTAGCTACCTCTTGCAGAAGATGCCAAAAGGATGCTGGCTAGGAAGGAATTCAAAGGGAGCACAGTCCCCAGTACTCCCTTAGGAGAGTAGGTGACAGCCTTCCTCTAAGCGTGGTCTGTGAGAGGTTGGTCCTGAGTGCTGGCTGAGGTCAATTCCTATTTATTTATGGTCTGGACTGAACAGTTCAGTCACTTCCTTAATGCAGCTATAGATTTAATCCAGGAAAGAAACAAACATTCCACAGTCTTTCTCATTCAACTTAATCCTTTGTCTCATTAATGGTGATGTTAAAGGACAGCTCTCACTGTGCAGGGAGGGCTGCAGAGGCTCTTACGTGTGCTGGGCTGTGTGACCTCTCCTTCAGGAGGGCTCAGCAAACAGCTTCCCCCCCTACAGCTGCACAGCAGCACGTAGGCCACAGACTGAGGCTCCAGGGGCAGTTTTGCAATTACTGTCTGAATGCACATTTAGGACTGATGTTTCCAATACAACAGCACTGGATCAGAGGCTAAGCTTACGTGCCGATAGCAGCTGTCCCTTGGGGAATGTGAAGGCATGCTTCAGCACAAAGTAACAAGGGGCTGCAGAACAATCGCACAGACTCAGACAAGCTCAGCAGCTCACTGGGCACTGGGAAGAGAAATGATAACATGCAGCAGCTGCCATCAAACCTACCTGGGGGACATGGAGATGGAGAAGAACTCCCTGCAGGACAAAAGTGGCCTTGAGGACAAATGTTCCCTACTGCTCCATCCACGGGGTTTGGGAGTGTGGAGCCCCCCGTGCAGTAGAAGCCAGCCTCACAGGGACCTGATGGAGCTGCAAGCTCTGCAGTTGCACAGTACAAACCTGACGCAGGGGCCAGAAACAAGGCCGTCATTTAAGAGATAACAGAACCAAACAGTCACATCACAAGACTGGGATTGCCTAAGATTGTACTAAAAACCCCAACCCAACAAAGGGGGTTGCAGAAGGAAAGACTCTTCTCCTACCTGGAGTGCAGGGAAGAGGAAGAAATGAACCAGCAGGACAAAAGGTTCCCGGTTGGCACAACCCAGTAGATCCAGAAGCTGGAGCTGCCATGCCTGCTAATGGAAAAGACACAGACTGAACTGAAACATAAGAATTACAAGCAGTCTATCTTATCTAAAGAACTCGGAAAGAACAGAACTAGAGTACTGAATTAAGAAATGTAAAAAGGGAAAGTAAGCCATCCTTAGGTGGGTCCTTTGGGTGACTCTGTAATACCACCTTCTCTATAATAATCATCATTACACTTTATCATTCCCCTTCGTACCAGAGTAATTTCCAGGAAACACTGGTTTGCTTGACGTGGATCCAGGAGGACAAAACCATCCAGGCATGCACAGTCCATCTGGTCTTGCTAGGCCTGGCTTGGAACAGACCCTTCCAGGAGGACACAGCTGGCACTTGGAAGCATCCCAGATATTTAAAGCTTCACTGTAGGTTCCAGGGGGACAAGGATACTGTGTGGCAAATTTGGTATTCCTGGGGCAATAGTGACCTAGAAAGAAAAGACAGGTTTCATAAAAGTTAACAACATACTGGTAATAGCCTAGGAAGAATTCGCAACCTGTACACATAGCATTCTCTTCACGTCTTTCTGAGAAGGACTGATCAAACTGCGGTGATGGGCTCATCTTGCAATTTATCACTACTCTGCGATAGCTGCATCACATTGGCTGCATAAACCAAAGCTGATCAGTGCTGAGGATTAGCAATAGTTTTAATAGCACGTAGTTTTTTAATAAGAACATCTCAAAGTGTGTGATAAAGGTCTACTGTTGAAACTATTTGCTCCACTCACCATTTTCCAGAGTCAGATAGGAACTGAATCCCAAAGAGCTTAAGTGCTTTGACCAAGATCACTGATCTGTCCAGTCAAAGAGCTTTGTGCCTCATGCATCCCAGTCCTATGACAAATCTGCTCCAAATAGTTGTAGGGGCATCTGCTAATCCCTTAAAATTTCCCAGAATGAGTGGGTAGGTGCAATCAGACCTACCTGCCGGGCAATCTGTGTAGTTGGTGGAAGCAGTCATGCAGTAAAAGCCTTCTGGGCACTCCAAACACTGTGCCATACTCCAAGATGGGCCATAACTCCCTGCAGGGCATGGCTGGGCTCTGCTGCTCCCCACCACACAATAATGTCCAGGTGGACATGGTCCTCCACTGACTGTTGTCTTTGAAGCAAAACACCACAGTTACAGTCTACAAACTGAGAGGCTGGCCTTGCAAAAAGATCTATGTCAGATTCTAATGGTGAAGAGAATTAGACATGTAGTATGAAAACCTGCACTTATCTGTCAGTCTTTAAGGCTGCACAACTATCCCTTTCCAAAAGAAGCGATCAGAATTCTGCCCATAACAAATCTCGCCGGGTTGGCCATTTGGAAGATGGCACCACCCTTTCATCATTCGTAGTTCACAGAGAGCTGTGGCATAAAACCAGTGTTTTGTAGAGTTATCATCTTTTAAAATTCTTACTGTATTTTACCTAGGAAGAGGGCTGACAGATGCAGTACTCTAATCAAACTCATGCACTCCTAACCTCTGTAATTTTAATCTAATATGGCATTCCACTCTGCTTTGCAGCATCAATATGCAAACATAGAACTATTTTTGGTCAGCTTTTAGATGTATAAGCTGAAAGAAGGCCAGGTGTATTTTGCCACCTCCAGCCCCTTTCACTATCCAATAAACCAGATGTACCTGATACAGAAGATAGTGCAGTAAGGGAGAGTTTAATCCAGGGAACCAAGGTGACCTTATGGTCTTCAGTTCCACAAATACGACATTTTACACTATTTACATCACCAGCACAGCTTACCCTGGGAGGTTTAGGAGAAGTGGTTCCTCCGCTACAGTAGAATCCAGCCTCACATAATCCAGTCGGAGACACAAGTCCAGTCCCATTGCAGAAATACCCTGAAATTGAGAGGGACCACAAAATGACCGTAATGATATTGGTCACATAAGACAGACAACAGCAAGTATGTAATGAGGAAATAACCACTGAAGCATCATGTTTGATGCCACCCATATCTATTCTCCTAGAGATGCTTTCACTCAGAATAGCTGTAAGTACAGCGCTCACATGCCTGAACAAACAATGCTCCTTGTATCATCTCTAAGTACAAAATCATCTAGAGAAAGGGTGGAAAGGGAAGCTCACAGCACAGAAGCTTGCACTTCACTGTGAGTACCTTCTTATGTGGAAAAGTGGCAGATTTATTCTCTCTATGCGCTACCTAACATCTCTCTCCAAGAAAGCAGTTGTTCATGATTGCCTGCTCTAGAACCACAAAGTTTCTCAGGAGCCCTAGAAATGCTGGTGTCTGTCTAGAATCTCATTAATCTTTTCTTTCCATATTGTACCTGCATCACATAGGAGACAGTCCTCGATCCCAGTATTCCCAGCTGAGTTGCTATAATATCCAGGAGGACATGGCTGTGGAAAGGCAGAGCCCATAGGACAGTAAGTTCCCTTCGGGCACGCGTTCCCCAGAAGACCATCTTTAGGTGTTGGACTAGAAACGCCCCCGCTACAGTAGAACCCAGCCAAACAGGGTCCTGTAACATGCGACTGCCCCGCAAGCGCACAGTAGTGCCCTGAGAAAGGAATGCAATGCCATTAGTCCTGGTAGAGAAATCCAGAAAGATAATTCAGAGAGCAAGCTACCCACGTACATGATTCATCCACTGAACCCCTGAAGCTCAAGAACATTCAATACACATTTTCATACATTCTCCTGTCACCATCCTGAGATACGCTTATTTGCTGTTTACCTGGGTCACAGGGAGTGCAGTGAGACATCAGGCTGCTTCCAGTCCGTGGGTTGTAAGTCCCCTTAGGACATGGGAACTGAGTTGCAGAAGCAGTACCAGTAGGGCAGTAGTGGCCAGTTGAACATTCATTCTCCAAAAAGGAAGAGGAATTTTTGGGGCAGAAGAACCTGGTCCAAAGAGAGATTAAAAAAAAAAAAAAGGAAGAAAAAAAAGACATTTTCTAGCAATATTGTATTCACGAGTACCTGAATAACAACTTAATGGTGGGACTAGCTAGTCTAATGTGGCTGCTCCACTGTGCTGTATTGACCACAAAAGAGACCTACTTATGCATATTACTACATTCTTAGTTGCTTCCTCGTATGCCAAATTGATGGCATAATTGCAAAAGCCACAGAGACGTAATTTTCCTAACTTGAGTCATAACACATCCAGGCTGTGATTCATCAACTTGTAAAAGTTAATCAAGGTCAAATCCAGTCAGTAATTGGAGATGAATCCCCCAAGGAAAAGCCAGACTCAGCATGAGGTGATATACAAGATCCTCTTCCCCTTCAATTGGCCTATGCCACCCTGTTGCCAAGGGAACCATTTATTACTTCAGGCACGGAAAAAGTTTATGGTGCCAATGGTTTCCTTGCTCTGAATAGTCTTCTGATCTAAATTCCCTTCCAGTGGAGTTGTACCTGGGTTTAGGAGTTTGCCTGGTCCCCTAATCAACTATACAGCGATGCTAAACAGAGCTCAATACTTGCTCTGCTTCCACAGAGAGACAAGTGCTTTTCAGTGGTAAAACAACTCATTTCCCTACCACACACTGCTCCATGATGGCTGCGATAAACAATTATTTCCATTAGTCCCTTACTCATATATACAATGCTAAGCTCACTGTCTCACTCTTACCCTTCAGGACAGGGCAGGCAGCTGGCTTGCTTCTGTGAAGGGTTATAGGACCCTGTCGGACAAGGAATTGGAAGAGCTGTGCCCTTGGGACAGAAATATCCTGCAAAAGAACAAACAGATCAGAATCAGCAGTCTTTGGAAAATCAAAGACAAACCAGACATTTAAGTGGGACCTTAACTCACCCTGGGGACATGGCTGTGGCTTCTCACCAGAGACACAGTATTCACCCTCTGGGCAAGCGTGGCACTTCTCTCCACCGGCGTGTGGCATGTAGGAGCCAGGCGGGCATGGCGCTGGACTCCTGGACCCAAGAGGACAGAAGTGACTGACTGGACACGGAGCTCCTGAGACACCATCAGTGGGTGTTGGGGTCTGGGCCCTAGTGACGCAGTAGTACCTGCAGCCGTGAATACAGGAACATACTCTTTACTTCAAAAGGGTAAAGACGACCCCTCTTGTACACTTCTTACAACGGAGTACATAAATGTGTTCGCTCTTCTACTTACCCTGGGCTGCAGTGTCCTGAGGGGGCCCTCTGCCCAGAGCTATTGCAGTAATATCCCCCAGGGCAAGGCTGGCAATCCTGCAAACTCCTACTGCCTTCGCTGCCAGACCACGTGCCAGGAGGGCACTGTAATGGAAGTGGTGCGCCTGGCAAAATCAATTGCACCAGAGTGAGGAAATGGCACCTCATGCTTTCTATGAATTAAGATAAACTAGGCTTCAGCAAAGCACCCTACCTTCAGGACAATAATGACCAAGAGGACAAGGAAGCCCTGATTCTCCATCTTGGGGGTTTCTTACTCGGGCACCACTCTTGCACCAAAATCCCTCAGCACAATCTCCTAGAAAACAGAATAACTTATACAAAACACATGAATATAGTAAAATAATAGGCACATAAATGCAAATTTCAGAATACAGACTGAAATACAGTCATTTCCTATGCCATCGTGCAGAGTCACTGCCGGTCTACAAATTAGTGATGTAACCGTCATCATGCAGAGGAGGTGCTTGCAACTGTAAGGAGTGCAAAATTGGTAGCAGATGCCAGACTGACAGTTCCTAGATAGGGAAGCACTGCACTTAGCTCTGACTGAGCACTGCCTCCATATTTGGGTAAGTACTTAAGCACACGTTTCTCTTGAGGCACATATTCAACAAATCCTTAAGCGAAGCCTGAAGCATTAAGAATTTTATTGAAGTGCTTTGCTGAATTAGGGCCTTCATCTATACAGGACAAGGAGCAATGAAATATCGTCAGTGCCAATGTAAAAAAAAAAAATCTTGAAAAAAAAAAAAAGGAATGTCATTGCTGGGTAGTCTGCCCTCTCTTTCTCTGATAAGCCTAATCACATGTGCATCAATTGCATGAAAGGATTAGTTCTTCGGGAACTAGGCTGAAAAAACAAACTAATTCTAAAAAGAGTGCCAGACAGACTTGACACTGGAAAACTCCCCACTGGATTTTTTTGACAAGGTATCATACGTAGAATTCTAGTTTCTGCAGTCCCTCTCTCGCTTCTTGCTCAGAAAAAAAGAATCTTTTTCTTTCTCAGAAAGTTCTTGACAAGTAAAATGGGACAGTTCGCCTTAGCTGAGATCAGAACCCTAGAGTCCTAACTCCAATCCCTAGCACTAGCCATCAGCCACTGACACGACTCTCTAGCAGTAGCAAATACGCTCAGAACAGCAGCAATATACCTGTTGGAGCAGCAAGTCCAGAGAATTCACAGTATTTTCCTGGTGGGCATCTCTGACATTCCTTGATAGTTTTCAGTTTTTGCCTTGGTCCAAAGGTTCCTGCAGGGCAGCTGTACTGAGTGCTCCTGTTTGTCCCTGGTGGGCAGTAAAAACCTTGCGGGCATGGGTAAAGGGTAAAGTCAATCACTGGCCCTTGCTGGCTGTCACAATAATAGCCTGCAGTGAAGACAAAGGAAAGAAAGCTGAACTAGTCTCTGAGAGATACTAGCTATTGAGGTGTTGCACATCAGAAAACTCCTGACAGGCTCTCCCAGGCATACAAAGCACCTCACTGAGCACTCAAAAAATAAACCTATTGCTGACCTTAAATTACTATTGATCTGAATCACACTCCTGTTGGGACAAATACACATCAAAGCATTCCACTTGCTGCACTCTTTAGAAGGACATTTACCACCCAGTGGTATCCAGAATACAGGACAAAACTTACAGGTGGCACAGGAAAACACTTAGGGACACAGCATTTATCTGTGTTTCCTTTCAGTTACTAAAACCCCTCAAATAAAGTTTTCCCACTGAACATCAGAGTTTTAGTTTGCCAATATTTTAATTGTTTGGAATACACAGAAGATACCATTTCTGCTTTCACATGTGAATTGCTTTAACCTCTAACAGCCTTTTCACACAGAGCCAGAAACTGTTCCTCTCCAGTCAAGAGAAGGAAACCACCAAGGCAGGCAATAAGTCTCTAAACTTTCATCCATAGGAAGGCTCAAGAGTTGATAATAAGCAGCCATCTCTAGTTTGAGGGATGCACAGAATAATATTTGGATATTGTGTTTTCTGGATGCCTGTACATTCTACAGCACCTCGTCAGGTCTTCCAGCAGGGAAATGGCATTTCCACCTTCGGCTTTCCCACCCTCAAACAGTGACTCACAGAAAGACATTTCTTTTGATCTTGTCCAATACACACAAACACACGCTCCTTTGAGGATGTCCCCAGAGAATTTGTCACTCTGCAGTGCAGTTTATTCATGACTTACCTTCCCAGCACTCTCCAGTTGGGGCACCAAGGCCAGGCACCTTGCAATAGAAGCCAGAGGGACAAGGTTGGCACTCAGAAAGCGTTCTCCTCCCCAGGAGGCTGGAAAAGGTGCCAGCTGGACAGAGCTCAGGTGCTGCTGATGCTACAGCTGTGAGAACACAAGACAGACAGAAATGAACGATGAATGAATTAGATCACTGTATTCAGGGGTTTGGATGAGCACACAGCAGTATGGAAACAGTATCAGTGAAGTCTTATTTTTCACTCATAGATCAAACACTGCTGCATGGGAGAGGACAGACATTATTAGCTTCATTTTACCGAGGGAAACAGAAAGGAAGCTAATTACATTCTAAGGACAGACAAGTTTAGGGACTGAGACAAGTATGTCACTTACCACTTTCACAGAACAGGCCAGGGGAGGAACTAGGGGAAGAATCTAGGACTTCAGGCACTCTGGTCAGACCCTAGCAAGTTGGCCACCGGGCTCTCAAAATCACCCGTCAGTGTTTCAGATATTATATGACATGAAATTTTTAGTCCTGATTGTTGATGGATACTTACTGCAGTAAGTCCCCACAGGGCAGATATTCCCAGTCACACCATCTGTTGGTTTAGGGAGAGCTGCTCCACCTTTACAGTAAAACCCAGCAGTACATTCCCCACTGGGGGCAGACAGACCTGGAAGACAGAAAGGATAATGGCACTGAAAACACTAAGACAAAGGGAGAAAAAAAAAGCAGGAAAAACAACCACTTGCAGCCTCCCTCTGGAAGACACCAAATGCATCTTGCAAGCACCACTGCAGCTCTCTGGAAGTATCAGGATAAAAACAGCTCCGGTTCAACACACTGAAAGAATATGGAAAGGACAGAAAAGGAGTAGGAGTAAATGAGGCAGCAGTCAGTATCCCAGCAGATGCAGAGAATACAGGGGAGTCTGACAGGAGACCCTGATCCTCCATGTCTATAAACCTATAATAATGTGTGTTCATACTGGTCCTCTGAAGAGGGGAACATGGCCACAGAGGCAAAGTGAGTGACTCAAGCTCACACAGCAAATTCTGGGCAAAGTCAGGTTTATCACTCAGAAGCAGTACTTAGCTGTAGGGTCCACTAACAATTTCTTAAATAGCGAACATTTCCTTGTCCACACAATGCCTTTATTTTAACTCCCCTTGAAACAGATCACTCCTGTTCTCCAAAGACATTAACCTGAGGCATTGCAGTAGAACCCTGGAGGGCAAGGAAGAGGCTCTGGGCTTCCTTTAGGGCAATAGAAACCAGCTACGCACTTCCCTCCAGTGGCAGTGGCTGGACAGAGGCAGTTGGCATTGGTGTAGTTATCCAGATCAAAAGGCTGCGAGGTCCAAGCAGCTGAGATGCAAAACCAACCTGAGGACAAAAAACATGACTGAGAAGTTCTAGCAATGACAGACCCCCATAAATTATCATGAATAAACCCGCTGGGATGGCCTTGCATGTAATGTCTGCACAGCACGACCATAAGCACACAGAATATGGAACAGGCTAATATCACTGCCATGGCATAATTTTCCAGGCAATGGTACATGCAGTGATGTTTCTATATAATACCACGTCGGCAAAGATGGTAAGAGATCTTACAACCTTAAGTTTGCTTTATGGGCACAAAACTCAATTCAGACTGGAAAGGCTGTGATAAAAGCTGCAGGATATAAGCATCAGCTGCCCAAACATAGTGCCCCCCAAGCGCTGTGCAATACAACAGCCAAACAGATCCAGACTCACCTGCATCGCACTTGCCCGAGGCAGCTGTCAAGTTCTCCTTCCCACAGTAGTGCCCAGGTGGACAGGGCAAGCAGCTATCCAAGCTCTGTGTCATGGGATCAGGGTTATAGTAGCCCCGGGGACAGGGAAACTCAGTAGCAAACCTGGTTCCTTTGGAATAAAGAGAGCAAGAATCTCTCATGAACTATAAATACTTTCTTGGCTATTAATTCTTCTCTGTTACTTCATGTCATCTTTGCCAATTTATATCATTGCTGATCTCCTCAGTGCACAGCTTGCCCTTCATAGCCAAGACAGTCTCTGGGCACTGCTTAGCTTGCCTGTGAGGGCAATAGTCGTGTCTATGGGTTTTTCTTCTGTGAAGAACCAGACAAACACTTAAATGTTTTGTTCACAGAGATCATTGCTTGCCTTTAAGAAGAAGGACGTTTCAGCCTGGCCAACAGATTGCCTTGTCCCGTGGGCCCATCTCACCTTTGGGGCAGTAAAAGCCAGCTGGGCAAGGATTCGTACTGTAGCTGGTGGTATTTTCTGGGCAGTAGTAGCCTGCAGCACAAGGGAAGCACGCAGCTTGTCTGGTGAGGTTGTTGTAAGTCCCTGCAAGGCAGGGTAAGGGAAAGCTGGTTCCTTCTGGGCAGAAGTGGCTCACAGGACAAGGGCCTCCTTTCTCCCACATACCTAGGACACAGAAAGTAGAAGAGATGTGGCCGATAAAGGGAGTTGCTGAGGGAGTGAAAGTGAAAACAAAGGGAGCTAACACCCCAGTGATGAGAAGACAGATCAAGAGGATGCACAACAGAGTAACTAGAATGACCACCGTATCACAGCTTTGGAATTATTCGATGCTGTGGCATCATGTCTCCTCCATTCTTGCTTCACAGGCAAAGCCACAACAAACCATATTTAACAGATCAGCTTTCTAAACGCTCAACATATACCAGGAATTCTGGAGAACGTGGAATTGTCCACTGGGGACTTGGAACTCTTCCCTGGAAATTACTATTTCTGAGACACAATAAAATAACAAGGGGGAATCAGGCTATGCCCATTACAGGCAGGCACCCATAACTTTTCCAGTGTTCAATGCAAGTATCTCATTCGATAAAAACAGATTGGTGGACCATCTGTTTGTTCATCCTTGACATGTATGCATTGGTACAAATACCTCAAACAAAATTAATATGGGGGGCCTGGATGACTGAGAGAAGGCAGGGGCAGGAATACTGGGGAAAAAGGTGGCATTTTTTAGAGCCACCGGTTGCCAAAATCCCTAAATTATTGGACACAGGCAGATGAAGACACCGATGTTCACCCAGTGCAGCTCACCAAGTGGTGATGGTGAGGAAGCCCCAGACAGGCAGTAGTACCCAGCTGAGCAGGGTCCCGCGGGTGCCGTGAGGCCAGCGGAGCTGCAGTAATAGCCAGATGGACACACTGTGCAGTTGGAGTCCTGCCAGTTGTAGAGCCTGGTGAGGGACATAAAAGCAGGCTTTCTGTTGGCAAGTGTTTAAGTTCAGCAGGTAGACCGTTGATGACTACACCTCTGGCCAAGTGAAAACAACCATGAAGCTTTTATGATCAATGCAAAGATGGGTCTAATGAGCCTTACTGAGCTGCAGTCTGTTGCTTAAAGGAGAAACTGAAAAGGAAAATAAAAATTAACATCGGCAGAACCAAGAAGCTTACCTGTCTGAGTAAGTACCCACAGGGCATTGCTCTGGGATACTTGTGCCAGCAGGGCAGAAGTGTCCGGGTGGGCATGGGCCACCAGTGCTCATGTTTGTGGCTCCATTAGGGTTTGGGACACTTGACCCTACATTGGGAAGATAGACCAAAGGTATCCTGAATGATATGGGTTGCTATTAACAGGCAAGTTTGGCCCCCATGCCTAAAGAAACATTTCCATAGCTGGAGGAAAAGAATAGCTGATTGTTACTTATGACAATAAAGCAAAAAATCTATAGTGGAATGGAATAAGTAACAGCAAGTACCTATGGGGGAATATGGGGTACCTCTATAGGGGAACAGAACAATTTGGATGATTTGTCTTTTTACTTTATTTCACCATACACCTACTGCTCTAAAAGCTGGGATGTTAGACAATGACCACACATTATATAATTATCTCTAAGTCCCTACAAGAATGTGAGCTTTACCTATAGCTCACAAAATCCTCCTCTAGCATATATCACCATCTCTAAACTGATTCCTGGAAGAGAACAGCTTACATGAGTTCGCACTGCTGCAACCAGGACTAAAAGTTAGCGATCCCAACTGCCCGTCTCCCATGCTAAACACACCCAGAACCATCTGTTTGTTGAAGTGGTCAGTATGTACAGAAGCTATTTTATTTATATGAGAATATTGGGAGCATCTATGAAGTTCAAAGGCCTGTCATCCATGTTGCAAAGCATGCATCTGAATGCTGATCACAGTAGAGCTGACTGCTCTTTCAGAGCAGTCTCCAGGCTTATGTGCTAGTTGGCAAATAGAAAGTTAGAAACAAAAAAGACTTTCTGTTTTTAATGCAAGCTCCCCTTTGACTGGCGTGGCAAACAACACACAGAGTTAGCTAATAGCGTTTTGTTCAAATTGGACTATATCCAAAGGTATATTAAGTTTGGACATAAAAGCTGCCCTGTGGAGAGCACAGAAATTGGTAAAGACCAAGAAATCTTGAGGAAGGGATGAACTGCCAAATCCAAACAGTCAAAAACAGAGAGCTAGACCTCTATAAAATAGGTATTTGTGTGTTTTTTGGCTCCTGCAGTTGGTTCTCATTAAAGACTTTTCTTAATAATTGCAAGGACACAGTAACTTACTTAAAAGTATAGTAAATGCCAGGATCCTTATTAAATCACCTGAAATCAGGTCCTGTGGTTCTATGAAACATGTCAAACACTAATCCCGAGAACCACAGTTACAGCATGCAGCACAGGGAAAATTCAGTGCTACTGAATACTGTGCAGAAGGACTGAATGAAGTTGCCACTACCTTCCTATCTGCCTGTAGGCCTTTGCCCCTACAAACACAAGCCTTTATTTTATACAAACACCAGCTGAAAGCTGACAGTAAACTTGCTCACAACAGTCAAATTCCTATGGTAATAACTTGCTTGAGTCTACTTCATGTAGTTTTTCCTAAGTCCTTCTACTAGCCTCAGAAAGCTGGTATTTGACCAGAGAAACTTCTGATGTGACTCAATATCACATAGCTTCATTCCTCAGGACTCTCCTGGCACTCTCTGCAATAAAAGCCAGGGAGAGATTGCACAGAGAATGTATAAAAACCCAATTCCTAAAGGGCCACAGCTTCCTACTTTTTCACTTCTCCTTTTACCCTATGAATGCTAAATTCTATACCTGCTGTGCAGAAGAATCCTGGCCAGCAGGGACCACTTGGAGAAGATAATCCCCATTCTCCACAGAACGTTCCTGGAAGATCACAGAGGGAAAAGAGTATCAGTAAACTGGGAGAAAAAACAGGAGAGCTGCTGTGCTGCATGCACTGATTGGAAGGCAAAGGGGAAGACTGAGAGAGCGCCAGTCCCTCAGCATCAGCACAACTGGGGCAAACTCCATTCCAACTCAGATCATTGCATTTCCTAGAGGTGAAACACACATCAGTGGATTAGGAAAGGAGATATGCAGAAAGATCACCCTCTTAGACACTGCCCTAAGTGGACAATCAGAGTACTCGGTCATTTCCTCACCTGCAGGGCACTGTTGACACCTCTCAGCCTGGCTGAGCCCATAAGAGGGGTTGTAAGTCCCAGGGGGACAAGGATAAAAACTGATTCCAGTTTTCTGAGGGCAATAGAAGCCAGGAGGACAGCGACGTTTTAGTCCTTTTGAACAGTGAAACCCAGCAGGACAAGGAAAGCATTTGTCTTGACCTGTGAAGGAAATACGGGAATTAAAAGGAACCATGTAATGGTCCTCAGCTCCACTTTACCAGCCCCAGAGTGCCAGTAACCTCCACATCTCACCATTAGGTGGCAGGCAGAACAGCAAGGAAATCTGATTAACTGCTTTCTGTGCACAGTATCACTGCTACAGTCCTAATACATGAGCTGCTGCAGGGGTGAAGTATATTCCCCATGTGACACCAGGGAAAAAAACCCAACCACCACCATCCCCAAAACCCACTCCCACCCCACTCCCCAAATAAATGCTTACAATGGCCAGCAGCTGTCAAAACATTCTTGGATACAGACAAAAAATACAATCTGTGTTTCTCTCTCCCCCATGTCACACAGAAGTTGCAAAGCTCCAGTTCCTGACCTGTTGCATTACTGTATTCTCCACTGGGGCAGGGAGAAGGTGCTGCTGTGCCTGCAGGGCAGAAATGTCCTAGAGGACAGAGATCTCCAGTGATACCGTCCTCTGGCATTGCAGTCTTTGCACTTCCCGTGCAGTAATAGCCTGAAAGCAGAAAGCATTTGAGTCCTGTCTTCCATTCAAAACCAACCAAATTTCTAAGTATCTAAAGAAGTTCTGACTTTGTCTCACCTTGTGCACAAAGTCCTACAGGAGCACCTTGGCCAGACATATTGCAGAAAAACCCAGGGGCACAAGGCAGACACCAAGTGGCATCCTGTGCTCCTCTCTGTCCGTTCCAGGTGCCAGCAGGGCACGGCATCTCTTTGGGGTGTGTCGTGCCAGCAGGGCAATAATGTCCTTGTGGGCAAAGATCTCCAAATGGAAGCCCCACCTGAAGCAAGGGAAATAAAATGAATATGGTTTATGAAAGCTTTTGTAGTGCCAAAAGGTCTGAAGCAATGCAAGATGTTCAGTACTCACAGGTGAGGAGCTGCTGGAACCTCGAGTGCAGTAATATCCTGGCTGGCAATGTCCTTCTGGCTCAGCCAGACCAGCCACGCTGCAGTACATGCCTGCTGGGCAGGGCTTGCATGAACCTGCCCTGACTACATCTGTGTAAGCTCCCTGCACAAAGAGAGAGAACCAGTGAATGTCCGCAGCCAAGGGACTGGAAGCCTGCTGAAATTTACTGCTTGAAAAACAAGTCCATATTTAAATCTTACCGCTGGACATGGGAGAGGCAAGAAACTTCCAGCCAAACAAAAATGCCCTCTGGGACAATCCTGGGGTGCAGCCATGCCTGTCTCATTGCAGAATGTACCCTCTGGACAGTCCCTACAAAGAGACTGACCACGGCCCTTAAAGAGGGAACACAGAGAGAACTTGAAAGATGTGGGGTATAACTGCTTACCACGTGAATGAATAAACTTTGCACATTCTTCCGACACCCAGAGGCTTCCTACTACAAAATAAACAGTCTAAAGCAAATGAACTGCAGTCCAAATGCAACAGAGTTGTGGTATCCGAATAGCACCTTGCACCACTAAAGCAGTGGAAGGCACAGCCCTGATCTAATAAGAGCGGTAAGGCACATACACGTTAATTCACCCATGCTCAGCTAAAGTCTCCTCAGATCACTTCTAAATTTGCAACCTGCAAGAAAACTTAAGGAAAACTGCCAAATGAGCTATACACAGCAGTGCTAGACTGCTGGATCTGATGTCCAGACCCAAACCTTTTTAGTTCTGCACAGAGTTCTTCTGTTGCAGGGTAAAAGCAAGTGAGGTGGTGATTACTCAGCTTAGGAGAAAATCCAAGTAAGTCTCCCTTTTCTTCAGCTGACCACTTACAAATACCTCATGAATTCCTATTCACACAGTGCACAGCTTCCAAGATCTCTGATGACTCCGCAAGTATCTTACACAATGTATACTAACATACTTACGGGCTGGAAGCTGCCAAGGGGACATGGCTCTGGCTTGAAAGCTCCTGTTAAGGAATAATGCCCCTCCACCACCACTTGCTGAAGAGCACTTTTGGCACCTCCTGTGCAGAAGTAGCCAGGTTCACACGGTCCTGAGGGAGCTTGGTTATTTGTCCCATCACAATACAGCCTATGTGGGGGAAAAACAAAATACTTGGGTAGCAGCAATTCTTTTGTCACTGGATAGCACAGTCCCAATACAAAAAAAAAAAATCCCTGCAGTCTATCTCGAATTCAAGAGACTTGGTTCTTGTTTGCTTACAGGCCTTGAAAGGGAGTTGCAGAGGATATGTATCACTTCTCACACATGGTTTTTAGAGACCATAACCTCTCAGATTCAGTAGCTCTGTCCTGGGAAGAATTCTCCCCTCTACAATTGGGGAGAGGCATCTGCATATACTTCTGAATAAAGATCACACAAACACCCAAATGCTGGTTTTCTTCAAAACTTCTCTGCATCTTTGAGCTAAAATATATAAAAAGGAAGGAATTCTGATGGCATTCCCTCCAACTTCTGCCTACGTCTCCTGGGAAAACAGAGTAGAAAAAAACAAAAGTAAAAAATAGTGGGATAGAGTTTTGAATTTAGATCCTCTCAGAGCTTTGGATTTCACCCCATGGAGTTCTACAACTCCATCCCACTCGGTCTTCCCCTTCACGGTAAAGCACAAAAATTACAGGTTTTGTGCCACTAAGCCTCAGATGATCTTGCATGCACCATTTGTCATGCCAATATGAAGATACGACCACCTGAAAGTTAGACTGTCCTTCACCAGCCATAACAAGCTGCACATAATCAGTGCACACTCACGGAGAGGTGAAAGCCATCACAATACGTATTTTTTCCTTCAGAATCAAATGTGTAATTTTGGTGTCATTAAAAGAAACGCAACAGGGTGGTGAATTCTACTATCTGGTAATATAAAAAGGACTACCCAATTAGTATTAGTGAGCAAGAGCTGCTAGGTCAAGCCATCTGCACCACAGACATAATGAGTCTCGACAGAAGCCAGTGAACAGTAAAAGCTGGGAGACAACTCAGACAATTCAAATTCCTTATTGTAAATCTACTGATACAGGTACGTAGCCACAGAGAACAGAGGTAACGCATTTGCACTAGAGCCCTGGGAAGAGAGGGGACTCCTCTGCAAGAGGGCTGAAGGTAACAACCACAAGGGCTGAACAATCCCTTTTGCAAGGGGACAGAACTGAGCCACACTCTCCGAAGACGACGCTCACCCCGGTGGGCAGTCCAAGCACTCATGGAGGCTTCTCAACCCACTCACGTTGCTGTAAGTTCCTGGAGGACAGGGGATAGGTAAGGGAGAGCCCGGCGGGCAGTATGCACCAGCAGGACACACGTCTCCTGTCACACCATCTGTGGGCAACTGAAATTGGAAAAGGCATCATTCAGAAAAAGGAGTAATCAGGGTTAAATTATTTAAGGCATTGTACTGATTTGGGCCAAAGGCAATGAAGAAAAACAGAGATATAGTCTGTTGGACAGAGAACAAACAATACGTACTTAAGGGAAACGTAGCAAACACAAAAAGAATAAGTATGGATGACCATTTTACACTAGCAATGCCACTGTGATTCACACCCACTGAACTTTTCACTTGGCTACGTTTTTAGTTAACAGGGTGTTAAGTGTTGAGAGGGAAAAATATGACGTGGTTACACTCCCTTTGAGGGCAGCATGAGTGGTCCTCATGCCATAAACTTGAGTGTGAGCAGTACAAAATTGTGACTCTTGAAGTCACTGGGTTAATAAAAAGCACCGCTATGGAAAAAAAACCACCACAGCAGAGCACAATTAGGTAAGAAGGAGAAAAATGTGACTTACTGGAGTCAGGGCCCTGCCCTGGCAGTAGAATCCAGCCTCACAGGGACCACTTGGCCCAGTCTGTCCCAGAGCAGAACAGTAAAAACCACAGTCACAAGGGCTGCACTCCGAGGGTCCAGACAGCCCCTTCTTGTTACTGTATGTACCCTCTGGACAGGGTTCAGGATTAGAGCTGCCTTTGATGCAGTAAAAACCCTGCAAAACAAAATCAGCTTAATTCAGCATTTAAGGCTATTAAATAGACGCCCACACGCCAGCTTCTTCCATTAGATAACCGAGACAGAGCAACTCACTGCTGGGCAGGTTTTGGGCTCTGACATGGCAGGAGAGTCGCAGTAGTACCCAGGTGGACATGGTCTGCAAGTGTCTTCACCCCCTACGCTGGAATTATCCCAGAAGAAGCCTGGTGTACAGGGGAAGGAGAAAGGGAATCCAGTTCCCAGAGGGCAGTTATAGCCGGGTGGGCAATCTCCAGTCTGGAAAGCAAAATACACAGTCAGGCATGGTTTTGTTGTCTTTTTCCAAGTAGGGAAGAGGAATCTGTTAAGATTCGACACAGAAAGATCCAAGCTTCGTCTACAATTTGGATAACCTGGGTTTTTTTTACTGCAAGAAAATGAGGCAGAAAAGGAGGGAAGGAAGGAAATTCATAGTCTTATCAGTAAAATTCTGACCATGTAGGATAATATTTTAGATTTTTTTAAGGTAAAATCTTGTCATTGAGACAGGCCATACACTTTGCATCTACAATTGTGGGGAAGATGCTCCTCTTCAGTGCTTGGAAAAGAGCTGTAACTGGGATAAATTATCACCTCCTTCTTAAATAAAAGCATGGATTCATGCACATTGAAGAGAATCCAACTGCATTTTTTACTCTTAATAGAGGCTTCTTTTTTTAACAGCTATTAATATTTGAAGAGCTCACTCTTTCCAGAGACAAGACAATCACAATGAAAGATCCCAAAACTCATTAGAGACAGAGCAGCACCAATACCTGACCTTTGAACTCTCTTTCATAGCCTGCATTGACAGGCAGAAGGCAAATTTAAGACAGAAAACATGCATTAAGCTTGCTCCGTTAACAGTTGCAGCCTTTGGAAAAAAAAACAGTCAGGAGAACCTGGGCTATTACTTACAGGGTGGAGAATTCCTGAAGGCTCGATCCCATCTCTGTAGCAGTACTTCCCTGAGGGGCATGGCAAGCATTCGTCAGCGCTGCTTAGACCCCTCTGTGCACCATAGGTCCCATTGGGGCAAGGCTTAGCATGCACGTCCTTGAAATGGAATAGAAAAATAGGTCTTTAACATACTAATATGACAGCTGCATCCCACAAGGTAAAAATACAGCAGCTGAAGCTGTGAACATAATTCTTCCCAGTAACTGGGAACAAACACTGAAAAGCAACATTAGGAATCTGCTGTGAAGGCTGAAAAGATGGTATAATAGAATGGGGATCCAATCTTCTATATTATATACAGCATCTCAGAAAATGTTATACCAATATTATGAACAGTTTTATGTAGGGCAAATACTGCTAAGATCTATGAACACCAAGAGTACAGAAATGAGTAAAAAAAATTTTTTAGGAAAGACTCCCATAGCCAGACTAATCCCAGTGCAGACTGTAACCGTACAGCCAACTTGAGAGAACAGTGAATCCCAAGGACAAAAGCAGTTTCACTTACAGTATCTCCCCGGGGACAGTAGTATCCTCTTGGGCAGGCATTTGTACCGGCATCTGGAACAACTGCCTGTCCTTCTGGGCACAGGATACCTGCTGGGCAAATCATGGCCAGGAGCATCACCTCCCGGCTGGTGTGCTCACTAGCACAGTAATGTCCAACGAGACATGGCAAGCAGGAGGCTGAACCTTGGTCCTACAACATGAAAGGCACACGGTTCCACTTCTAGAACGCAAAAGAATCCTTGCACATTTGGCAAGCTGTGTTGAGGCACAAACCAAAGGAAATCAATGCAACCAACTCTACAGCAGACCCTATCAGTAAACAAAACAGTCTGCAAAAACATGGCCATTGATCAAAGACATGGCTTTTGGGAATGGATGACAGGACCCTGCTCTTATAAAACACTTCCTGTTATGCTCAGTACCGCTTCCTTTTAAAGCCTTCCTTTTAAAAATTCCATGTAACCTAACCTATGAGCAACAAACAGCATGCAAGTCAGTGTATTCACCCTGCAGGCAAGAAAGCCTGTGCTTCACAAATAAGAAGCAGGCCCTGCCACTGCCTGTGGATTATCCCTGCAAAAGGTTCTGATCCTCAGAACAGTCAATCCAATGCCCTTTGCCAGCAGGAGCAGGATAGTCATTATGCAAGGAGACGGGCTCATTCCAGTGCTTCGTTTGAGGCACTCAAAGCCTCAACCTCCCCTTGAAGCTCCCTTTTCTGCCAAAATTCAGTCCTTATGCTGAACAGATGTCAGGATAAAATTATTGCTACTTACTGAGAAGTTGCCAGCACCACACGTTTGAGGAGTAACAGTGCCAAGCTCAGGGCAGTGATACCCTCCAGGACAAGGGATGCAGTCTGCAGCCACTTTTGCACCATGTTCCATGCGATAGGTTCCTCTGCAGGAGAAAATACAACAGAAGGAAGAGTCACAAACAGCAGAGAAGTGACCAAGAAAAGGACAGTGCACCTCTGGTCTGCATTCTCAGTCTTTTGTATAGAGGACATCTAACATTTCTGAGGCCAAGAAACTGCCCGATTTCAAAAAAATTTGCTGGACCACCCAGTAACATGCAAGGTGAAAGGAACTTGCAAACATTTCTGGTGCAGGAAGATACTACTTAAAATCAGAAGTGTTCTGAAATGCCATGTAGAAATATTTTATTTTGTACCTACATGGGTCAGAGACCCACAACTACTGCAGCATGCGTAGTGTACTTACACTGGGCATAGAACTGGCTTGGAGGTCCCACTGGTGCAGAAAGCTCCTGCAGGGCATGCAGCGCAATCTTCCACTCTGCCATTTCCCAGCCTGGTACTGTAAGTTCCTGCAGGGCAGGGGAACTGCGTGCCCCTCCATGTACCTTTCCAAAAAAGGAGGAGAGAACCATTCTAATTTTTAATACAGCCTTGAAGGCAGAAGGCAGTAAGGCACCCTGTTCTTCATTGATATTAAATATTTACATGAGTTACATGTAAATACATACATATATATAAAAAAAAAAATCACTGCTCACCGCTTCGAGAACAACAACAACAACCCCCCCCCCCCCCCATTTAATAAATATTGTAGGATCTCTGCAGGATGTCTCAAGTTTAGAATTGTGCTTGTACCAGACACTTGATTGTGCATATTAATTCTTTGCAAATTAAGGGAAATAAATAATGACACCAACATGCTCAGTTCAAACAGTACAAAGTATTGACTATACAGAATGGACAGTTTGCTGTCCAACTCCATATAGAAATATTTTGGTGCAAAAAATATGTTGTAAAGTCAGCGCGTGACTTTATCAGAGTCCACAAAATTCCCGAAGACAGAAATAAACTACATCTCCTTCATTTCTGAGAAAAGCTGCCTACCTTGAGGGCAGTAGTGCCCTGAGCTGCACATCCCAGTCGGGGTACGGGCTCCTCCTACACAAAACCAGCCTGCAGGGCACGGAAAGCACTCCTCTTCCGAGGTCAGGCTTGTCCTATTGCTCCAGGTGCCTGGGGCACACTTGTACTGCATTGGGTGCTTTGTGCCTGGTGGGCAGTAGTGACCAGCTGGGCATGGAGTGGGAGGCTTCTGTTTCCCCCCTGTTCCTGTAAACACAAATTTAAGAAAAGCGGTGTAGCCTAATGGGTAGCATACGGGCTTCACGCAATCCAGTTCTCTCATTCTGTTTTCTGCTGGATGTCCCTGAGCAGAGTTGTCTTCTCATTTTGTGCCTTTTCTCTATCTAAAATGGAATAACAATAATTACTTCCTCTGTTGATGAGAGGCTCTATCACAGAACTGGTTACTAAAGCAATTATTCTTCAAGTCAAGTATCCTGCATGGTGCCCCTGTCCAAAGCTGGCATAGACATTAAAGCGAAGAGGCCACCAAAAAACTTTGAAGACTAAAAGCTGGCCGCTTCCAGGTCATGAAGCTAAAACAGTAACCATGGGTGTCACAAAGAGAAACCTTCAGAGTAAAATTAAAATCAACTTGTCCAGCAGGCACAGCAGCCTCTGCACTAAAGGGCAACATTTTCCCATTTACCATCGTTGTGATAGCCCACTGACCTGCTCTGGTACTTACTGGTGGGCTCTGTGATACTGGCTACCAAAGAACAGTTCCCTTTGTCGTAAAACCACGTACCTCTCACACAGGCAAATCCAGCGAGGCATGTTTCACACTGAGACTTGTCAAAGAGGTTGAAGTCATTGCCAACTGTTCCTGGAGGACAGGCGTTGCTGGGAAAATGAGGGCTGGATGACCCCGTCGGGCACACGTACCTAACAAAACACAGCAGGCTAGGCGAGACAAATGTTTTGATGCAAGT